>NW_027466139.1:0-7500 GCF_046127955.1 Nelusetta ayraudi | reverse complement strand
TGACTGATTTATTACTGAGACGACCACAAGATGTAAAAGCAGTGGACAGATTTGAAGTGTTTCTGACACTAAGGCCTTCATCATCATGGTCATCGTCATGGTCCGTGCTGCGGAGCTGCGACCGCTGCACCATGAGACCCTCACCTGGTAGGTGAACACTGGACCGGGCCTGTCGAGCCAAAGCTCTGCGCGTCATCAACATACATCACACACACACACACACACACACACACACACACACAGTGAACATCAATGCAGTGGAGTGGAGCTCATCCATTAACGTGATGGATGCAGTGGAACACACTGCTGGTGTGCAGGGCCCCTCGCAGCCTCTTATCTCTGCAGACCCACAACTTATGCAACCTTCTCACGAACACACACACACACACACACACACACACACACACACACACACACACACACACACACACGCACACACACACACTTCTAGAACATTTCTCACATGCAAAGCATACATTCAAAAAATAATGTGCGTGCTCACAGCCGGTACTGGAGGAACCATCAACACAACATGTGAGCACCGGTCCTGGTCTTCTTCTCAGACACATTCTCTGGAACTTCTGAGGCCATCAGTAATATGTGTGTGTGTATAAATACAGTTTGCATTTCAACCTCACGGCACGACTCCAATATTACCAGCGCCATTCATTCCCAAACTCTACAGATTAATGCCCTTGTTTTTCCTTTTTTTTTCTTCTTCTCTCCCAGTCCACCCTGATCTCTGATTTCCATCGACTGTTGGCCTCGGACCTCCTCGACCTCACTGGCTGCTTGGACTCTTCACCTTCAACCAGGTGCAACTGGAAAGGGAACATGGACGGAAAGATTTAGAACAAAGCTGAGCAACATTCAAGCAGGGCTGTCGCATGATGCTGTTCATTTATGAGCCCCTTATTACTGTTTTTTTTGTTTGTTTTTTTAATGTGTTTCAAATGTGTTTATTAGGAAAGCCAGCAATTAACAGAGACGCTGGCCAATGGCAATGACGTTTCCTTGTTTTTACAGAAATAAAAAAAAGAGGGAAAAAAAGATAGAAAATAATCCCCAACACTTGACAAATGACAGAATATAAATGTAAATAAAACAGCATCGACCTGCGACGATAAACTTCACAAGACCAAGAGGAACACAAGACAAGAAAAATAACAATAAATAAATAAAAACCAGCAACATGAATGCGCACCCTCCAAACTCCCATCCAGACGCTCTGCATTACCTGCAGCCCTATGGTTGCCAGCAGAAGTCGTATCTGCTGTCATGGCCCACGGCAATCATGGAGTTTCTCTGTGTGCGTGCAGGCTCCACTCTTCCCAGATCAGAGCTGCAGAGAGGGAGGCAGTGACGGACAGGCGTTATGAGCAAAGGTTTCATCTCCATTCTCCGCCGGCGCTGGCAGGCCAGCAGTGACTCAGCAGGTGGGCGGAGCTCCTTCCAATGGCTTCTGGAGCCGGGCCATATCCCACCAGGCCTCATCCTAAATCCTGCAGGGAATTCTCCCAGCCCTGCGAGCATACCTCAGGCATGACTCCCAGCTCTCCCAGCCTGAGCCGGTGCCAAGCGGCTCCTATCAGGCCCCAGTCAGAGCCGTGGGGGCCAGCCGTCCTCCCTCCCATCAAATTCCTGCACCGTGCAGTATCTCCAGCGGAGAGAGGAGAGAGCCAGAGTTCGTCCACACTTCAAGCTCCACTCAGACGGGAAAATAAAGCCAGTGGCTCAGTTCATCTCCATCTGCAAAGCATTTGTCAAATTCTTTGCTTTCTCCAAATCCAAATGAAGTCAAAAGCTTTCAGCACTTTTGTGCTTAATCATAAATGAATAATTAAAGAGTTTGGCCGCCGTTGCTGGTAACCCGCAGCGCTGTTTAGAGGACGAGGACGAGTGGACGGTGGCTCACAAACAGTCAGTGCGACAGACTGGAAATCAGAGTATGACGTAGACCAGACCTTCATGACCTACAGTTATCAAAAACTTTGTAATAAGAGGCTTTTGTTTTCATTTGACGGCCCTTCAAAGTAAAGGTCTTTTTCCCAAAAAAGATTTGAACCCCATTTTCACCCCTTTCCCATATCGCAAAACTCACACAATTTTGCACGCACGTCAGAACTGCCCCAAAATTAGATTTCTTGAAAAGAACAAAAATAATAATTCAAATCTGCTCAATAGCGCCCCCTAGAGGAAATGGGGACTGTCTACCCCATTATGACCCCCTTAACATGCTTTGATTTGCACCACATTTTGATCACATGTCGAGGCTGCAAAAATCTTCCTGTGCTGAAAAAAAAAAGCTTCTCCAGAGCGCCACCTAGAGGCCGAGACGTGAAAAAAAAAAAACTCGGGGCCCAGACCATTATTATTACGTTTCTAAATAAAATACATGGGCATTTCATTCTGTGTAATAACTTGCCTAATTGAAATAAAATTGTTGTTTGTTTGTAAATTGTTCAACTTTCTAACAACAGCCTGTATAGAGGCATGGGGCAAGCTTCTAGTCATAGGCCCCAAAACTGGAGGCGGAGCTCCTGGTGGAGAAGAAGATGAACCACAGACGCTGAGAACTGCTCTCTGTAAATAGGAGATGATTGTTGCCCTGTTTCCACCTGAGGAGGTCACAGAAGAACCTGGACTGCTGCTGGACGTTAGAGCACCAGGTGAGCACCAGGTGAGCACCAGGTGAGAACCAGGTGAGCACCAGGCTGCCAGAAGACTGGACATTAGAGCACCAGGTGAGAAGACATTCCACCACATAGTGTACAGAGACTGCAGCATCCAGCTCACTGCAGTGATGCACATTGCAAAATCCTGGGAGGTTGAAGACAGTGAGTGTGTTTTCACTGCGAGTGTGTATGGAAAACTAATTATGGAACCCCTTCCCCCCCCCCCCCCCCACCACCACCACCACTGTTGACACTGTGCTGCCCACTGAGTCATGTTGGCTGTGTCTCCAGCAGGTTTAGGGAGGTGAGGAGAAGCCGGCCCAGATCTACTGTTCACCTCGACAGTGAGATAAACTCCAGCTTATCAACCTTCAAGTCTTCGTTCCAGCTCATCGTAAACACACTGCATGGGAAGTGGAGCGTTGACCTGACCTGTCAGATGTGTTTACACAGTTTGAGTTGTTGCCAGCCTGAGCTGCAGGGCTTCTCTCTGCTCTGACTGAGATGTTGTGGACCTGCGCCCAGCAGATGTGCTGACCTGTAGAGCTGTGGACAGGACATCTTGAGGGACGGAGAGATCAGTCCCAGTCGGCTCTGGCTCCTGGACTTGTTCCTCCTCACCAGGTCTCGGACTCGCCCCCACGTGTTGCTCTCGCCTGACTGCACACCAGAGGAGAGAGACGGCTCGCTGTAGTTCTACCTTCCAGAAGCAGTACCTGAAGCCTCCACACTGGTCTTCCCAAACTGACGGTGACTGTCAGCGACTGTCCAGTGTCTGTAGACGCTCACTGGTTCGACGCAACGTCACATCATTTCAGACCACTCCCACGTGTGTGTGGAGAGACAGTGTGTGGCTGTGCTGCGTGGACGCGGACCTCCACGCCTGGGACTCACCCTCGGCTGAGGGACGGGGCCCTCTGGGCTGTCCCCCAGGAAGACGGCGTCTCCCTCGGTGTAGCTGCGTCGGTTCAGGCCCCTCCTCCTCAGTGGGACGGACGCCAGGGCCTCGCCGCTCCTCTCTGAAGGAACACACCAATCAATCGTCAATTCAAGGGAGTCTGCATAGAGACGTGTTGGCACAGGAGCACGCTACGCTCCTCACGACCACAGCCGCTGTGCTGCGCAACGGCAGACCTGAGTTATTATTATCTTCGAGCTCGGCCGGCTTTTGCAAGAAACGGCTTTTAACTGTGATGACATGTTGGGAGTGTCGTGTTGTGCCTGGAAGCGTGCGGCCATGTCAGGAGTGTGCAGACACCACAGGCAGATTAGTTCACTCGAGCGGATTCAGAAAACACAACACAAACAAAACCCAGAAGTTCTGCAAACCAAAGCAAAGGCAGCCTGGAGAGGAGGAAGCAGGGGTTCCAAGAGAGGAGCAGAGCAGACGCTCAGGGAATGAAGACAACCCGAGACAAAGACAATGAGGGAGGAAGCCACAGACTGATGCAGGTAAACAGGGACCAGACCACCACACTGGGAGCAGTGAGAGAAGGAAGCACAGGACGAGGACAGGATGTGACACGTCAGAGAGGAATTGAAAACAACACAAACAATAAACATCAATCCAAAACAAACACAAGAGGGCAGCAGACTGACCACCACTGGAAGGACGCTGGCAACAAATAACTGCTGTTGTTGTTGTTGTTGTTGTTGTTGTACTACTGACTCGACTTCTCAAAGCCTTGGAGCTTTGCTGGACAACATGTTGGTCCACATGGTTGGAGGACCTTCTGCTCCGAGTCATGACTAATGGTGATGTAGGTGGTGGAGGGCTGTTGTCCCTCTGCTCTGCACACTGGCCACTGGCCACTGGCCACTGGAGCCACTGGAGCCACTGGAGCCACTGGAGCCACTGGCCACTGGAGCCACTGGCCACTGGAGCCACTGGAGCCACTGGCCACTGGCCACTGGAGCCACTGGAGCCACTGGAGCCACTGGCCACTGGAGCCACTGGAGCCACTGGCCACTGGCCACTGGCCACTGGCCACTGGAGCCACTGGAGCCACTGGAGCCAATGGAGCACTGGAGCCAATGGAGCCACTGGAGCCACTGGAGCCACTGGAGCCACTGGAGCCAATGGAGCCACTGGAGCCACTGGAGCCACTGGCCACTGGAGCCACTGGAGCCACTGGCCACTGGCCACTGGCCACTGGAGCCACTGGAGCCACTGGAGCCACTGGAGCCACTGGCCACTGGCCACTGGCCACTGGCCACTGGAGCCACTGGCCACTGGAGCCACTGGAGCCACTGGAGCCACTGGAGCACTGGAGCCAATGGAGCCACTGGAGCCACTGGCCACTGGAGCCACTGGCCACTGGAGCCACTGGCCACTGGAGCCACTGGAGCCACTGGAGCCACTGGAGCACTGGAGCCAATGGAGCCACTGGAGCCACTGGAGCACTGGAGCCAATGGAGCCACTGGAGCCACTGCTCCTCCAGCTGCCGTTCCATCACAGTGTAGCACAAAATCAACGTGACGTGTCAATGCCACAAAAGTGTTTCCGTGACACTGTTGCGATATTCTTCACTATGGATCCGTGTGAAACCCCCCCCCTCATGAGGGACGTCAAAACCTTTGAGCCACAACATCTGAGAGTTAGAGAGTTAGAACCTGGTTAGAACCTGGTCCTCCTGCTCCGCCCTGCCTCCGTCAGTGCAAACACCCCCGGATGAAAAACACCGCAACTCTCCTCCAATCCGGCGCACTCGCACCTGCTCCGCCCCTCCGAGCTGGTCAACCTCCTCTCCACCTCCAGCCGCACGCCGTCCCCGGGAAGAAAACCCGGCATTCCTGAGCCGGCGGGACCTTGTGTGTTCCCGTCACGAGCAGGATGCCAGGAATTCCGCTCGGGTCCCAGGCCAGTTATAATTTCATCTTCCCTGCGGGAGCGCTGAGGTGCCGGCCTCAGGCTACATGAGGCCCTCGGAAAACACGGCAGTCATGATAACATCTAGTGGGCGGTGGAGGAGTGGGAGTGGGGGGCTGTATTCCCAAACGGCAAAACATCACCAGGAAGTGGGGTCTCGGTGACAAGGTAAACACGCAGAGGCTCCAGCGCTGCTGGGTCCAGGTCGTCAAATCTCAAGACCACAAGACCACAGAGGGGACGGCCAGCGGCTCTCACACCAACGTCCACCAAAAATCCTTCATCCAAGGAAGAGTGACCACTGGTCCACAAGGCTTCTCTGGGAATGTCCTCTCTCTCTCTCTCTCTCTCTCTCTCTCTCTCTCTCTCTCTCTCTCTCTCTCTCTCTCTCTCTCTCTCTCTCTCTCTCTCTCTCTCTCTCTCTCTCTCTCCTTGGAAGTGGAGGCCAGTGAGATGTCACACCTTCTGGTATCATCACTGCATAGCAGAGAAACTGACTGGTTGGAGCCAAACCCTCAGTGTGTTGGAGTATTTATCAACTTACTGCTCTCCTCTGTATGTTATGGTAACTTGGGATGGAATGTGCATTGAGTCTTGTTGTGTCATGGTTTAACAAGATGGGAACATGCTCACAAGACAAGAGACACTTGGTTCCAGGGTCAACATCAGTCACTTTGTGCAATAGTTTGAGGGTTTTTCAGTTATTATTCAACCATATTTGACAAAACAGACTTTTATTTTCTTAAAGGGCTCATATGTCTGTACTTACATTTTATAATATATATATATATATGTATATACATATATATGTATGTACATGTGAACACTGAAGCTATACTTCAGTGTTGCGTTGTTCAGTGGTGTGCGACTATGGGTGTGTGTGTGTGTGTGTGTGTCAGCGGTTCTCACATGCTGATGCTACCGCTAATTAAGAGCTAAACATTAATTAACCTTGAGCGGCTCTGTTGACACAAAGTGGTCAAATATGTGTCTGAGCAAACACAGAGTTCAACCGTGGTGGCCCGAGCCTGCTCGACTCCACCGTCCCACTGGGCCCTCGCTTAAACTCACTGGAGTTGCATCAGCACCAGTGTGTTTATGGAGCAGCCAACACCAACACTGAGTCCACTCCCTGCGTCCAAAGAACAACACAGAGAGGAACCCTGCAGAAAGCAGAACCCCGCTGATCATCGCTTTCTGTTTCTGCCCTGACCCGGGTCCATTGCCTTCACGCTACCTCTGCGTGCTGATCCCAGGCCGTGCTGTGTGGTCTCCGGGATGGTCGTCAGGTCAGACAGGGTACCGGAGGGGGACACAAACCCACCCCTGGAATGTCTCTTGTGGACGTCCTGGAAGGCCAGAGTGGCAGCGCCGCAGCTGCAGTGCTGCGTGAAGAAGTCCTGCAGGGTGGAAAAGCAAGAGAGGAGTTTGTGAATAGACACCAAGTCCAGAGAGACTCAAGTCCAGCACCATGAAGCCACAGTGTGGCTGGTGGGGAGTTAAACATGTCGGAGTGGGGTATAATAAGCAGCAGGCTTCCCCTGAAGGGACTGAAGAGGCCTGCTGTCCTTCCTGAGCTCACATCTCCAAGAGTTACCCTGCAACACTGCCACACTGCAGCTTATTACTGCTGATTGGGTGCCCAGCAGGACGATCAACCCCCGTGTTCCCAAAATACTCTGGTCAACCCTGTACTGTAACATTCCCGCTGGAATTCCAACGCTTCTCGCTTTCCTTTCCGAGCGAGCGGAACAGAGAACAATGCACACATCCACCCGTGAGACTAAACTGAGACGACACACTGTATCCTTCCGCAGTCAGAGAGAGAGGGGGGGGGGGGAGAGGGAGAGAGGGAGAGAGAGAGAGGGGGGGGAGAGGGAGGGAGAGAGAGGGAGAGAGAGGGAGGGAGAGAGAGAGGGAGAGAGAGAGAGAGAGAGGAGAGAGAGAGAGAGAGG
>NW_027466138.1:1000000-1298536 GCF_046127955.1 Nelusetta ayraudi | reverse complement strand
ACACAGTCTCCTCTGTCTGCTATGTAGCACCTCACCTCCATAGCAATGCACCCACATTTGGACAAGTCAGTCCAGTTTGGTAAAATATGCAATAACAACAATAATAATAATAATAATAATAATAATAATAATAATAATAATAATAATAATAAGTGATCCTGTGCACGAGACTAAGAAGGTTGGTATTTAATGGTACAAAAATAGAGTTCTCTGGTATGAGTGCGATGAACTGTTCAATTTGAGGTTAAACAACTAACAACATATCAGCTGTGATGTGTCAGGATGTATGAGGACATTCCTATACACTGCTATCACCACACAGCTTCTATTCATCCTTCAAACTCGTACAGTTCACAGTTTAATAACGTCAAGGAACAGTCAAGTGTAGAGGAGCATAATCAACACTGGGAGCCATCACTAGTAACTCAGAGAAAAAAAGTTCCATTTCCTTGTCTCTTCGTTCAGTCTGTGAAAGATTCCAAGCTCACGTACAAAGTAAAACCAGGAAAAGCCATTAAAAATGTTCTGTATTCGCCCGGTGCTGCAGTTCAGCAAGCTGTGTGTGTGTGTGTGTGTGTGTGTGTGTGTGTGTGTGTGTGTGTGTGTGTGTGTGTGGTGTGTGTGTCAGTGTGTGGTGATGGCGGTGGCCGCGGCACCCAAGCCCAGCCAGCCAGCCAGGAAACCCATTTTGATTTCGTCCAAGAAAACTGCATTTGCTTAGCAACCGCATTAGCGCTCCAATCACAGCAGCAGCATTTGGGATAATGTCGGGCCAGAGTGCTGCGCTGCTCTGTGCTGTGTGGAGGCGGCACCGCATCTCTCTCTCTCTCTCTCTCTCTCTCTCTCTCTCTCTCTCTCTCTCTCTCTCTCTCTCTCTCTCTCTCTCTCTCTCTCTCTCTCTCTCTCTCTCTCTCTCTCTCTCTCTCTTCTCTCTCTCTCTCTCTCTCTCTCTCTCTCTCTCTCTCTCTCTCTCTCTCTCTCTCTCTCTCTCTCTCTCTCTCTCTCTCTCTCTCTCTCTCTCTCTCCCCAAGCATGAAAGGAAGAGGGAGAGTAGTTTTTTTTTCCTTCCTTAGCAAGAGGCTACACTGCCATAACGCTCCAGCTCCTGCCTAGCCCACTTAGAGAGGGAGAGAGACAAACACACACTAAAGTAAATCCATTATTGCTTTTTCCCCTCCCTCGCTCTGCGCCACAGAGGTGTCTGGCTGTCTGCCCCCATCACACTAATAGAGTCAAACTGAAATTTACATGCTGCTGCTGCTGCTGCTGCTGCCCTGTACAACATCAATAGCCGCAAACAGATACAAATGCACACTCGCACATATTATACAGTTATTCTACAGTAGGCAACGATACTCTGGAGGCGGCCCAGTCCCGTCCTGTCCCGTCCCAGACCTCCGGACTATTTCTGTAATGAACTGCCGGTCACTGAACTGCAGGTTAGCCTCATTAACACTCTGAATGGGACTTTGTACCAGCCGCCCTGCACACCGCCAGCCAGCCAGCCGGCAGTCAACAATGGCCTGCCATACCGTGCATGTGTGTGTGTGATAGCGAGAGAGAGAGAGGAGAGAGAGAGCGAGAGAGAGAGTAAGAGAGAGAGGGAACAGGGGCACAGTAGTTTGGATGCTGAACAGCAGAAAATGTAGCAAACTATCAGGATACTGCAGTGATTGGCTGCTGATTTGTGTTGGAAGGCATAAAAAGACGGAATTCCACTATCGCAGAGGCCTCAAGACAAGTCTCAAAGTTCACACACACACACTACTTGCATGGAAACATACAGATACACACACGCAGAGGGCTGGTGATTAAGGCAGGCTGGTGACTGGCTGGCTGGTGGCTGGATGGCTGCTGGCTGGCTGGCTGCTGGCTGGCTGGCTGCTGGCTGGATGGATGGCTGCTGGCTGGATGGCTGCTGGCTGGCTGCTGGCTGGATGGGTGAGGCTCGGGTGGAGAGTGTCTGGTTATCTGCTGAGCCCTGTGAGAGGCGCCGATAGGCAGCAGTTTGCGATTCCTCTTTGAAACATGTTTGTGTGTCTGCCTTGTTACAGGTGACAGCAGTTTCACAGCACACACACACACACACACACACACACACACACACACACACACACACACACACACACACACACACACACACACTATGAGGAAGTCTTTTTTTAGCCAGGGGTTAAAAAAAAAAAATACATGCAAAATGGAACGCCAATCAAAACTGAAGGCCGAACTTCTTCCTTGCTGCTCTCCTGCTTGTTCACTGGGGTTTTTGTTTTTTGTTTTTTTCATCCGTGACCTTTAAATTTGGCAGAGCCCCCTCCTGGGCAATGGGTGTAAGGCTGGGAGCAACTCCACCACCCCTGACCAGACCAGGACGTTACTGCTGCCTTTGTTTTTGGCCAAGTATTTTCTGTTCCCCCACAGCAGCGGCTTGGGGGTACGGCTTTGTAAGAGCGCAGCATTAAGAGGCCCTTTGGTTGGAAGCAGGGAGCTGGGCAGCATCAAAATGTAGCTGGCCAGCCAACACAGACTGACGCTTTTCCGCTGTGCAGCCGGACATTTTGTTCCACTGTTGAACTCTGGGAGAAGCAGCGCCGAGAGAGAGCAAGAGAGAGAGAGAGAGAGAGAGAGAGAGAGAAGAGAGAGAGGGAGAGAGAGAGAGAGAGAGAGAGAGAGAGAGAGACTCCAGTCTGCAGCCAAATCACATGGTTTCCATTGGAGAGAGTGAGAGAGAGAGAGAGAGAGAGAGAGAGAGAGAGAGAGGGCTGGATGAGGGCCGGACATGAGAGACTGGGGTCTGGGAAGGCTGATACTATAAACAGAGGCTCCCTTTGAACCTGAACATCCAGCCGTCTGTGCGATCAATAATCAAATTTAGCATTCAACACACTTCCGGTCTCACTCCGCTCACTCGCTCGGGCGGTTTTGTCACACAGCAACAACACAGTGGGGTTGATTTGAGCTCCCAATGCAAGATCATCACTTTAATGTGCTTTTTGTTTGCTGCGTTACTCTTTGTTTCTTATTTAATCTCTGCTATTGTTTTTGCATTTTAATATTTTTCTGTAAAGCCACCTCAAGTGTGTTGAAAGACGCCCCTGACAACCATTGGCACTCACACACACCTACAACTACGGACAATTCAGAGTTCCCAGATCACCTCGAGAGAGGAAGCTGGAGGACCAGGAGGGAACCCAGCACTATGATTATGTGTTGTGTTGTGTTGTCATGTGAGGACGAGATGGTGCAGACACTCAGCCGTGTTGCATCAGAAGACGCAGGGCGGAGGAGGCACAACAGGAAGCCACCGCGCTGTCGAAACCAGAAGTGCGAGTGGCGGCGCCGGCCTTGCGGTGCGAGTTCACAGCCGAGGGTCTGCCAAGAGCCAGGCAGCAGCAGCAGCTGAGGCAGCAGCAGCAGCAGCGGCAGCAGCAGCAGCGCTACTGAGAAAAAGGGAAGTGCAGGTGAAACGTGATCAATCCTCAATGGTGTTTTTGGCCCTTTCAGCCGTGTGTGTGTGTGTGTGTGTGTGTGTGTGTGTGTGTGTGTGTGTGTGTGTGTGTGTACATGCGCTGTGTTTCCAGGCTGTTGTGTACAGACGGTCACCCCACCAGGGTCACGTGCTGCTGATGGGGGGGGCAACAGTGGAGAACTCACGGGTATCAGCAGCAGCAGCAGCAGCCTCTGTGACCCCCCGCTGCTGAACTGTGGGCCGGACACAACAGCAACCTTTCGTCAAACACTGTCACCAAAACCACAGCGGCGGCTTGTGTCAGAGGTCTGGAGGCTTTTGTTGTTTTTGGGGTTGGTTTTTTTTGTTTGTTTTTTTTGGTTTTGGTCGCGGTGGTAAAAATGAGAAAATCCAAAGATGACTTTACTCAGCTTTTCACCAAGCGAGGCCTCCAACGTCTGGGGCCCGAGCCGCCGTCCAATTTGCTCCGCAGAACACAAACAAATCATCATCATAAATTGGTAACCGCAGTCTTTTGAAAAAAAAAAAACCAAAAAAAAAAACAAACAGAAAAAACACAAAGTTGGCCTTTGTTTTTGCGCTAACAAAACAAAACAAAAGGGGGGAAAAAAGCCCCATGTCACAAACACAATGAAGGCAATGAATTGACAGAAAATAGGAAAAGACGGAGGAAAACAAACGCAGATACAACTTTGGTCAAAACCAAACAGTGACCAGGGGCGGGGGGGGCCGGGGGGGGGCGTTCTGCTCTCCTCCATCCCATCATCCTCTTGCCTCTCTCTCTTCGCAAAAATAATAATCTTTCATAAAATCTCGCCGGAAGATTTGACGAGAATTCTGTTTGCTTTCGTTCGGTTACGTTTGTTGGCTGTCCAGAGTGGTTGTTATATTTTTCTCTTTAATGACTTGTAAAAAAAAAATATTCTGTCTCCTCCTCCGTCCAATTAGAACGCGTCATTTTCACTGGTCAGTGAACTGGTCATGTGACCCCCCCCCCGTATGTCACGTCCGCTTACGTGTAAATGCAAAAAAAAAGTGTTTCCATGACACTCCTGTCATGGAAACACTTTTTTTTTAAATTATTATTATTTTGCCATATTTAGTTTTTGCGCAATTCTCGGGGTCATGGAAACGCAGCTTCTCCCTCTCAGACAGTCAGTGGTTCCTCCTCTGCTGGAGGCTGCAGCCTAATGTGTCCATTAGGCTGCCGTCTCGTCTCGTCCCTCTGCGGCGATTAGGTGACGCTGAGGTCATCCCTTCCTCTCTGCTCTCATCCACGCCAGGGATCCATCATTTTATTAGCGCCGTTATGGAGGATGGGTGGGGGTGGGGGGGAGGTGGCAAGAGGCACCAGTCACTCTCTCTCCTCTCCAATTCATCATCCTCCCAAGTTTTCAATGTCAATAATGGGCTGCCGGAGACGAATGAGCCAGCGCAGAGGGAGACCTGAGACTTATGGCCCCGACAGGGCGACAATAGAAACGCTGAGGTCAAAGTTGTGAGAATAATTGCAGGAAGAAAATGTTAATTTTGGAAGAGGTTCCCAAGAACTCTTAAAAGAAAGCATTTAACCCCTGGAACACCATGGTTTACTCCAACTGACCTCCAAATGTCAAATATTGGTGTCCTTCAATAAAAACGAAACTTGGCGTTTCAGCTCCTCCACCCAACCAGGTCACCACTGCTTCAGGGTTCCCCGGCCTCATTATGGTACAAGTCTCACACCAATCCTCACAAGGAGCTGAGTGTTGAGCCACTTCACCACAGTGGCTCTCCAACCTGAAAATATACATTTCAACTGCGCTACTGTCTTCAAGTACAACAAGGAACGCTCCATTGATTTATCGGGACAGACAGCGGCTGAGTGGATGATTTGATGGACATCGTCAAGTCTTTGGCAAAGCTGCCCTTGTCAGCGACAGAGTCCAAGGAGTCAGTGACTCAATCAGAGGTGCGTGCGAGTCCCAACATCTGCTTCTCACCTGGGAATGAAAGCCATACACACCTCCATGAAACCACATCTGTGTGTGTGTGTGTGTGTGTGTGTGTGTGTGTGTGTGTGTGTGTACTTCACATGACAAAGGCCCTGTCCACAGGGAGATGACTTTTCTTTAATCGTGTGGATTTTTTGGTCGAGATGGAACGGGCATTTTGGAACTGATGATTTTGAAGCCACGTCCCAGTCGGATTAAATCCTCCAGACATCAGCCTTTAACTCTGTGTTAACAAAACCAGCCGCATCTTTTCAGAAATGACCAAGTCTGTATGTGACTTACAGGTCTGGCTTCTACACTGTAAACACACGTTTCTTGATCAGACGAGTTCAGAGCAGAGAAACTCAATGTTTTTGCCAATGTGTGGAAGAGAGAGCGAGAGAGAGAGAGAGTGAGAGAGAGAGAGAGAGAGAGAGAGAGAGGACAGCATGGACGACTGTGCACTCTCAGACTGTGTGTGTGGAGGGGGGGGGGGGTTGGACCTGAGATGTATTGATTGCAACAGGAAGTGGAATCTGATGTTTCACAGCACTTCCTGAGCTGTATGGCCACCGACAGTGAAAGCAGTGAGAGGTGGTGTGTGTGTGTGTGTGTGTGTGTGTGTGTGTGTGGGGGGGGGGGGGGGGGGTTGCAGAGGAGGGTGGAGGACGTAGGAAACAGAATTAGACGTGGACGGATAGAGGCAGCGACAAAGAGACACAACACCTCTGGTGCCGTCCTTGAGCCGAGACCAAACACCCACTGCTGTCTGGACGACTTCTAGGAACAGCACAGACAACCTTTTTTGATATATACACACACACATATGTAAATATATATATATATATCAAGCAAATCCTAAACAAGCTCATTTGTCTCTGTCCACACGTCCAGAAAGTGTCTCAGTCTTATCAAAAGAGCTGCAGTAAAAAATCTTAACCTGGTTTAAACCATCAAAGGAATCCCTGTCTCCCATCCCATAATAATCAGAGGAGTCGCTGATCAAATAAAACATTTTATACCTGACCAGACTGCCAGAGAAGGAGAAGAAACAAGTCATAATATCGATGTCATTGCCACAACAACTGGCTGTTGTTCAATCAGCGGATGGAGGGCCAAGCTGCAGCCGCAGCAGCAGCAGCAGCAGCAGCAGCGCAAAAGAGGGAGAAAACATCCAGGAGGAAACCATATTAAATGACGAGAGGCAGTCAGTGTAACGGCTCGCCGGCTTCCTTCAGAGACAAATCGAATGGAATGAATCCTTTGGGGGGAGGGGGGGGGGGAGCAGAGGCTCGCTGGCGGCTTCAGTCCTAGAAAGTGGTGGTGGGGAGACGAGGATTGTCGCTGCAATAATGCTGGTGGGAAAAGTGTGACCGCTGTGCAAACCACACACACACACACACACACACACACACACACACACACACACACACACACACACACACACACACACACACACACACACACACACACACGTGTCTGCCTTAATCCCCCGCAGAGCCATGCAGACAACCAGCAGTCATGCCTGTGGGGAAGAGGAGGGGGGCGGGGCAAGGTTCAGCTGCATCCCTTAACCTTTGTGTGTGTGTGTGTGTGCGTGTGTGCGTGTGTGCGTGTGTGCGTGTGGATAATTAAACAGGGCAGACAGATGAGCCCAGTGAGAAGGCTAGAGGTCATATGGGATAAGTCAGCTTGTCCAACAAACCCCAACCCCCTTCCACACACACACACACACACACACACACACACACACACACACACACACACACACACACACACACACACACACACACACACACACACACACACACACACACACACACGGCAGACATACACAAATGGCAGTGTGCCTCGCGTACGCCGATGACGCGCTGCTCGTGTTCACTCTTTTGAAGGAGGAGCCTGGAAATAACTGTCACTTCGACCAGCAGTGGTTCGGACACGGTTCTTGCCACACGTTTCGTTTCGTCTTCAGAGACTCACAATTCTATTAATTATCCGCCACAGTCTTGGAAAGGTCCATTGTCTGCTTTGTTTGAGCGCCGCCAGTGCTCGTTCGCCACCGTCTGAATAGAAGCGGGTGAAAGCCAATTCGTCTAATCTGGAATTTTATTGACGGCGTGTTTATATTAAAACAGCAGTGAGCTTCGCGGGTGTGGCAGAGGGCGGCAGGGTGCAGAGAAGCAGGGGGGGAGAGTGGGGTCGTCTGAAGCAGGGGGAGCGAGTCTGGGCCTGACGAACCAAAGAAACACAAGATGACGGCCGGAGGAGGGATCTACTTCTCTGCTTCCCGCACATTGTTTCATTTAGTGTCTGCACAGTTGCCCAAACCCAGGCTGCATTAATCCCGGATATTGGCCACTTGGAGGGGTGGAGCGGTCAGAGATGGTCTGGGGGGGGACGCACTTCGACCACATGGTGCACCTTCCTTTCAAACATTTCAGTCTCAGAAGCAAAGCGAGGCCTGAGTCTACTGAGGCCGTAGCTTCTCTCACACTCGCACTCATCTTCCACCCTGACTTCCTGACAAATTGCCGCTGAGGTGTGGCTGCAGCTTCACAAAAGCTCTCCCAGTTTGCTCTCTTCCTGCCCCACAGCAGCCTTTAACCCTGATTTCCAGTCTGCGCCGGTGGAACTGGTTGCAGGCCTGTCATTTCAACCCTCCCAGAACCACTTCCACTCACTCCTCTTTCAGCAGCTCAGCCCAGGCCTCCATTATACACCAGTGGTGATAACCAGACCAAGGTTAGAATGTCATTTGAGGTCCAGGACAAAGTCGCCCTGCTGGATCAATAGGGCAGGTCTGTCCACCTCCTGATTAATCTAGTTTAAGATTAACTCATCCTGCCTTTCACAGAACTGACTAGACGCGGTGATTCAGAGAAGACTAATGGACTGCAGATGTTAACACAATGTGGTGCGAGGAAGCGTCAATTTCATACAATATTGAGGCTGATTTTCTGTATTTACTCTCCTCTTGTCCATCCTAAAACACTGATTGAAAAACACTGTTAAAGTCGAAATTTCAATTGCACTCCCAAGTCGTCGGAACAGAAACAAATTGCTCAAAGACCATTTGTGCGAAAACGACATTTGGATAGAAAGATTTTTAGAATGTCAAGTGGAGACTGCACAACCTTCTCCGATTGTTTCAGGACTGGACAGCAGCAGCAGCAACGATGGAAGTAGCAGGAAAGAGGCACAAAGCAGAGGACAGATAGAGGATGGAGGAGGGGAAGAGAGGGAAACAATGAGCACTAGTCCATGACTCAGGCGCTTTGGGAGCGCTGATCAGCCCACAGTAGAGGGGGTTGGTGGTGGTGGTGCTTTATCACCTCTATCTGTCCCACAATCACAGATCCACAGCTGATAGTCGCCACAAAGGAGGTGACAATGGCTGGTGAGCCAGCGGACAGGCAGCGGACAGCCAGCGGTCTACCCCAACACCAACTACCTCACACTCTTCCAACAAAGCTGCTTCTTCTTCTTCCAAGAGCTCTCGGGGAGTCACCTTTCCACATGGCTGAGGCCGAGTCATTGTGAGTCCACATGCAGAAAAAAAAGGACAACAAAGGAGCTCCCTCAAAGCCTGGCCTGCCTTCACCACAACAGAAAACACAACTTAAGCCTTTTCAGACTTGATGTCAATGGCTGGCCCTGCACTGGCTGCCCAGGCCCTGTGCAGGCAGCTCATCAACATGGCTTTTTATTTCATTTCTCAAAGGGTGTATAGGAGGATTTAACGTGTTCCCGGCGTGAACTCTGCAACAATTTTAGCTACACTCAATCATCTCCCTTTGTTTCAGCCATGGGCTGCATGGACACAGTGGAAAAATGTGCTGACTAGGTTGCGTTGAGAAAAATCACAATGTTCCAAAAGCCAAATTGAAATTCTATTGTCAGTAGCTGTGTTTCCATTCCCCCGTCCCGCGAGAGTCCACTTTGAGGAGGACGGAGGTACAAAACATTTTACCGTTTCACTGGTCGTACCTCACGTCCGCTGACGTGTCAATGCGAAAAAAGTCTTTCCATGACACTTTTGCGATAGACCTCTATATGGATACGTCTGAAAAACCATCTCATGAGAGCGTCAAAACCTTTCAGTCATATTTGAGGTTTTACCAACTTTAGCGGTTTCCATCACCAGGTTTTTTTATTGCCATATTTAGGTTTTGTGCAATTTTAGGGGTCATGGAAATTCAGCTGGTGTCGCACAAATATTGTAAAACCTTCGTCCTGAAAATTTTTGTTGACAATTGTTGAGCTTAGATGTCAACAAAGCCATTTAATAGCCGTTAAGTCGATGCAAAACTAAAAATCTGTACGTGCCAATGCTGCTGCCTATCTATGCGATCGACAGACTGTGGCAAAGCTGCCGCGGTGACTTGGCGGCTCGCTCACTTCGGGGCAGGAACGGTGCCAGTTCAATCAGAAATAAGATTAGTCGAGCTTATTATTGGCTTGAGAATCTCCTGCATCTGCCTGCCTGCCTCTACCTACCGGTGGGAGGATATTCTGGGCCACGATGGAAGTTGGGCCACACAATGCTAACCCAACTGACGAGTCGGAGTGCGTTTCTGTCTGACTTCCGTACTCATTATAAGACTATGGAAGTATTGCGGGGGTGGAATCTCAGAGCTGTGTGGATGTCTGTGCTTGTGGATTTATGTGAGTGTGTGTGTGTGTGTGTGTGTGTGTGTGTGTGTGAATGGGGGTGGGGGAAAGCATCACTGTGGGAGACGGGCAGATGGGGATGGAAATGAGTAGGCCGTGAGCTCATGCTAATCTCCTCCCACAGCTCCTACAGCTGATCTGAGCTGCAGAGTGTGCATGCAAGGCTCCCAACCACTCGCACGCACGCTCGCTTGCTCGCCCGCCCGCCCGCCCGCAACAACTGCGAAATCCCATCCACTGGAGCAGCACTCGGCGCCTCAGCCACGAGTCAAACCGGGCTGGGGAATGCCTCTCATGCAAATGTCGCAATTAGTCTCAAGGTGCAACGTTTCAGACGAGACGCAGAGTCAAGCAAGAGCGGCGACGTTCGCTTCATTACATCACGGATGCAAATCTAATGTGTGTGTGTGTGTGTGTGTGTGTGTGTGTGTGTGCATTTACGCTGTGTATCCACAGAGGGAGAGTCTCGCAGATTCATCAGACAGCCATCTGCCCCCCGTGGGAGTCAGTCAGCCGCAACCCAAGAGGAGAGGAGGGAGGAGAGGAGGGAGGGGAGGGGAGGGGCCGGGCCGGGTCACCCCCATTATTTGCAGAGGTAAAGGTCGCGTGGCGCTGGCTGCTCTCTCAAACACACGGGTGCACGACGGGGGTGGGGAGCGACCGGGCACCCCCACAAGACAAGGCTGCCGTCATACAAAGAGCAGTGGGCTGACGCAGCACAAACGACACCCGCAGCCCTCCACTCACACTCACACTCACAGTCAGCCTCGCTCTGTCTCATTTTTTTTTTTTTGCTTGTTTGTTTTACAAGCATTTACAGTTTAGATCGCGGTGATGGAATGAATGAAAACTCTTCAGATGTGTTGATTGTTACGCTTTTGTACCGGTCAGACTGGCGTGTGGAAGCAAAGACTGTTGCTGTTCCTGCAAATGAGGAAGACTCTCCAGCACTGCAAGCCAGGCTGTGAAAGGGGAACATTTCAGAACATGGAGCTCAAAGCTCCATGAGCAAACAAAGTGGTAGTAGTGGGAAGGCTCCCTGGATGTGTGTGTGTGTGTGTGTGTGTGTTGTGTGTGTGTGTGTGTGTGTGTGTGTGTGTGTGTGTGTGTGTATTATATACATTTTCCGTTGTCCCCATCCATCACGGCTCTGAGAGCAATGTTCTCGTGTCCATTATCGTTTGCAAATGCAAATTCTGTGTGATGCTGGAATTTGGAGGGCTTAATATTGCGTCATATTCAGTTGGAGGGTGTCGATGGGTGGGGGGGGCGGGGGGGTTTAACAGACAGGCTGGCTGTGGCCATGTGTGTGGATGAATATTTCAGAGGGTCTCTCATTAAAAAAACACACCGGACATCGCTGCCTCTGTAACCTATCATCAATATTCAAAGACTAGAAAAAAAAAAAAAGTGATGGCGCGCCGTTCACAAGCCAACAGAACAGGCGGCAGCACACCTGGAGGAGGTCAGTGGGTTCCTGCCTTCCGTGCCGGCCCGACAATAATCCCAGCGAGACACGCACAAGGTTCCTTCCAGGACTTAAGAATAGCTGCGATAAGCTGAGTGTGCTGCTTGGTTCCACGCTCTATCAGAAGCCCATGAATATTCTGCCTGCTGGGAGGGAGGGAGGGAGGACTTCATCTCCACGCCGCCTCCTCGGCTCCTCGGACACGCTTCCCTCTGAGCGTTGCGTGCACCGCTCGCCCAGACAGTTTGCACGCACGGCTGCCTAAATATACGTCGACAGCGGCAGACTTCCTGGGGAACCTTGATCCAACTTTGTCCAAACGGCCGGCGGTTTTAGTGGCCGTCTCGTTTTTTTTTCTCTCGTATGTCATTTCAGCACAAAGGCAGAGCACAAGCAACCTCTTTCATTACACGTACACATATAGAGCCGGCCCAGCCGGCGTCACGTGGTGCTGATGGTGGCAGAAGCCGGGAGGGGCCTGACAAAGGAGATTTAAGTCATAATAGGTAATAATTAGCTCGATAATTTACCTTCCGAGGTCAGAATCTCTCTCACAAAGGTGACCTGGCCAAGAGCAAACAAAGCAAACTATCACAGTATATTGAAATCATTTTTCAAAGAGGGGACGTTAACACAAGGTCCAGGCAGGCAGTCAGGTGCAGGTATAAATATGTAAAATTGTATTTTTAGACAATTTAACCCAGAGTGCAGATTGCAAAGGGTGAGTTGACCACACTGGACACCTGTTCTGCTAGAAGCTGGAGTGAGTTTAACCATATTCACTAAATAGCTGTTCATCGAGGACAGCAATGATATGGAGTGTTTTCAACTCTCTTCCAAAAGATACATATTTGTGTAGTGGGGGGATGGGAGAAACTTAGATATTTATATCCAACATGCTGCCTGCACATCTATAATTTGAAAAGCACATAATGTAGTTTTCAACAACATTTTCAAACTCCATTCTTTCATCCGTTATGCACAATTAGGCTGCAGCCGGGAAAGCACCCTGTTGCTCACAGGACTGCAGAGACTTTGAAACAAAAACAGCTTGTGGAAGGAGGACACGCATTATCACAATAATCACTGCGCTTCATTCCTTCTCTGCTGCTACTTCAAACGCAGTTTTCAGAAACACAAACCCTTGCCGCATTTATCTCCTGGACTTTTTTGGTCAAAAATCCTTGCAGAAAAATGTTTTGTTTTTTTTTCCCATGACAAGGGAAAAGAAAGAGACAAAGGTTGACTTTCTAAACAAAGATACTATTTACCATCTCAGAAACAGTACCGTACAGCAATAATCCATCCTTTCAGGTCAACCAAAACATCTGCTTTTTGGGGTCAGACACTGTGCTCCAATAGCAAGCCAGCGATCGGTACTACATGGACACACACACACACACACACACACACACACACACACACACACACACACACACACACACACACACACACACACACACACTTCAATGAGCTCTAGAAACAATGGAGTTTTCAATCACATGTAACATAAAGACACTTGAGTCGATATGGCATTGATCTCTTCAAGCGTCACTCATCCTTCTCAGTGTAACTGACTGACTCGTGACTCGTGAGTTGGTCCAACCCAATCAGCGTCTCTCGCCATTTCACAGCACGAGAGGACAAAACCCCAGAAAGAGAGAATTTGTTGCATTCAAAAGGGCAAAAACAGAGCAGGAATAAAGTATAGTTGGACAGCGGCCATTGAAATGCACAGCGACCAGCTGTTGTCCCGTCCACTTCACTGACATGGCTGGCTGTCAGCAAGCTTAGCCAGCACTGCGCCTTGCATATGAAACAGGACATGGGCCTATATCCCCTTGGGGAGTTAACTTCCTCTCGGCTCCCACCGCCGCTGCCCCACCTCCCTCCTGAAACAAGCAGCCCCTTCAGCTGGAGGCCAGAGATCCCCGGCAGCAGCGGGGGCTTCTCGGAGGCGGGGGTAGTTTGGAAGTAAAAGAGGAAGTTTCAGCTCCTGCACATTATAGGAATTGGCAGTGGCGTGTTTTGAGCGCAATGCTTTGGAAGCAGCCCCAGGAAGGAAGAACAGCCGTCCTGTCTGTTTTCCCACTGAGCGGTCAGATTACTGCTGAGCGTTTTGTACAATTTAACACAAGACCAAAGATAAACTAAAAAAAACTAGCAGACTATAACGTGAGCATAATACGCAGCAGAAAACCAAACCGTGACTTTTGCCCCGCTACTGTGTTCTCTCTGCCGACCGTAACCCCAGCAAATTATTACAGCTTCTGAACCAGACTTGGAGAATAGTCCGGACTTTCCTCCATTCTCTCAACAGCAGACAACACAGACAATGGGCGCATGCACAGCATACTGGAGTGAAGACTGCTTGTGTGAAATTTCCTGGAATGGAAGCCGACATTGTCTTCTGAAAATGTTTCATGGCGCACAGCGTCGAGTTGCATCATCCTGACCAGAGCGACTGAGGCTTCTGTGAGGCGCTCGCCGTCTATCGAGCAAGAAAGTCACATAAAAATTGTAAACACTCTACTTTAATCCCGGCCAGCGCCTCCCTCGCCTTTCAATTCCACACACACACACACACACACATTGCAGAATTCACCTTCGCCTTGAGGGCCAAGAATCATAAAGTCAGAAACATGCTAAATCTACAGCCACAATCTTTGTCTAAACATCCTGATGCGGAAAGCCGCTGATTATGTGCGCCACCCACACGTCCACACTTGCATGCACGGATACATTCCGCACAAAAAATTTCCGCGCTAATGTCAATAGTTCAATAGCTCAGTCTGTGCACTTGATTATTTTTGCACCAAACAGCAAACAACAGTGTTTTAAGTTTCAACAAATTACCAAAAAAAAAAGCAAAGATCAGACTGAAAAAAAAGCTGCCCTATGATTCACATTTCTGCACAAGTCTGAAGGAAGAAGCTCTCACAAGAGCGTCTGCGAGGAGGGAAGTGCTGCAATATTGCTTCCGGTGTCTGTCTGCATGCGAGACTGCAGCTAACACTTTTGAAACGTCTTATTAATATTCACGGAGACGCCTAGTTCCGCCACTGACAGGCTCACACAGATGAGGGCATTTTTTTTTCTCCTTCCTGCGAGCGGCTCGGCGCGGCGAGAGAGTGTGAGCGAGTGAGAGAGAGAGAGAGAGAGAGAGAGAGAGAGAGAGAGAGAGAGAGAGAGAGTGCGACGCAATTCTAGCACTTTGCCTCACATCCTCCAAGACGCTTTTTAAAGTGGCCGGGCTTGGCTGGTGCAGAAATGTGCTGACAAAGGCGAGCTCTGTTGCCATACGTTTAGCAATATTCCTCAAGTCCTACCCAGCATGTATTCCCCTCATTAGCGTTTCTTCAAAACCCCCGCTACTTGGTGTCGGGGGG
Source organism: Nelusetta ayraudi (assembly GCF_046127955.1). Classification (NCBI taxonomy): domain Eukaryota; kingdom Metazoa; phylum Chordata; class Actinopteri; order Tetraodontiformes; family Monacanthidae; genus Nelusetta; species Nelusetta ayraudi. Next base: position 1,283,563 of record NW_027466138.1, on the reverse strand, counting down.
GTGTGGGGGGGTGGAGGGGTTGTAGTCGAGAGAGGGGAAGAAAAAAAAAGTGAAGCGGAGGCTCAAATGAGCCTTGGGCTTAACACTTGGGTGCCCTGTCGGCACTTTTAAAAATAGAGAGGCCCCTGAAAGTGGGGCTCCTCGAGGTGTGCCCACTCCAGTCTGAATGAAAGTGTGTGCCAAGAGTGGGCATTCACCATGCATGGCGGGGCTGTGGGGCTCTCCACCACTTCAAGGGTCTTCAAGGATTTTCTTTTTCTTTGGCCCAGTCCTGTGAAAGCAGCCTGAGGGAGGCGGCGGGGCGGGCGAGGAGGAGAGGAGAGGACTGCTTGTAAACACTTGTGTGGTTGCTTTCTGTGCCACACCAACAAGTCTACAGTCACTTGTAGCCCACCTAGGTTCCATCAAATTGCAGCTGAAAAAAACAAAAAGCAGTTTGGAGCGAGGGGCTGATTGGTGAGTGTGTTGATGTCAGAAGTGGGTGGCTTGCCGAGGGTAGGTGGATGTTTGGTGGTGGTGGTGGTGGTGGGAGTGTTTGCTGAATGCTCCCCTTTGTTGGGATCATATTATGTTTCCACCACAATACTTCTAAACCCTGCTTCATCAACTCCATTCATGTGTAACAGTTCATGCAAATGGCTGCAGTGGCCTTTTCCCTGTGCGAGAGGTGGGGGGTGGGATCCTTTTATCATTCTACCACCCAACTACACTCTGCCACAACTCCTGCCTGCCTGCCTGCCTGATTACAGGTTAGGGTTCCATCATGTACCTTTCACCCCCTTTCTGTTTAAAAACTCAGCCGCTGAGTCAAACTACAGAGTCGCCTTATAGGTTGAACTGGACCATCGCTGGGACGGTTTGTGACCAGCTAGTCGACCAAAGCGCGACCAATGACGCGTTCTCTCTCAGGCCTTTTTTTCCTGTACGACTGGCACGTGACAGTCAAATCAATCGACAAACAATGTCAACACACAGAAAGTCGAGGAGAAATTCCGAAACGCACAACGTCAAATCTATTGGACACTCAAACATTTCAGCTTTTTCTGGTATTCTACAGAAACATATTAGGTAGCAGGCAGCCAACAGTCAGGACAACATGCATCCAGAGAACATGGCAATGACTCTTCGTACGCATTCTCTCCAGAATAAGACAAACATTCAGCGGCTCACGCTGGACACTCACACTTTCCATCAACTCTTTTGTTGACAAACAAGTCCGTATTTACAGTGCGAGCTAATAAAGAGGAACCTGACAGGGTGTTTTGGACTGGTAATGGCTTTGTTGCCACCAGAGGTGTTTTGTTGGGCGAGGCCCAATTAGCAACCATATGTCAATATGCCCTAAGACTGATGACTGAGTGATGAGGCCACAACTGGGATCCATAAAAACACAAACAAACAAGATTCAACACTGAGCTTCTGGGGGGAAAAAATGTAAGCACAAACCAAAACATGTGCAGTGTGCACTCGAGAAATGTCTCTTTTTTTCTATTTTTTTTTTGCATGGAAAATGTCGGAGAGAGGGGTTTAGAAAGCTTGGATTGCCGTGCAGGCAAGAACGATAAGGAAAACTCTGCAGAACACGCGGAGAAGTGAGCAAAAAGTAGGGAAACCCCTTGTAGTTGTGGGCTTGCAGGACGCAGGAGAGACTCACCCTGGACGTCGCCGTCCTCTTGTACTTGTTGGCAAAGTCAAATTTGGCCTTGATGTCGTCCAGGACGTGCTCCAGGCGGGCCTTCTCCTCTTTCCCCGTGTAATCCTGCCCCAGCAGCACGTACGCCCTCCAGTTGGCCGAGTCGAAGCCCCAGTGGCAAGTCCTGTTCTCCAGCGCCTTGTGACTGTGCACCACGAACTTGTTGGTGGGGTACATGAGTCTGCAGTCCAGGCACTGGATGCACGCCGCGCCGGGGCTGGTGTACAGCTCCGGCACGAACAAGCCCTTGCACTTGCCGAAGCACTCGTGGTAGACTCGGAAGCTCCTCTCGGTCAGCTCCAGCTCCAGCGGGCCTCCTCCAGCAGCTCCACCGCCGGCGCTCAGCTCCTTCTTGCAGCGCGGCGGGTAGGCGCCGCCGTAGATGAGGGCGTTGCACAGCCGCTCGGCGTCCGTCTTGGTGATGAGGCCGCAGGACGGCGCCGAGAAGGGCAGGATCCCCATGACTTTGAGGATCTCCAGCTGGTCCGCCGTGCACCGCGAGCAGTAGATGTGCAGCTCGTCGCACACGGCGTTGATCTGCTGCAGGCTGAAGTCCCGCAGCACCGTGTTGAGGATCTGCGGCAGGCACAGGCGCTTCTCGCCGCCGACCACGAAGCAGGAGATGGTCTCGCTCTCCAGCACCGTCTCGCAGCGCTCCGTGGAGCGGTCCGACGGGATGAAGAGCGGGCCCGGCATCACCGGCGCCGGCAGATGCTGGAGCACCGGCGGCGGCTCGGGGGGCTCCTTGCCGTCCTTCTTGAACAGGAGCTCATGTTGCCACCGGGCAGAGAACGCCGCCGGTCCGCCCAGCGAGCTCATAGAGCTGAGGTGGAACTGCTTCAGAGTTTGTTGCAGTCCCGGGTGAGGCTGGAAGCTCTGCCGACTTACAGTCTCCATGTTTTCTCCCCCGCAACTTTAGAAGCGTAAATCCCACTCGTCGTCGTCGCCGTCTTGGTCGTCGTGTTGGTCGGGGCTTGGTGAGTGTCTCTCCGCTGCTGCCGAGCCTGGTGGTGGTAAATCCACGGGGTCCCACCACTGAGCCAAATGACGGGGCGCTTCATCAAAACATCCAGTTCGGGTTGGGTGGTGGGTGTTGGGGTGAGTGGCGGGGAGAGAAATGAAGCGACTCCCAGACTTGGCGAGTGAACGCTTGTAACCGCCGCTAGCAGCGAGTGATCGGCGGCTGCTCGCTCCCCGCGCAGCCTCGCTGCCGACTGTCCATAGCCGAGAGAGAGAAAGCGGCGGCGGCTCCCAAAAGTCCCGAGAACAAGGAGGGGGGGTGAGGGAAAAAGTTCCGTTCGACAAATTCCAAAACCGAGTAGGCGAAAAATGGAATAAAAGCGGGGACTTTGTGAGTCGATGCCGCTCGATATAAATATATTTGAGGGAGAAAAAAACAAGGTATTTAAAGGCTCTTTCCGCTGTCGAGGACTGCAGTGAAGCACTCGCTCTGCCCCCGCAGTTCACTCTGACTGGAAGGAGATGAGAAGTCTGACTCGTCCCTCCGCCCTCCGCCCTCCCTCCCCTCCACTCACTTCTCCCCTCCCTCTCGTCTAGGCCGCTCTCCCTCCCTCCCTCCCTCCCTCCCTTCTTCTCTCTCCCTCTCGCTCTCTCTGTGTTTGTGTGTCTGGCTCAGTCATTGAATCGCGGCCAGGAATGTGAGTGACTCTGCAGGCAGGCCGGCAGGCAGGCAGGCAGGCAGGCCGGCCGACCGGGCTCTTCCAGGAACCAACCGTCGCCCCTCTACTGCCCCCACAGAGAGCACCGGAGGGGGAAGAGGAAGGGGAGGAAGAGCCGAAAAGGAAGGAAGGAGATCGGGACGCTGCGTTCAAGTACATTGAGGGGAAGAAGGGGGAAAAGAAATCGAAATTCGTCGTCTGTGAGGGGAGAATCTTGCTCGAGTTGGATAACAGGGGAATGGCGGTGGTGGGGGAGTGGAGAGGGGGTAACTTGCTCCACTTTTTTAAACCCACACAAGGCAAAATTGTTTTGACGTATGCGGTCAACTTTAGAAAAACAATCGAAATCAAAATGTAGCGCATCTTCCCCTTGCTGAATAAAATAACAGCGCATAGCAGCGTTACTGTTTTGGTGGAGAAACTACTAGTATTACTGCTTGATCCTTATGTTGATGTATATTTCCTTTTTAAATAAAGCCGATCGCTTTCTCAAATTCCCGACTGTCATTGTGAGAATTCGTGACAGCCCCCTAAGGTGTTATTAGTTTGATGTGTGATTTTTAACTCGAAGTTAGTCATCATAGCATCTCGTAATCGTTAGTTGTACTGTTATTGTAAGGCGTGGGTTTAAAAAAAAAAAAGATACATAGAAAATGAAACAAAAAAATAACCTCCTTCCAACCCACAAAAGTCACGCAAATATATCAATTAAGCTCAGGTTTCCATGTGTGATGTTAAGAGTTGTGAGTCGGTCACGCGGCAACCACAGTGGTCAAAATTCAAGCTAAACGGGATGTCCGTGACACGTCAGATTTACCATAGTTCCCACGAGCTTTGAACCTAACAGAGGGATTGAGAACGTGGTGGAAAGACAGATGGAGACTGAGAGGTTGGACACATTTAGTTCTGGACGAGGAAACGCACTGTCAGTGCGACACGCTGTGTGTCTTGTCTCCCTTCTGTTCTAATGTGTTAAAATTGTTTGGCAAGTGTTGTCGAGAAAACAATGTGCTGGAGACCCCGAGAGACAGATCTTGCTAATAATATGAAAAGGGAAGATTTTGTTTCTTTTTTTTTTTCTCATGAAAAAAAAATTGTCTGACCACAATCACTTTAGAAACAAAAACACATTTTACGTTGTGAATCTTTTTTCTTTTCCCCCCCCCCCCCCCCCCCTTCCTTTTTGGGTTCGGGTTTGCTTGAATTCAGACCACTCGTTGCAAAATACAATACTGTATTCAAATTATAATCAGTCAGGAGTTATTTGTCTGAACGTAAACCAAAAGCCATAAAGGCCCAGACCCAGGAGGTCCAGAGCAAGTTCACCTCCAACAGTGATCAGCATTGGCAGTTTCTTGTTCCTGTGGCGCCTCCTACCCAAACACTGCTGTAACTGCATCCTGTTTGCACGTGCCCAGGCCCAGGCGCAGGCCGAGGAACTAATCAAATGCAGCGTTTATGAAAGGACATAGGGCTTTTTGTTTGTTTCATTTATAGACACCCACACATACGCCATAATGCAAAAAAAAAAAAAAAAAAAGTGAAGAAGGCACCGGTAGGAAAAATAAACAGTTTGTTTAGTTCATTATGTGTACAGATGCAGGCACTTGGCACAGGGAGAAGAGAAAACTTGGATCAGCTGCTCCAGATTTCTGCAAGACACAATGTTCACTATGGCACAATGTCAGCCAGCATGAAGAACTTTGGGTTGGGCTTGGCAGATATGCTGTAGAATATACCTGTCATTGCTGAGGAAAGTCTTTGATGCATTGAACATATGTGGATGTGTTTGAGTCAAGGCTGGCGCCGCTGTAAAACAAAGTCAAAGCCTTTGAAAAGGGGGCCAGACTGAGTCGTTACTGGGGGCTGCTGGCTTCTTGGATGCATTGGAGCTCCATTATTTCTCACTCCAAGTGTTAATTCAGTGTTAATAGTGATCAGTGTCCCTTTGTAACTGAATACTCATTAGTGGTTGTAATTTATTCCTCAGAATTGACTTAATAAACCCAACAGTCAAGCTGAAATGTGCTGTATCCGTGCTTTGATCCACAATAAAAAAAACTATAAGAACTTACTAGACAAAGTGTGTGTGCGTGTGTGTGTGTGTGCGCCCAAGCTCAACTGAAGACAATACTTGCGACATATGAAAACTTGTGACTTGTGACTTGTGACTTGTGACAAGTGAAGTACTTGTGGCATATCTCAGCAGAAAATGCCCTTCTGCAGGGCAGCACATCATTCTCAGAAATACCTTGACAATCAACTGTCGGCGATACAACAGGGTCCCAGTTAAAATGCAGGCCACCCTCTGCTGCCGCCTCTGCCTTTAAAGAATAACATTTACACTATGCATATTTAACCATAAAATTACGAGCCATTTCTCAGACTGTATTCATGGTAATTACCCAAAGTATTTCTTTCCATCACTGTAGACTGGAGCCAGGATGTGGGTTGTCAAGATTTATTCGAAGAGAATGACATTTTCGGTCAGAATTGCTCAGCGCGCTCGGCCTGGAGACATCCTGGTGTCAGTTGCATACTGCTGGGCCTCGTACCACCGTGCCTGAGCACAACCATAGCATGAGGCCACTAACAATGGCTGCTCGTTTAGCAGATGTCTCTGAAAAGTTGAGAAATGATAAACAGATGTTCTTGAACAATTCTATTCACGTTTTACAGATCAAACAAGTGTTATTGTCAAGCAGATACGAGACTGAACAGTGAAATTTACAGGTCTCACTTTCTCAAAACTCAGCAAATACACAATCCCACAAATCCAAAAGACTCTTGTTGTGACCTGCCCACTCACCACGCTGTGAAAGAATAACTATTGAATTACTGAAACTACATTCCAGACGTACTGCTGATTTCAGAAGCACCTTTATTCTACATTTTCCCATCTGCAACAACTTTTGTTGAGCAGAAGCTGACGTCTAATCATGGCGGAGTTTGTGGTGGATAGTGACGGTGATTTCTTCGCTAATCCAGACCCACAACTTGATTTGTTTTAGCCTAGTACTAGACTGGTACTAGCCTAGAACTGTGCCACTGAGAGCTTCATGCATCGTAATGTTGCATAATTATCAGTGATCATCTGAAAGCGTGGTGAAATTGCAGGTCACAACTTGTCCACTAGAGCCATTTAAAGTTGTTGGATTGTGTATTTGATGAGTCTTGAGGGAGGGAGACCAATGTGTTGAAAGATTGAAGTTGCTGTCAGTGAAAACCCTTCATGAAAACAAATGAATAAAACCACATATCAGCTATAATAATGTTTGTGTGTTTGGCTTGAACAAGCATTAAGAGATTTCAGGGGAGATAATTTGAATGGTTTCTGACAGTTTTCAGCCACTATTTTCTGGTAAATATCTTCAGAACCCCTCATTGGACCTGCAATGTGTCAAGTTCTGACTACCTAAAATACATCCTTATTCACTCCTCATTACAGATCCCAGAGCTTCTGGGAGCTCAAGTTGGAAAGCTTTGGTCAGACATCAGGCTGCTTACTGTACAACTACCGTACATTTAGATACAACTTTAAGAGCCTTTTCTACGGTAGACCTGGCCGAGTCATATTTCCCCCACTTTCAATTTTTTTTCATGCTAAACAACGCTCGCTGCATCCAGTGTCATTCTAACCCAGGCACGTGAGATTGATGTAACCAATTTACAAGAGCTGAGTGGATGAGCTCCATAGGGGCCAAACATTTTTAGCTTCCCATGGCTCCAGTGTGGTCTGGCTCCACAGGCACAGCAGAATGCTTAAGGACACGCAGGCAGCTCAGTGGAAACCCTTGGGTGTGTTTTCCAAACTCTGAAAGTCCAAGTAAAACCCAGAGTCTAGTTTAGACTAAGAACAACATCAAGACAATCATAATTGATAGGTTTTTGGGAAACCAGAAGAAGTGCCAGTACTAGCACTAGCATTATGAGAATATTTAAATTTAGATGGAGCCTTAGGGTTATGTGAAATAGCACATACACTTTTTTTTTTATACCTATTAGCCACATATAGACAATGTATAGCCAGACTACTGCACTTGACCAAAGCTCTCCTGAAGACCAGCGGGCAGCCGTTGTGTCGTTGTACCTTCACGAGGACCAGATCCAGAACTAGATCTTCATCAGTGCATCTTGGCAGAGGGCACTGACCTGGTATTCAGCCTGGAACAGTGGTTCTCAACTGGTGGAGTCTCAAGATCCACATTTTTTCTTTCCTTATCATGAAGTCGCAACCTAAATGTATTCCACAAAAATAAAAACGCTCGCCCACTTTCTATCACGTCAAGTAAGTAAATTATTAAAATGATTGAATTGTGAATTGTGTTGTGTCCGTCCATCCATCCATCCATCCATCCATCCATCCATCCATTTTCAATAGCAGCTTATTTCTGAGCTCAGGGTGTCGGGGTGGTGTTGGAGCCTCTCCCAGCTGTCATAGGGTGAAGACAGGGTGACACCCTGGACAAGTCGCCAGTTCATTGCAGATTCTATTGTGTGTCCTGTAAAGTAAATGTACAGAATTTATCTATAAACACATATATTTACAAAAAAAAAAAAATGGAAAGTGCCCATGAAGCCGCGACCCAATCAAAACACCTGTGTGACCCACTTTTGGGTCACGGCCCACCCGTTGAGAAACGCTGGCCTAGAATACATATTTGTGATGAATGCTGATGGCACTCACTACTTTATTCTCTTCTCTGCCGTCGCCATGACACCGCAGCACAACACAGAACCACGTGGGATTGTGTGACATAATAGGTTTTTTCCAGGCGCCGGGTTGCCTTTTCCCAGAGTAGCACCATATACCGCAGGTCTGGCCCACTGCTCCGCTTCTTGTCTTCCTTCCCCTATGTGGCTGAGGTGGTCGGCCAGTGTCAGCAAATCGGGAGCAGCGCTGCTGGAATAGTCATCTTGTAGGGCAACGCTTCCAGAAAATGCTCTCACCTTATTTCACAGTGGCAGGTTTTCCCATCCCGCTGTTTCCATCTTTTTGAATAATGCTCTCCTTTTTTCTTCCCTTCCATTCGCTCCAGCTTTCCCTGCTCTTTTTTTCCATTGCATAATTGTAGCCACTCTCTGTTGGCCCTTCTCTCGTGGCCAAAAGCTTAAACGACTTAGAAAGTCCCACCATCAAATATGACTTCAACTTTCCACCTAGCGTGTGCCCGAGCAGAGGGAACAAAGTGTTATCGTTGCAGCGAGCATTCTTGCATGATGTAATTCCGTTCACTGTGCGATAATGACATAATATTTGACACACTTCAAAGTGGAGCACTGTAGCATTTTTTTTTTTTAACACTGTCATTGTGTTGTTTGTCCAGATTTTCAGATCATTTGTACAGTTCATAGGCACCATAGGAGCCATAATTCCAACATGATGAAGCAATTTTTTTTTTTTTTTAGATATATATATATTTTTTCTTTTCAGGAGAAGGGTCAGACTGAGCTCAATTCAGAGAAAGAAGCTACTGGTGCACCCTCCTACAGCTCACAGGTTGCTGGTCTTGGACCATGGGACCTGGTTGGGCACAACCTGAATAAAGAATTCGGTACAAACGACTAGTTCACCCACCACCTGCAGGGGGAGGCTATCAACCAGTGCAGTGTAGACTGGTTGCCAGGCAGCAATGGGGGGCGGAGCCTGCTGACCCCTGGTGGTTCCATCCATCCATCCATCCATCTTCAATACCTGCTTCTTCCTGAGCTCAGGGTCCACCCTGGTGACACCTGGTGGTGGCAGGGTGTTAACCACTGCACCACCGTGTCAAGACTGGTTCCAGTCAAGTGGAAATCAACCCCTCCAGGAGGAAAGAACCACAGCTGGTGTGAGCAGCACCAGATTGAGACAGAGCATTGCTCTGTCTCTGCAAGCAGGCCTTCAAATATGTATTTGACAATGCTTTCTAACTGCTATTAGGCAATTCCCCCAACATAAAATAATATAGCAAGAAAATTTAAGGAAGCTAAAATCAATAAAATACAAAAGAAAAAGGGGACTTATTCAAAAAGGAGTGAGAAGAAGCATAGCAACAACAATATCATTTGATCAGGGTTCTATTCACCAGTTGAACTCATCATTCCAATCTGGTCTAGTTTTTTTTTTGTCAACAAGCATCATTTTGAGTGATAATCTAAATTTAAAAAAATATCTGTTGCATTATATATTTAGTGCCTGTTTTCAGACATAAGTCAGCTTTATTTATAGCACTTTCCATTCAGTGGTCAACTCAGTGTACTTGAAATGTTTTAGAAATTAGGGGGGAAGGAGGTAGAACGTCATCACTCAAACTTCCTGTCACATTTTTGAAAGTTTACTTTTTCATCCAGTCAAAGGAATTAAACAAAAGATCTCATCTTTATCAGGTAGAACTAGAGGCCCCCTCTTAACTCAAAATTTTCGTCACTGATCCAAGGCCAATCATTTAAAATTCAATGGGGCTTTTATTCGGTGCTCACAAAAACTTTTATTTGTGAGGCTTAGTCGCCACGAAGACCCTGTGATTGTAACTAACGTTTGCAATGTGAAGTAGTGCCTCATTCGAAATATTTTCATTCTTAATATTTTATTGAAACTCTCTTTTCCAAGATAGTTTTATTTTTTGTCAATGTGTTCAAATAAATCTTTCCCCTTTCCCCTTTCTCAGTGTTGATGACACATTATACTGTGAACTAGATGAAAAAGATTACTTTAAATGACAAAGGAGTAAAGCGAAAATGTAGTGAACAGTCAAAACGCACACTGCCTGCTGAACACATATCAGTCATCCCCACAGGTCTGTGGTCAGCACCGACATTGCTGGCACAAAATACAATGTGGGCCAAAAATGACTCATTGGTTGAAAAAGTGATTTTAACACAACTGTAGGCGTTGCTTTACGAAAAGGGGTGGGTGGGGGAAACTAGGCGCGACGGACGACCTCAATGATTGGTCGTACTCAATGACGTCACAGCGCAGGAACCAGGAAGTGCTCGTTTCAGGCACCGCCGCGAACTTTCGAAGAGAATGAAGTGATTACTAAGAGAACGGAATGGCCGAGAGCCTGTTGAAGTCCAAACTAAAAAGGAGAAAATTGTCTGCCGAAGGGAAGCAGCTGAAAATCGCATCGAGCGGAACTCAGAACCGAAGTCACAGCGCGTTGTTCTGCTCCAGGGAGTCGGCGCAGCCCAGGAGGTTCGTCTGTTCGCTGTGTGAATGAACTCTAAAGGTTTCCGTACGTCACAGAAAACGGCGAAAACAAACCTTGTGTAATTTCCCCCCACACAAGTCGTTTTGGTCAAAGGCAAATGAGAAACGTTTCGGTGACTTTCCCCCTTATTAATAGAGAATGATTTTCAATATGAAAAAGGTAAATTGCGTCAAAGTGAAATCGGTAAAAGTGTGTGGGAATGGGTGAGAAGTCACCATTTGAGTCTCCTCCTCAATCTCTGCGCACATATTGACATTACAGATACTCCAACAAAATAGAACTCTGAATGGTTGATAATAACTAAGATTAGGAAGTCACTGTTATAATACTATACGTTATCTGATACAGGGCTTAAACGTCTAACATATTGCAATGCAATGTATGTGACAGGGCTGCACAGAAATGGCTCACTTGCAAGAGTGAAGCTTGGCCAAACGATTCAATAACTGCTACTTAACAGCAACAGGGAAGTGGGCAAAAAGTCAAATAAGGAACTGCAACGCGTTAAGTTATGGGCACACAATGTGCATTTGAGAAGAATGAGTGAAATCAAATGTTCAGAGAGCCCCACCTATATTTCAAAATAGATCTCACACTGCAGTAAATTAGAAACAAGTCCCTTCCAGAGCTGTATAAAGGTTCTTAATATTTCACCGCAGTTAGGCGAGCATCAATGTTCCATCTTCTCGCTTTGTTATTTACACAAGCTGACACTGTGCGCCGGATCAAAGAGCACTTTCATAAATAATTTGATTAACGGATTAAAAATGCATACAGAATAATTAAAAAGAGGGGGGAAAAAGCTAAAATGAAAACAGTATCACTCCCATCACCCCACCCTCCGACCCTGCTGGATAATGCAAGATTAAATCTGGAGAGAGAAAACAAAGAAAAAAGAGAGAGGAGAAACATGTTGGATGAAGGCCTGGAAAGAAAGAGGGTTTGGGACCTGGAGTTGTTTTCACTCTTAAATTTGGGATTTCTTCTTTTACCATTAATTGATCAAAGTGTTCTATCATAAAATGTTAAAGACTTTGTGCCAGAGTAAAATATCAATATCAGTGTGCCAAAAAGACACTCCTTTATTTAAAGCAACGGTCCCTCTACCAAATGTTAGGATACTTTTTGAAATTATTTGAACAAATGGCAGATAGCAAAGGCTCCAAAATTGTTGGCAATCAGTATTATTAGTATTAGTTTCCTTTAAAAGAAAGAAGGAAAGAAAACACAGCCCATATTTGTAAAAACAGGCTATGACAGAGAGTGTCTGTGTGTGTGTGTGTGTGTGTGTGTGTGTGTGTGTGTGTGTGTGTGTGTGTGTGTGTGTGTGTGTGTGTGTCACTGTGCAGGTGTGTGTCTCCTGCGGTGGCTGAGTGGTGGAGCAGGGAGCAGCTGACCTCTGTGGAGACCCTGTGGGCTCTGACGCTGCAGTCTGCACTGCCACACCAGGAGGAGCAGCAGTGGCAGCTCGTCCCTCAGCTTCCGCCATGTTCTTCTGCATCGGTACAGTGCCACCACACACCCACACACACACACACACACACACACACACGCACTCTGTCATGGACCATCATACTAGGTGGTCCACTGTAATTAATCCCACCGTATTGTTGATTGAATGACTTCGGTCTGCTGTCCTTCTCAAACATCTTGGCTACAGTTCAGCTGGACCTGGTGTTGGTTGTCACTTGGTGTGTGTTCAGTCAAACTGCTCACTGTCCCTCTGGGGTTTTATACAACTGAGGGAATAACGTCAGCTATGCTTCAGAATGGAATGAAATAGTCTCTTCGGAATAGTGCAGAGCACAAGCTGTTCAGTCTTCTTGTCCTTCCACCAAACTCTTCATCTTCTTCTCTGACACCAATGCATGTCCTGTTTCACCATACCCATGAATCTCCTCTTTGCTCTTCCTCCTTTGCTTATCCATGATCACTTGCAGCACATCCTTCCCTCCCATCTCTCTGCCTTACCAACCTAGCTTAGCACATCAACCATGGTAGACTCTCTGTTGGGCTCCAAGAGGCGGATATTGTGTCCACACCGTCTGCTCCACTTTGCAGTGGCTGATCTCCTTCAGATAAATAGCATGAGATGTACAATATTCATTTTTATTGGACCGTACTGAAAATGTGTCAATGTGTATCAACTTGTTCAGGCTGTGTTTTATTTTTTTTTTGCTACCACAGCGAAGACCCCCACGACTGGCTCCAGATGAGTTGCGCTGGTGTGACCTCAGTGAGGAGGTAGCTCCATTCCCTGAACCCGTCCCAGCTCTTCTGAGAACTTCATCAGGTCCAAATCCCAGCAGCAGCAGCAGCTCCCTGGAGCCGGCCCTGTCAGCACAGACCCCACCTGAAACAGCGGCTCCCTCCGACGCCAGAGCTCATCAGGAGGAGGAGACGACGGCACCTGGCCGCCTCCTCGAGGGTCCGCAGCCTTTTCTCCCTGACCGTGGCAGACAGCCAACATCAGCATCGTGTACAGCTGCAAACAGCCAAGGTTCTGCTGAGGACGCGGCTCAGAGTGAAGAGGTGGTGGTGAAGGCAGGAGGGCCAGTAGGGAGGGAAGTCTGCAGAGACGGAGCAGCAGCAGGAGGAAGAGCAGGAGGAGGAGGAGGTCTGCAGAGCTGCCCCATGTGCCTGCTGGAGTTCCCTGCTGGGTGAGAGACTCACAAGGACCCGAGTGTCTGTTCAGTCCTTTTGCTGCCACCCCTAGAAAAAGAACAGGGCTCAGTATCACCTTACAACACGAAGCTGTCACGTTTTTACATTTTGAATTTGAACGGCAAAACTGGTTTTAGTCAGCACGATGCAGGTTTGCAATATAGAGCGAAATTGCCAATTTTTTATTGTGTTTTAAATATTCCTTGTGGCCAGTGAGAAGAACAACAGAATTACCTTTTGATGTTCGGTTTTGTAACTGTAGACTTTTGTACAACATCCCCAGTTAGTGATGAACAAGAATTCTCATGGATTCCACTTTGACAAAGGTTTGCAGGTAAAACTGAGAGGAAAACAGTGGTTTAGTTTAGAGGTCGACATACTAACACAATGATATTGAATGAATTCATGCTCAACTTTCAATGTAAAGCACATCAACATGTATTTTGCATGCGGGAGCATGGAAGTGTGTGTGTGTGTGTGTGTGTGTGTGTGTGTGTGTGTGTGTGTGTGTGTGTGTGTGTGTGTGTGTGTGTGTGTGTGTGTGTGTGTGTGTGTGTGTGTGTGTGTGTGTGTGTGTGTGTGTTTCAGCGTCTCTCCTTGTTGTTCCTGTCTGGCCAGGTTCTCGCAGATGGAGTGCGACGGCCACCTGGCGCAGTGTCTGTCGGAGGTCAACGTGGACGTGACCTGGTGAGCCAACAGGAAGCTGCCGCCAAGCGCAGATACCTCGCCGTGTGACGCTGCCCTCCTGTGGTGTGGTGAAGCACCCACGCAGGAGGAACCTCACCGCTGGAACACACCTCCAAGCGGTCGACACCAGAACTGATGGCCCGAGCAAGTGAACCAGCCGCTGTTCACACCATGCCATGAGAGAAGTGAGCCAGACTGAAACTGCAGCCTGAAACTGATCTGTGTTCACATCGCACAAGTCCAGTGAGTCATTTCCAGCGGAAACAACACACTCATGGCCAGTGTGTCTTTGCCATCCTGTATGATAGACAGACATATGTATGTATGTGTGTGTGTACGTGTGTGTGTGTATGTGAATTAAAAGTGTTAAAACTTTACCTTCCATGCTACGCTGCTCTCTTTCATTTGTCCAAACCTCAAACCTGAAACTGAAAGAGTCTCTTCAGTTCAGACATGCACTGCTGAGTGTTACAGAGCTGAAGAAATCTCTTGAAGACATTGCTGCACATTTGTTTTAATATTCGTATGAATGGAAAAAGAAATAGTTTATTTTTTCTGTACCAGTTCCAACCAACTTGGGCAAAATGTGGTTACTACTGGTTAATTGCCTTCTCCTGTCTCCCAGTATGAACTGGCTAAGTGGTGATCAGAGAGGATGTGATGGCGTGAGAGGCAACCCCCCCCCCCACAAACCTCCACCCCCTGCTCACACACACACACACACACACACACACACACACACACACACACACACACACACACACACAAAACTGGCGTCTGCTAGATCTTTTTTTTTTTTTTTGCCGCAGTCGGCAAGAAAGCAACGAGTCGGTTGACGGAAAAACCAGTAACATTTTTAATAATTACACATATTTACAAAGATGCGATGAAGCAAAATTAAGCATATTTGACAAAGTGTTATTTCCTAAAAGACAAAACAAAACAATAACTTGACAATTTTCATTCTTTTTTAGATCAAGACTCTTAGTTGAGGATTTGTATGAATGGCCTTCCCTGGTTTTGTAACGTGTTGCATTCAAGGACTCTCCGGTTCTCCATTGGTGCCCCATAAATGAGCCGACACACAGTGCAGCAACACAACGTGAAATAAGAAAATGCAGCAGATCTTCAGAGGGACCATTTCCTTCAGTGAAGTAATGGCGTTTGATTTGTGGCGGTCGAGTGTGTGTGTGTGGACGTGGACCAATCAGCGATCTCGTCACTGCTTCATCTTCCCTCCTCTTTCTATTTCAATCTTTCCTCAAGCTGATTTTGACCCTTTGACACACAATCAGCCAATGAATCCCATCAATGTGCCGATCAGGTTAACACGGATACGATTTCACCAAATGAATGCGAGCCAGTGAAGAAGTCGCTCGCTCGGCCAGGGCTTGTCCCAGTGGGCCACGTGAATCTGAGCTCCTGCTGGACCTACACACGGGTTGTGCAGGTTGTCTGAGGCCCTCACAGCAGTTCAACAGCAAAGGAACAAAATTGATTTGATGACATGTGTGTTGCTCGCCGAGTGTGGAGGCGGCGTTGGGTGAGTGCGACCAAAAAAAAATTTTTTTTTTGTTTGCAATTGATACAAGCCATCTAGATCAGCGTTTCACAATTGATGGGTAGCGACCCAAAAGTGGACTTTGGGAGGAAGCTGGAGAACCCGGGGAGAACCCAGCAGACACTGGGAGAACATGCAAACTCCACACAGAAAGGCCCCAGACACGGAATCGAACGCGCAACCTTCTTGATGAGGAAAAACCATGTGGAGAAGCACTCGTCTAGATGACTGTGTCGTCTCGTGGATCAGCTGTAGAAATGCCACCAAGTTTTCTTCCACAAAGGAACCGGATGGTTGTATCGTTGAGGTGGAGGTCATGTGACGCGAAGAGAGATTAATTAATTGATAGAAATCACAAGTCAGACAGTCCAGGGTTTGGCAAAGGGATCGAATTCTTTCCAAATTACAACTTTTTTTATTTAATTTTTTTTTCCAGAGTTAAATCAATTTTCTGACATGGGAACCATTGAAGGGATTGTGGGGATTATTGAGGTCTGAGTCCAGTGACAGTGGCGCTGCTGCTGCTGCTTCACACAACACCTTTGATTTCCACTATAAAAACACAACTTCTGCAAATTCCTTTGATTGGCCATAAAACAAAAACTCCTGATAAAGATTGACTTCTTTCCTTCGTCTCCTTTTGTTGTAAAAATGCAGCGAAGTCGACTGTTGCCAAGAGACGAGTCTCTTTGTTTGACATTTTAGTCGCGTTAAGTAAAACTTTTTGGGGGAAAAAAAAAAAAGGAAAAAGACGACAAAGCGTTGAGGTGAAAATCTCACCGTTAATAATCTGATGCGTGTTGTGTCGCCTGGCAGTGTTAGTGGACTTGCTCCCACTAGTGGATGGTTGTGTTGCTGTTTGACCCGGTGGACGCAGTTCCGTCTCCACACAGAACCAGACACTCCGACCAAACTAACTTCAAACTGACCCAAAATGTAAAACAAATCATTGGGATTCTCAGTTTTCCACCGTGCTTTTCTACGACAGGTTGTCCATCACGACGACCAGCAGCTCCCCTCAAGATGAGAAACATTCCTCTCAAAGGCAACCGTTCATTTCTTTCAGAACTAGAACAACAATCACTGGAAATTTTGCTTTTCATTTTCCTCCTGAAGGGACAAAACCAACAAGCTTCAGATGCGCCGCACACAGCAGAGGAGGAGAAATCAAAAAGCCACGAGGAGCAACGCAGGAATGTCCCTGCAGGATGGCACAACCAACTGGTCACATGACCTCTTGGCTGGGCCGCCGACGCTGGCAGTTGGTGCGGACGGATCGCAGCTCGCCAGCAGCAGCAACCTGCTCGCTCGCCCTGCCGACGCTGCGCCCGCAGAGTCTCACCACACTGACGCCGCCGCTTAACAGCACCGCCATCAGGTCAGGATGACACCAGGGACAGCAGCGTCACCCTCAAACCTCTCCAGAGCTTCCCAGTTTGTCTTATTGGTCTAGTTTTTCTGTAGGATCCACTGAAATGGAAAGAAATACTCCAAACCTGTCAGGATTGAACGTGTTGAAGCCTTCAGTCAGGTTCAGCCAGGATCTGAAGGTCTCGCCACGGGTGAAGAAAAGTTCATTAAGAGATAAGTGCAATCAGAGACGCGGTAATTAATACAATCTTTGAGGCACTTCTTAAATAAAAAGTCATCTCCCAGTCGCCTCCTCCGCACACTCCCAAAATCCTTTGTGAAATTCATAAAAGATGAACAAAAGGTTCGTGGTTGCAGATGAAAAATGTGCCGCTTGCATCAATAAAAAGGCATCATCAATTTTGGATCCACTACCTACATTATTATACATATTAATAACTTAATTTTTTTTTTTTTTTTTTTTACCTGTCATTGTACATTCTTATTTCTCGTGAGGCGTGACCCCCCCCTCCCCTTACAAGATAAAAACAAACAAAAAAAAAAAAAAAACATTTTGTTTTAAAAAGTGCACATAAAGTTTCAAGTTCCTCAAGTGTGGTGTTGATCCAGGGCTGCGCTGAGACGCCGAGAGAGACGGAGGTGAAATGCTTCATGACGGCAGGCACAGAATGAAACAGCTTCTCTGCTCAAAGGAGGGAGCTGACGAAGCCGCTCGTGTCTCCACGCGAGGACGGAGAGAAACGATGACAAAGAAAAAGGGAAAGATGGAGGAGAGAGAGAGAGAGAGAGAGAGAGAGAGAGAGAGAGAGAGAGACGGGGGGAATGTTCTTGAAGTCCAGTGTCTTTGTTCTCCTGCTGCCAACCAACAGGAGCTTTTGGTTCTGCACGAAACAAAAACTCTAAATTTGTCCGAGGAGGAAACTCTGTCCTTCCCCTCTGCTGTTGCTGTTTGCTTGTTGCCAGGTCCTGAGGGGGAGTCCATCCATCCATCCATCCATCGATTCATCCATCCATCCATCCATTCATCCATCCATCCATCCATCCATCCATCCATCCATCCATCCATCCATCCATCCTCCATGCTGTCCTTCACTGGCCTGGCAGCACTGCTTGGCTGCGGGCGACTGGTGGTGGCTTTTAGCTTGTATTTTTTGGCAGAGACGGCAACTTGGACAAACGTTGTGTGGGCGAAGGAGGGGAAGCGACGCTCCTTCATACAGACTCTTCAGTGGCCAGCAGGAGGGGGTTGATGTACTCAAATCCCTCAAACTCTGATTGGTCTATTCTCTTGATGACGTCCCTGCAGGAGGAACCACAGAGGGGAAACGGGCGTTAGAGGTGTAGTTTGCAACACAAAGCAGGTGGCCACTGGACCTTCAAGTAACCTGAAAAATATTGTGCGGCGCCATCACAAGCAGGTCAAAACAGACATCCCATCACATTTTAAATAGAGGTACAATCAAAACTATAAAGGTCCCATATAGAACTATTGTAGACATTCACTGTCAAGACCTATGCAGAATCAAGATCTTCTCAAAACCTTCAGATGGAATTCCACAGGTACAAATATTCATACATACAGATCAAATGAGCATGCCAGACACATTATGGAGACCATGATGCATCTGTGTTGTGTTGTGTTGAGAAGGTCCCACCCGCCTGGTCACAGGTTGAACGGAGCAGAGCCAATGGTGACCAGTGTGACTGCTCCAACATCTCCCTCTGCAGCAGCAGCAGCAGCAGCAGCAGCAGCAGCAGAGTCTTGTTTTGCAGCAACAGGCTGTTTTACTGTGTGCGTGCGAACGTGTGAGTGCGCCGACGGTTGGAGAAGATGAGGAGCCGAGACTCAAAGGAGGCCTTTCACAGCCGAGATCGGAGCTTTGAAGTTAAAACAATAGGTGCGTTCACTGCGCTTCCCTCCTGCTCCAGCGGCCACCGGCGGCGTGGAACGGGTTGCGGCTCCCACCCACACGGGGCGCAGGGGGGGACAGAGAATGAACGCACCGCAGTGTCTTTGTATCAGTACGACTGGAATACTGATGAGGTCAATGTTTTTCTGTCCATCTGATCTGGGCTGAAGTGCACTCGCTGTAGGAGGAGGTCAGCCGGCCGCACGGCCACACGGCCGCACAGCGACCAGGATCCCGCCAAAAAAACTGCTGCTTTTTCTATTTTGGATGTTTTGGAGGGGAGAGAAGAAGAGCGAGGCGGGCGGAGCGCAGAGAGTGACACACAAAAGAGGAGGGAGAAGGTTTGGGAGCGGACCAACACAAATAGTGTGTTCGACCAACATAAATGCTGCTCCTTTTTCCAGGCTTGGGCGACTTGAAAGCATTACCAGATGCAGCACGGAGAGCAGGAGGAGGAGGAGGAGGAGGAGGAGGAGGAGTGACGGGAAAACCGGAGCGAGGCGCAAAAAGAGCAGCAAGAAATGTGTTTTTCTGAGTCTTCATGGCGCAGAGTCAGTGAGTGGAGGACTCAGAGACGACAGGGAAGGACTCACTCTGAGGTGGCGGCGCTCCTTCAGAGACAGGAGTCAGCGAGCACGGCTACTCCTGCTGCTCTCATCGCTAATCAGACTTCCTGCTGACGTGCTCACACCACCCGGCCACAACCTGAGCAGCCAAATCACTGCACCGGTGCCACCACCGAGCTGGACTGCACTTCTCTGCCAGAACCTCTCCTGTTCAGGTTAGCGGTGGGGGAGGAAGAGACGAGGAAGAGGAGGGTGGAGGCTGCAGTTAGATCAGCGTGGCCTCAATGTTTCTCCGTCTGACTGACACAGGGTTTCACTCTTTCACGCAGCTTCCACATCAACACATCATGTCTTCTGGAAAAAAGCCATTTGAACTTCAACCAGCAACAGTGGATGATGGAAGAGAAGGAATGGAATATTTCACCTGATTCCTAGAAACTGACCCATATTGTTGTTGTCTCTGGCACTCAGCCAACAGTCTCACAGCGACACCATGGTGGTGACATCCACAGTTTATTCAGGGTCTCTAGAAAACATCCCATACAGTCGGGGGACACTGGGAGCTGCACGGCGACACGGGTCAAGGGTCAAGACAAGGTGAGGCAGTGATGTGGAGGAGAGTCGCTGCACCACCAGCACCACCAGCACCTCCAGCACCACCAGCACCTCCAGCACCACCAGCACCACCAGCACCTCCAGCAGCTGGCTGAGACTCAGCTTCTCTCCACCTTCTCACAGCACTGGGGGCTTTCAATGTCACAATGTAAATCTCTAACACAGAGGGTTTTACTCCTCTTCACCTCCCCCCCCCACTCCTCCTCCTCCTCCTCCTCCTCCTCCTCGTCCTCCCCCCACCTCCCCCTCCCTCTCACAGCACTCAGGTCTCTTTATTGTGGTGCCAAACCATCAGCAGTGGGAGAGTCGAGACTGGAGAGGCTTTTTACATCATCAGCCCCTCCTGGCGGGAGTGGGCGACACCAGCGCCTCTGCCTGGTAACACTGGGAGCGGGGGGGCAGAGGGGGCGGTGGGCACCAAGCGCGAGACTGGAGCGGGGGGGCGTCTCCTTTTGATGTGGCGGGTGTTTGATGCCAGGTTTGATATCTCCCACCAATGAAGTGAAGTGGCAGCCGTGCTCTCCACCCTCCCCAACCCCACCTCCCAGTCTCCTCCTCCTCCTCCTCTTCATCCTCCACCACCTCCTCCACCCTCACCCCTGCTCTCCTCCTCCTCCTCCTCCTCATTCCCCTCCTCCACCTCCACCTTCTCTTCCTTCTCCTTCTTCTCTTCTTCCTCTTCTTCCACCTCCTCCTCCTCAGAAGTCTCGTCACTGGGCTCCTGCCGTCAAAACTCGGCCACAAACGAGGGTGGCAGGCGTCTCTCTCTTGCGCTACATTGCTACGAGCGTCTAGCGGGCGACCACTGGGCGGCGAGGCCGGAGCTCTTTGAGGCTTTGACTCAGTGGATCCAGGTGGGTGTGACGTTCAGGCACCCTTAAAACTGTGGGAGAGTCGCAGCACGGACACGTGTCGTCGGTGCAGTAGCATGATGGACATGTGATGGAGATCCAATTAGCCCCCAAGACTCCTGTTCCTCCCCACCCGTCCCCAACACTCCACCCTGCCACTCTTCATCATGGAGCCTTTGCTCCTGATGTAGGTAGTCCACAGTGAGAAGAGAAGAGAAGAGAAGAGAAGAGAAGAGAAGAGAAGAGAAAAGAAGAGAAGAGAAGAGAAGACCCTGATGTACCAGTTTCAACGTTCACCGCAGTGTTCTAGTCAAGATAGCACCAACCCAGACCAAGACCAGAGAGGATCGAGACCGGACCAAGACTTTATATATCAAAGGAAAATAACAACAAAACAGAAACAATGTTTATTTATATCAAAAATATTTTCACAATAAAAAATTTACTGTTTGCCACCTGGCGACGACCCAAAGCTTGAGCGACTGAACAAATCTCAGTTTGTTCCAGAGATTCTGCTCTCACTGACGGGAGAATAAACACCAATAAAAACCAGTCCGACCTGGTCAGTTGGAAGGTATCTCAGGTTGTGCTGGCAAGAGGAGGAATACATCAACAACTGCGTTTCAAACACTGCACAATGAATAATCAAAGCCTGAGTCTGTCTGGCTTGACAGAAACATACATGAAGTCGTCGTCTTCCAGCCGATGTCACGCGTGAAGGAGGGATTGTAAATTATTCAGCCAAGGTTGACTTTAATGAGCACAGTGCCGAGAGCTACAAGAGGCAGTACTTACTCATCATCCGGTGTTAGCTGCACTGGTTCATTAGTAAACTGCGTGTCAAAGTTTTCCAGACCGTAGTCGTCAGAGATTTGAGGTTTGAAAGGTGGCGTCATCTCTTTCTTCTCCAGCTGAGGAAAAAAACACAAACACAAAAACCCTGAAACGCACCGCAGCTGTACATGAACTGCAATGTATTGAAAAGATCTACTGCCATTCTATCCACTGTAGAAACACAACTGAAAGAATTGAGGTGGATTAAAACGGACACATTTCATCTTAAATGGTTTGTTATTTTAAAGCACCAACATCAGATTTGTGCAGTCACTGACTGATCACTGCGTTAGTTTCCTAGAAAAGGAAAAAGGAAAATTCAAAGTCTCTGGCTCGTTTTTATGTTGAATGTCCTGCTGCAGTAGAATAGGGTCACCTTGCTAAATTTCTCCATGCAAGTGAAGCCCGGAATGAAAGAGGAACATTAAAAAAAAAGAAAAAAAAAGAAAAGAAAATGATGGCGGAGGTTGAGTTAGCGGAATAATTGTGCAGCAGTGATTCAGCGGGAGACTTTTTGTCTGCCTGGTTTCCATGGTTTCACATCAGGCCCTCATCTTGTTCCAACGTGCTCTGGGCAGAATTTCTTGGAATGCTGCAAAGTTGCACAAAAGGCCACAGGTGCCTTCCATCTTCTCTCTCATTCGCTGGCACTCCTGATTTGGCACAACATGAATTCATAATTGGTTTTAGGAACACACAAGGAACGAAACCTACACCTTGGATTCATACATAAAGGTACAGAGCTGCAGTAGTGAACACAGAGAACGCAGGATTCCCCAATGTCTCACCCTCACGCTACAAACAACAGCAGTGAGCCCAGTGACTAAGCACTTCAAAATGTTTTTGGACACCTCACGCACGCCTTTGTGATGCGCTGAATTGTCTTATGAATCAGTCGGAAGTTTATTTCTGGGCAGTCGCCAACATTTACCCACATGCTGCTCGTGCAAACTGTTCCGTCCAGCTCACAACGGAAAGTTTCAGCACCGCGATGCGTCACTGCAACACAACCAGAATACAATAACATAGTTTTCTTATTTTGTCTTACTAATAATAAAGGGCAAAACACTGTCAATTTGTTAGTGTGCCTCTGATGCAGCCAAAACTTGACAGTAGTTGACACAGCAACAATTCAGATTGAGTTTAAAGTGTGTCTGAAAACCTTTGTAGTATTTTTGGTACAGTGTCCTTGGTTACTAAAATGAAAGAATGAAAATCCATTATAAATGTACTATTTCCACTGTAGGTCGGTAGAGGTAACGGTAAAGCAGCTTTACTGTCATTAAACACAGAAATGTTCAGCAGGATTGTGAGGTCAGAATGGAGGTTTAGCGCCGAGCTGCAGTGACTGAGCCTGGCAACCATCCATCCATCCATCCATCCATCCATCCATTCATCCATCCATCCATCCATCTCCATTTATCCATCCATCTAATCTCTTCAGCCGCAACCATCATTTCCAACTCATTCCATGAAGCAGCACCTTCTTGCTTTTGTCACATCTATCACAACTCTTTGTCCATGAAGGAAGCTAAAGTGGTTGGAATCCACTGATCCAAGATAAAGGACTGCAAATGCTAACATGGAAATGATGGATGAGTGAGATATTAAATTTCTCCAAATGTAGTCGCCATGAAGATGTGTCTTAACTGGAACAAGTGA
The DNA here is from genome assembly GCF_046127955.1 of Nelusetta ayraudi. Lineage (NCBI taxonomy): Eukaryota > Metazoa > Chordata > Actinopteri > Tetraodontiformes > Monacanthidae > Nelusetta > Nelusetta ayraudi. The sequence goes on along the minus strand of NW_027466138.1, from coordinate 1,260,277 downwards.
AAGTTCAGAGGGTCTCCCTGAGGAACCCTGATGCTCCTGTTGTATTTGTGTGTTCGTTTCACAGTAAAGTTGCAGTTCTGCCGCCAGTTTTTCCGGAACTGTGTGTGCTTCATTAGTGTTACCGGGTTAAAGCACAAACAGCTTCAAACAAACATCACAAACCGACTCGGTTTGCTTCCTCGTTCCTCCTCCGTCAGCTCCCCCTCCATCACGCTGGCCCATCTTCCTCCAAACACTGCTCTCTCGCTCTCTCTCTGTCTTTTTGCTAATTTTGGTGCCTAGCTACCTACACCCTCCTCCCCCTCTGCTCTGCATCCTGTCTCCAGCTCTCTCCCCTGCATTTGTCTCTGGCTCACTCATTGTGCTTTCTTTCATCTTTGCACATCCCTCGCCCTCCTCTCCACTTCCACTTTCCCCCAGTCCCTCTGATGTGTTGCTGGGAAGGCTGCCGTTCTGTGTGCTGGTAATGAAGCGCACTGAAGGCCAGGAACGGGCCCAGCACCTTTGCACACACCACACAAACACACACACACACACACACACACACACACACAAAAGAAGTGGCCCTGAGGGCAGAGGGGGACATGAAAGCAGGAGCGGCACACCAGGACAACACAAGGCATCCGCCGCTTCTTAGATCCCAGCGGCTGCCAGAACCTTCGCCTGCCTCTGTGATCATTCCAGCATCATCCAGGACCGAACCGAATGACAACGCAAATCAGTCCCGCATACCCGAAGTGACTGGAGATGAGCAACGGTCAAAACTCTTTCAAAGCATCGCTCAGAATCGCACAAATGTTTTTTGTTGTTGTTGTTGTTGTTGTTGTCGTCGTCCAATTTCTCTGCGCGTCTGTTTCTTTACACACATTTTCACAGTTGCACAAAAATCAGCTCAAACACAAACTTGCCAGACCCAGAAAGGCGACTTGATTGCAGTACGGCTTCATGAGGGTTTAAAAGCCACTTGACAATAAGCGGCCTTGGACCTCCCTCCACCACCACAGAGAGACTTCGACTGAAACTCACAGCAGTTGATGGTTTAAGGGTGTTACTACTTTAGAAAAGTCTGCATAATAACTCAGAGCAAGGAAATCGTCAGGCCCAACTTCAAACAGCACATAACAAATCTGCGTCTGCATGCAGAGGAACAGATCAGGGCGGCTCCACGGAAACTTGTCTGCACAAGAACTTTGAGGCTTTTTAGGTTTTGGTTTAAATGACTCAAGAATTCAAGGGCAACGAGATAAAAAAGCAAACATGCAGCTGCTCGCTGACTTACACGCAAACAGATAAATGGAGATAAAAGACAAATGAAGTTTGAAAAGCCTTGATTCTGTAGCTGAAGTGAAGTAAACATGCACTTCAGATATAAGAAGGAGAAGGAGGAGGAAAAGAAGAAGAGGGAGGAGGAGGAGAAGAAAGAGAAGGAAGAGGAGACAGAGAAAGAGAAGAGAGAGACCTTTATTTATCCAATAGAGGACATTTGTGTTGTTACCGCAGCATATAGAGTCCAAAGAGAAGAATTAAAAAGAAACGAAGATATAAAATAGATATACAAATTATTTACATATCTAAACGAGTGTTGAAAAGTGTTTTATTGCAGCTGTAGTGAAAAGGACAGTTGAGACAGTTCAGATGAGACAAACGAGGACAAACTGCTGGCTTTCCATCTAAATGTGATCTCAGTGTCGGCTGAAATAAAAAAAAACCACACTAGTGAAAATAATGTAGCAGCTACTTTTTGAAACGGCTCCTCTCATCGCCCAGACAGGTCTGCAGCAGTAAAGGAGTGTGGATTTGGAGCGGCCATAGACGGGGTGGCAGGTAAATTATATTCAAATGTGTCATCTCTTCAGAGGGGGAACTCGCAGCTCCCTCAGGAACCCGTCTGATGAATATTAATAGGTGGCAACAACGGCAGCGGCGTGCCAGGCAGGCCTGTCAGGTGTGGAGACAGCTTGCTAGTTTGAGGGCAGAGAGCGTCGCCTCTCCACCTCTCCACCTCTCCGCCTCTTGCAGCTTTGTCAACGGCTTTTCCCTCGGCGCTACACAGCAGCTTTGTCACCGGCTCGGCGTCTCTCCGCTTTGATATCTTTCCCAAGTTCTGCCTTTGGTGTGTGCTTCACAGGCACCGTGGCAGCTCTCATTAACGCGCTAACGACGGCTGCTGCTCGTCCGCTCTTTCATGCGACTCCGTCATCAGCCACCACCTACCTTCCAACCCACCAGCCTACCTACCAACCCCACCTGGTCGTCCCGTGGGAGACGCGGTAACAAAGAGGACAGAGAAATGGCCCTAATTCATCTTAAATTAGCCTTTTGTTACTCGTAATATCAAATGAGAAAGAGCATTAAAGTTGCTTCAAAGCCGTGGCTGAAGCTGGAAGTGTGAGCGCATGTTACTGCAGGGGTGGGAGGGGCCTCATCTGAGAAAACCAATCAGAATTCAGACAGAAAGGGCCTCTGTAGTCTGACAGCTCCCAATTCTCAGAGAAGAAAGAAAAGTCGTCACCTGTTGACATCTTTAATTTGGCCGCAGTCATTGCAGTGATTAGCCAGTAATGAAAAATGCACTGGCATTGAAGCGTCTTTGAATCGTTCTGTGTTTAATGACATTCTCACGCCATAAAAATGATCTGAACTTGACCAGGTGGTTGCTTGTGAAATGTCACCATCAGCACTGGCTGTGAAAACTATAGAAATATACTGAACAGAAACATAGACTGTGCTGGTTTGGTGGTTGGCACCGTTTCCTCACAGCCAGAGGGTTGCAGGTTCAATTCCCAGGCCTGGACTCTGCTACTTTGGGTACTCTGGCTTCCAGTGTGTATGGTTGTTTGTGTTCACGCGGCCCTGCAGTGAACCTGTGACTTGTCCAGGGTGTCACCAACCTTTTACATTAAAGCCCAAATTTGTGTGATATAATGCACTTTGCAAAAAAAAAAATCGATCTTACATGAGCCTACACTTTTTCTTTTTTTTAGTAATCTTAGTCTTATTGGGTTTTAATTCAGGGTTGTGAACGATTGTAAAGCAACACAATAGCACTCCAGTGGCAACCAGTAAGGGGAGCGCCACTGCCAATTCTGCCTCCGATAAGTGCGGCTCCAAACAAACTGGATCAAAAAAGGAGAAATTGGAAGAGAGGTTGTTAGACTGGCAGACGCTGCTGTAGAAATATCAACCGTGTGATATCAGAGCTGCTGGACTCTCAGGGTGATAAACGGCCACATGCACTGCAGCAAAGACACTAAATATTCTCTGGCTCCTTCTCAATGGTGCTGCTGTGCGTCAGAAGCTACGCCATCATTCACGCAAGCGCTACCTCAACATGCACACCCAGTTTCAGACAGCCAGAGTGTGTGTGCGCCATTAGCAATTCACTTGTATTTGCCTTGCTGCTCTGCAGAGACGCAGGGCACCGTTCAACACGGGCCTGGGCGTGCGTGCGTGCGTGCAGTGCGTCTGTCTGCGCCGCTTCTCCAGTGGGAGGACGTGTTTACTGTGCTGAAGGTCTCGATACGTACAGCAGACACATCAGATAAAGTGTGACAAAAGGCGAATCACAACGCAAAATGACAGCCGGGCTTGTGCTCGCAGCTGATTGGCACCACGTGTGGGCGGGAGGAATTTTGGTGTGTGGCCTTTGTTGCGGTTGGAGCGGCTGTGGGAGAGTTGACAGGCTGGTGGAGTCGAACCCCAGATCAGCCGTCGACAGCTGTCTGTCAGGAGGCAACAGTCACTCGCTCGCTCACTCACTCGCTCACTCACCCCCCCCTCAGTCATAAAGGATGTTTTACGTACAGTGGCAGACACACGTTTGAGATTTTCAAGTTGACAATATTTTTAGGAACCAACAGATTTGTGTTCATATGTTTCACTGCTAAGTTGACAAGTGCGAGTGACGAACCAACTACCATCACCTGTTTTTCTGTAAAAAAAAACAAAAAAACAGGACAGACACTTCAGTCAGACCAGGTTAGACCACTGCAAGGACAAGAGTTGAAGAATTTTGAACGTCATCAGTGACTGAGTGGCTTCCAAAGGTTAAGTGTTTAATATTTCTCCCTCTCCTGAGCTTGCCAGTGAACTACGGTGGCCAGCGCACCCAAACCTGGGTACCTTGTCCACCTTCTTCTTTGTTGGTTTATTATAAGATGTTGTGTTCACCCAAATACGAAACGCGCTGTCAGGCAGCTGCATTGTCCACACCAGGCTTCCTTAGAAACATGGTGGTACAAGATGCTATATGTATAGTATGTGGGTAGGAAAAACACTTTTATTGATGTATTTATGGGCTGTATGTTACACTTTTTCCAGTATAAAAATCATAAATAAAGCCGCATTGCACACACCAGACCTCTGTGTGCTCTCGTTCTTTTCAGAGGGAGAGAATCAGTTGATGAGGAGAACAGAAGCCACCAAACTGCAGCTGTTGTGCTTTCTTCACCAACACAGCACTGCTGACTGTGGCTGAGCCCTGAGGTTCACCTCTTTATTACACATTTAATTCAAGTTTGTTTTTTTTAGTTAATAGTTTAGTTTAATAGACTTTCCCATTGACTGTTTTTATAAGAAAACAATATAAGCAAAAATAATTTGTGATATCAATAAGTGAAAAATAATAATGACAGAAAATAAAGAAGTCTGTTCTTGCACACCTTTACAAACCATGATATACGTCTTTGTTGGCCAGCCAAGCAGAGCAGCCAGTGCAGTGCTCCTTGCTGCCGGCTCTCAGTCTGCTCTGCAGTAAAACACTGTTTACGCCTCCTTCAGGGGCCGTGGAAAGTGCAGGTTTGGCGCGACTGCACTGATCATTTAGTTGAAATGTTTACAAAGGCTGAAATGACTCTGGTGACCCGCTCAGCTCTTACCTGCTCCCAGTCTATACTGCGGAAGAATGTGTGAGCCTTGATGTCTGTGAAGCCCGTCTGGACCTGGCAACCCAGCCTCTCCTTGGGATCCTGTGGGGACCGAGACGACTGGTCAGAGAGGCGCTCCTGGCGTAATGTGAGGTTAATCACTAGAAAGCAGCTCCCGCAAAAAGAAGGCAGGCTTGTTGTCTGGATGACTGGACTTTATGTGGGTGGTAATGGAGTCCAAGGGGGCTGAAATATAGTATTTCTCTCATTAAATCTCAGAGGTCTGAAGAGAATAACACACCCGTGGCCCCAGGGCCGGTGGGCCTGATGTGAGTCACGCTCAGCGCCGAGCCCCCTGCAAATCGCCAACTCAGACTCTTTCATCACAGCAATTATGGTGATAGTGTAGTGAGGCTGCGTGAGAGCTACAAGGTTGCTGGCGTGTGGAAGGAGGCATGATTTTACATTAGCACCACTGGGAGACAACGCAGAAAAGAACATTGACGGAAGTGGTCAGGATGCTGCGGAGGACTGGGCTCTGACTGCACAGGGAGGGTCGCTGCTCTCTATTTATCACATTTGTTTGATCTTATGAGCTTCATAGCTGTTCAACACTGTAACTGTGTGGCTCGCCACTTTTCCTCATCTCTCTCTCTCTCACCCTCTCTCTTTCGCTATGCCTCCCTTCTTCTCTCTCCCCCCCGTCGCATCCTCTCAGCCTCAACTCTGGACTCTGTCACAGAACCAGATCCAGAGATTCCTCCACTCAAAGCAGAAGCAGTTGCAGAGGTGGTTTAGTTAGTTAGCATCAGCATAGTTCAGTTACGCCATTGTTTTTGTCTCATTGGTCATTTTGTCGTGTAAAGACTTGGCAACCAGACACAATCTGCTAAAACCTTTATCACATCTCACTCTTCATATCACACCTGAAAAATCCCTGAATTATAAATGCAGTGGCCACTCAAATGCCCTTTGAGAAGAACTAAAGATTGTAGTAGTTGTGCTCTAAATCTAGTTGAACACTCGCTGCTCAAAGTCCTGGAGAAAAACTGCAGGCCTCGCTGGGGAAAACTCAGTGAAATCTTTTTAGACATTACAGCGTCCACAACATGACATCATTTTTACTTTAGGTAGAATTCTCGCTGAACGCTGCTCCTTGGTGCAAAACAGGCACACCACGGAGCCCCAACTCTCCGCGCAACCCAAAGTTCTAGGACATCGTCCAATAAAAGGGTGCTTGACTGATGGGCGGACGGAGAAGCATGGAGGGACTTATTGGTAGTGGATGGCTCTCACCTTGTTTAGAAAGCCCTTGAGCACGCTGGCAGCTTTCACCGACAGAGACCTTGGGATGCGAATGGGCTTCTCAAGAATAACTGTTGGCAAAAATAAGAAAAGAGAGGGAGAGAGAAAAGGACAATCGTGAGCGGGGAGGAGGCGGAGGATGATTCACCGGCCAACCTGGCTGTGGGTGACGCTGTCTGCTGCGTGGGAGACCAATTGAGGAGCTACACAGGACACTGCTCTGTTCTTTCTCGCACTTTTGACGGTCCACACGCAGCCTTGAGACTCCCACAGCTAATAAGAATAAAAACGCTCAAATAGTTCCCCCCTCCAAACCCAAATCCAAGGCTGCGGCACGACTTCACAGATGCGCCAGTGCAAATTCACGGCCCCCGCTCCTCCAAACCCCCCAACTCACAACTCAAGGTAACGTGTCCAGCAGAAGCGGACCTCGTTACTGCCATTCACACGTGATGGTTCAGATTGAGGCACAATAAATGTTGAGTACCGACAGCAGCGGACACTTAATTTCGCTCTCTTTGAAAGAAGTGCAGAGGATTCGCCGCATCGAGTGACAGAGAAAGTCCACAGCTTCAGACAGGAAACATCCTACATTCAATATTTATGGTTCAATGGTTCAGTGTTTACGTTTTTTGTCAATGTCACACAAGTGTTCAAAAAAGGATGACACCGTTCAGCATTTATATAATAGGTAGAAGATGTGGATTTTATTTTTTTTGTTAACAAAGCTTCAGGAGAAGAAGAGTGTCAGAGTGTCAGAGTGTCACTCAGACTCGCTTATCAGGAGTCAATGAGGCCCCGAACTGACAAGCCTGACATGAAGGCCTACACAGTGACGGCTTCACCGCCGCCAAAGGGAAAATACTGCATATGGTACATTGACACACTGATGCTGTTTCCAAACACGATCATAGAGCCAGAGATCAAAATAAGATGATTGATTGATTGATTGGTTGGTTCTTTAATGACCACACAATCTGTCATCAGTACAGCGGCGATAGGTTCCACCATTGAGACACAAACATAGAGACACATTGGAACAAAACACAGTCAGACCAACACAAAGGTTTCTGCAGGTTTCTGCAGGTTGGACTGGTGTTGCAGTACTGGAGGTTGGTCTTGGTCTCCAGGCCACTTCTTCAGGGTCTGGGTCTGGTCTTGGTCTCGGACTGGGCGGACTGGGGATTTTTGGTGGATTCTTGGTCTGTGTTGGTGCCATCTTGACTACAACACTACGCTAAACCCAACATAAGAGAGGGATTCACCAACCTAAATGCATGTTTTTCCTTTCTTATTGTGTCTTAGTTGTTTCAATCGTTTTCAAATCTCTTGCTTAGTAAAATATCCAGCGTCTGTGTGTCTGTCTGTGTGTCTGCAGCTCTCTGGTTGACTTGTGGCGGCGCTCTGAAGCCCCAGCAGAACAGGTCCTTGGCCCAGGCGCTGGCTCTTGCATGGTGGCATATGGCAGTTTGGCTCTTCTGGACAAGAGGAGGCTCTCCATTGGCAGGCCTTCAGCCAGGAACCTGCTGCCTGACCAGTGAGAGCGCCAGGCGGATGGCGCTGGTGACAGCTGCTCGTGGCGGCGCTGCCCCGAGCTCCTCGCAGCCACAGCAGAGACGTCGTGCGTCACGCACACACAAGGCCGCCGTAGTTTGGAGGAATTTCTGCTGCGGAAGCCTGCGCGGCGCTGGGAGGCCGGCTGAGTTGAGGGGGCGTGTGCTATGTAAAGGTACCATATGGCTGGAGGAAACACCAATGCAAATAAAAAGCGCCAACGTATCGGGTGTGATCACACCAACTGTTGTTTCTTCTTTAGTATTTTATTATTATTATTTATTTTATCTTTGGACCGAAACTCTTCTGCGAGAGTGGACTTTGTTGGAACGGTGTGTTTTCACTGCGTAGGACGCCTGCTGGTTATCACTGAGAAGAAGAGTCAGTGTCTTTGGCCAACAGGGTTTTTTATCCAACTCAGAATGAAGTTTAGCCACTGATGTCTCCAGGCAGGCAGCAGGTCGTCTGCACTGAGCAGTCAAGTGGGACAGACAGTCGGACACGGAAGAGGAAAATGGAATTTTCCGATGATAAAAAGAGACGTGGTTGCCTTTAGTTGCTCTTCACTCAGCTTGCACGGATTCTGCCAATAAAGATGGTGGAGCAAAATATTGTGCTTGTGCAGAAGCAGCGTGTGGGAGACGCAGCAAAAACACTTTGCAGCCAAAACACAACAAGTGACGGACGGCCAAGTGGAATCAAGGCGCCACTGACGACCGAGACCTTTATAAAAGATCATCTTTGCGCTGATGATGAAGCAATTTGTGGGTCGATGCAGCGGCCGCAAACCAATGACGGCCCATTTCTAGGAGGACCAGTGTCAGGACTATCAGGGGAAAATAAAACAACAATAAAAGAGTTAGAAAAAAAGTTAGAGCCTGAGAGTAGAAGAGAAGCCTTTATTAATCCCACATTGGGGACATTTCCAGAATTAGAGCAACAAGATTATTAATTATATTAATATTATATATAAAAATAGGATAAAATAAAATATCTATAGAGTAAGAAAGGAAGAAACAAGATATTTACATCATGAGGTCCTAATTCCAAACCTTCTCCTCGGTGTCCATGTGTACAACTACAAATAATGTCAGCATTGACACACAACTAGAGAAGAGACGGAGTTCACACTCAGTAGCAACAATAGAAGGAAACAGTAATGAGGCAACCTCTGAGCATACATAAAGAACCTGCTGCTTGATTGATGGGTTGGTTTCCAGGACCATAAACTGCAGCTCATTAGAACCCAGCCTCAAACTACAATCAAACTAAACCTGAAGTCCAAGCGACACAAAAACTCCTCAATACAGTTTTTGTTCATTCACCCCCCCCGGCACTCATAGTTGTAGGGGTGTTGTCTTCGCGTGAAGGCGGGGTTACCGTCCCCCCCGGCCCCACCCCCACCCGACAAACTGCCACTTTATCACAGGGCTGCATAGAGACGAGCAACCGCCGCACTCACACTGGAGCTGACACAGACTGAGAGCAGCGCAGACACACCCTCTGCTCTAGAGCACTGGAGCTCTGTCTCAGCACTGCAGACACACACACACACACACTCACCTTGGAAGAGGTATTCCTCCGTGTTCATGTCAGGATTGTCAGTAATAATGTCAAAGGGAGATCTGCCAGCCATCATCTCAAACATCAGTACGCCCAGAGCCCACCAGTCCACACTGAAGCCTGGGAGAGAGAGAGCACACACACACACACACACACACACACACACACACACACACACACACACACACACACACACACACACACACACACACACACACAGCATTAACAGAGGAGACTGCAAACTTAAAAACGTGCATTGAAAAATGCACCAGCTGCAGTTCAAGGTTCCGTGTTATTCGGATTCTCAGGGCTTCATGTTTGTCTGGAGGAGAGGGTGCTGCAACTCATCTAGGGAGGCTACCTGTGACATCACAAAGGGCAACATTTCCAGAAGTGTGTGTCTGAGCCCAGTGTTGGAGTTTGCTGAAGACGTAGCCGCACACTTGCGTTTTGTGACTTCTTTTGTTTTTAGGACTGATTTTTCCCTCGGTTATATTGGTTTACAAGACTGACTGAAGTTCTCCCTTGGTTGTAATGCATCTCTCTTGAAGAATGAAAGAAATGTGTTCCTTTTCATTCATTTTTAATCTTGGTTGTTAAGTTTTACACTTGTCATCCGTTGTGGGGTTTGTGAATTATATATTAAGTTTTTTTTGGGGGGGATTATTTAAACACCAAAGAAAAACTGGAGAACAGAACTAAGAGAAAACAAATGACTTGTCAGGTTCAGCCTGACGGGCACCTCAGGTAAACCAGTGGTGAAGAAATCAAACTACATCTCTAAAACTTAATAGAACTAAAATTACAAACTGCTACAAAGTGTCACCTGCTCTTCAGGAACCATGAGTTCAGCCTCTAGCTGAAAAGAAGCGGCTCATATCTACATTCACACACTATTTGTGTTACTTGCCATAGTCCTCTCCTCTGAGGATCTCAGGTGCGATGTAGTTGGGTGTACCGCAGAAGGTGCTCGTGGTGTCGCCTGGTCTGATTCCCTCCTGCGGGGAGGAGCAGAAGAACATTAGAGGAAGAATGAGAAGCAGTAGAGAGAGAAGAGGCGGGTGAAGAAAATCAAGGAGAGCACTCTGGGAATGGCTAACGAGGAACTAGTAACAGAGGAGGAAATAAAATCAAGAATAGTGGAGAGCAAAACAAGGCAGGAAGCGTTGAGCCGCTACTTCATTAAAAATACAAAGAGCAGGGAGTTGCAGCAGCTCTTCATTCAATACACATCGGCTGCATTATTGATCAACGGGCGCTGGCCGTCCACCAAACTACTGAGAGATGAGTGGCTCTCCCACCTTGCACATGCCATAGTCTGTGAGCTTGATGTGCCCTTCATGATCCAACAGGACATTGTCCAGCTTCAGGTCCCGGTAGATGATGCCCTTCTCATGCAGGAAGTTCAGAGCGATGCAGATTTCAGCAGCATAAAACCTGTGAAGCAGAATCAGACAGCAGGACAACACTTTTATAAAAAACAGTGTTTCCCTCTAAATGTGGGCTTCAGTGTGAGTGAGGTACGCGACGCTGCAGCCAGAAACCTCAGTGTGCGTCACCACAACCAGCAGTGACCCCAGAAAGTGTGATTTTCCTGTCGTGTCAGTGAGACACCTGGGAACTGCAGCGTCACTGCAAACTGAGGATCTTAGAAAATATACACTTGAATTTCACTCTTCCTGCAGCGTCTACACGTGCTCGACTCATTTATTCATTTTAATGTGAGTGCAACAGAGCAACGTCCAGCTAACTTATAGTAGCACTACAGGACATGCTGCACTGTCAATAACGTGTGTGCTTTTATTTTTGTATTTTCTAATTGTTCTCTCACTGTTTACTAGTCAAGTCACTTTTTAACACCACTAGTTCCACCTCTGGCAGTCGGTGTTTTACTGCTGGAGTTGCTGCTCTGATGACAAAGAAGCGGAGAACTGGTTGAATTTTGCTGCTTGTTGGGTTGAATCGGCGTGGTTCATCCACTGCACGGAGAACAGTCTGTTCGAAATGCTGACTCGTTCACACTGAACCAACTCGTGCATTTTCTCACAGGTGTGTTCAAGTTTGGACTCACCTGTTTCTTCTTCATCTTCACTACTTTCTACATTGTTTAATGTGGCAAAAGAAAAAACATGTTAAATAGGTAAATATGTGATGTTGTATATATTTTATATGAAGGCTGGCTATTCTAGATCATCTCAAATATCAAACTTGTTTGAGTTATTTCACACTTTTTTTCATTCATACATATTCCATATGTGTTCGTGCATGGTTCTGATGCCTTGAGTGACAATCTACAATGTCAATAGTCATGACAATGGAAGAAGAACCATTCACTACAGACTGCTAGTGTAGATATACAGCTGGACTCAGTGTCACAGTATCAGCACGTATTTTACCAGTACCAGTAGAGTACTCCACCCCAGCGTTGGTACCGATACCCGATACTGGTATTGGTGTCTCTGCATCCCTAATTAAAATAATCCTCAACAATGTAGAAAAAAAGAAAGTTCAAAGTGAGCATTTCAAAGTGAAAGTGCAAACTAGCAGAAAAGGAAAAATGTGCTGCGGACGCTGCGGACACTCGAGCAGCGTCGTGACGTCACCGAGGCAGAAAAACTCAAACCCAGCCTGCAAGTTTCTGACCGCCGCGACGTGATTGTGTGTGTGTGTGTGTGTGTGTGTCTTGTAGTGAGTCACTCGCACAATTCCGATTCCACCCCCCCCCCCCACTCCTCTGTGTAGGTAGTGGAGTGCATTCTGTGTCTGGGAGATAAGCCTTCATTAGCACTGACAAGCCTCTCTCCCCGTCTGACTGCAGTCAAAGCCGGCGCTGCGGAGCCAGAAGACGCAGGAGAGCGCGGAGGGCTTTGGTTTGACAGAGAAATCCCACGATGCTCCCCCACGCTCCTCCGCTGACAGCCTCTATTGTGCGCCGCCGTTTCATGGCTTGGCGTCAGACTGATGGAGGCTGCGTCCTATCAGCGCCGCCATCCTGCCGCCGCCCACCCCGGCCCGCCTCCCCCACACTGCTGCGCCGCCGCTCCTCTCTGCGCACAAGAGCGTCAGCTCATGAATATGTAAAATCATTATAAGTGATTAACATGCTGCTTTGCATATGTACAGCCTCCGTCTCCTGAATGCAGATCGCCAGCACCGATAGAGGCCCAGTGGTGCCTCTCTAAATTACCCAGCCTTTGATCCAGCATTTATCAGAGCCGCGGTTGGAGTGCACTGCAAGTAGACAGGCACAATGAATTATGGGGGCTCATTATATTTCTCTGAGGTGGTGGCGGTGGGGGAAGAAAAAAAATGTGAAGTTGGGTTTTTGGCAGTGTTTGCACGTCCACGGAAGGCTGATAAAGCAGCCCATTAAGCAAATGCTTGCAGGGAGCGGTGATGAGAAGAAGAATGCAGTCGAGGAACATTTCAAGCTAAAGCGCAGAAGAAAAAGCGGCTGAAATCCCTGTGCAACAAAAAATGCGTTTAAAGGGAGGAAATATGGGTCAGTTGTTCTGTCTGTAGTAGCATCAGGTGAAGAATGTATGAGTAGGTTCAGCGTGTACAGGTCAGCAGTACAGACAGCATTTCAACAGACTGTTCTCAGTGTGGTGGGATGAACCACGTCGATTCAACCAAACCAACGGCAACATTCAACCAGTTCTCTGTCGTCAGAGCAGCAACTCCAGGAGTGAAACACCGACTCCCAGGATGCATCACTGACTCCCAGGATGCATCACTGACTCCCAGGAGTGAAACACTGACTCCCAGGATGCATCACTGACTCCCAGGAGTGAAACACTGACTCCCAGGAGTGAAACACCGACTCCCAGGATGCATCACTGACTCCCAGGATGCATCACTGCACATGAGCGCTGCCTTCAGGGTGGAACTCTTGGTCAAAACAAACAGAATCATGCTGGTTTGAATCATAAACATGACAATGATGACAGGTTGGATGCAGAGTTTTCTGCTGAGGGGCGGAGGGGAATCCTGCCACTGGGACGGTGCACCTTTTCCCTGTTTACATTTGCACGTAAAGCAGGTGTTGTCGTCATGTGGCTGTGTTACCTTGCGTGTTCTTCAGGGAGCTTCCTCTGCCGCTGCATATGGAACATCAAGTCCCCGCCTTTCACGTAGTCAATCACTAGGAATAACCTGCGAGGCGGAGCACAAGGAGGAAACACAGTCAGGCAACCAAAGATGCCGTCAACCCATGCTGAGCACAGGCATCGCTTCCTACTGGCACTGCAACTTCTGCTGGGACTTTCTGGACTTTTTGGTTTGGTATTGATTTTAACAGCTTTAGGCTGCAGAGTGTGGCATCCTGTCCAGTTGGAAAATAATGCACTTATTCCCATGGGATCTGTTTTTAGGTATGAAGTTGTCAGGGAACCTGACTGCTCAACAACCGTGTTTGTCAGGCTTCAAATCCTTTCATTGGGGAGAGAGCTCAACTCCGCCTGCAGCCACAGGTGGAGTTCAGCTGCCTCGACAGCAAGAAAGTCCACTGGCGGCAGCAGCAGCAGCAGCAGTGGAGAAACATGACAAGTTGATAAATCACAAGTGGAGATGACTTCAAAAGGCCTCGGCTTTCCAGAAATGTGCTGCCGTGCAAAATCACATCCTGTTATTATTAACAGGTGGTAAAAAACAGACTTAGAAATGAACTTTACGCGTCTGAAACGTGTAGCGGGGTTGCTGTCTCGTGTAGTGTGATGGCAACACCGGCGGTGAGACGTGCTCTGCAGTCTCAGTGAGCTCTTACCGACTTTCTGTCTGGAAACAGGAGTGAAGTCCCACCAGGAAGGGGTTGGTGGAGGCCTGCTCGAAGACGTGCTTCTCAGTCTGCACCCAGTCAATATCCTGCAGGGACGCGGAGGCATGATGACGCCATCGACCATCAACAGGCTTCACACGTTTTTAGACAATGACAGTGAAGATCTTTCAAATCAAATCAAGATGCCAGTGCAGTATAAAGGCAGAATACACCTGCAGCAGACCAGACCGGGAGCAGGTGAAGAATAAAAAATCTCTCTGTATAAAATAATAGAAAAAGTTAAAAACACACGTTGTGTAATATCCAACATCAAAATGTTGAGTTGAACATCAGGTATGAATCATTCTAACAGCCTCAATTAGAGAGAGTGATTAAAAAAGATGAGACTTTTCCTCGGTGCTCAGAGAGAAACTCAAAGCTCTCATTAGCAGATAATCTGTCAAATGATTGCTTTAATGGTTATTTTTTTTGGGGTGAAAAACCCGTTTAAAATTCACACACACAACAGGAACAATTTCCCAATAGCTTTATTAACACAGAACCCCCCTAGAAACTCTTAGAAATGATAGTTTGCTTTGATTGGCTGGCTCGGCCGGCCAACATCTGGCTTTTCTATCTGCTGAGACCTCCAGCCGCCGCCGCCGCCGCCCCCAGAGTGGAAAGCTTCTCCTCTTGGATTCACTCAGTAACGAGGTACAAAAGCGAACCTTCAAAAGTTTCAGAAGAACACAATCACGAGCACTATTATGAAGTCTTTCAGTAGATGAATAAATCATCTTTCACAACAGGAGTGTGTATTCACTGACCGTCGTGTTTCTACGCAGAGTGAGCGTGTAGCTCCAGGCTAAAATGTTTTATGCTCATTCAAAGTGTCACTAAGTAACAGAGAGCGCCTAAATTTTCTGTTTTCGCCACACCGGCCTCCAACACACCATATAGTTAATTCATGCCCTCAACAATACAGGCTCCATGTTGCGCGTGTGATACTAAATTCCTTCTGGTCCACTCATTACTGGAGGAGAACCTCAGAACGGAGCAGATAATCTGTCACAACACGTCTCGTCCGGCTGCTTCCAGCTTCTCAGCGCAGGCAGCGCTGCCTTTGATGTCAGGCATTAGGCTACTTAAGAGATGAATTATTAACGTAATGAGCGTGAACGCAGCCGTGAATACGTTTAAATGGGCTGTCCAATGAAAACAGTCGGGAGCTTCCAGCTTTGCCTCCATTCTTCTTCATTAGGGCTCAAACCATCTCCTCCTGTCGCGGAGTCAACGTGCCGCCGGCCGCGGCTGCCAGCTGTGGACTTCAGCACCTGTTGCTGAGCGGATCAGACCTTCATTTGGACCCAGTGTGCAGACATGTGACGTGACATCATTTACAGTCTTGTGAATTGGTTGTGCAGATGTGGAGCTGAACGGAGCAGCGGCTGAGATGACGGCGCTCGGAGCGCTTGTGTGCGAGGCATGACTGCCATCTAGTGGGCAAATTGAAAACGTAAATCAAGCTCGCACACACGCGCCCACACGTTCAAAATGTCTTCTCTGCACTTTTGTGCAGGGTTTATCATAAACAAACTGCAGCAGTTCTTCTATGAAAGCTCAACAGAGAGGGCAGCGGTGAAGCACAGTCAAACTCCACTGAGCACTGAGGAGATGAAACATCTCAATAGAAGACCCGCGTGCCTCCCCCTGTGTGACCAGGGGCCGTGTGGTTAGAAAGGAGGCAGAAAGTGTTACTGAGCAGCGAGATCCGCATCTTGTCCACTGAATGTTTCGCTCACGCCCCCTGGAGGCCGTTTACAAAGTTTCCACTCAGGGTCCAGATTCCCACCTGCTGCCAGGGGTTTTCACACATGGTTCAAACCAGATAAGAAGGAGTCCAGGATGCTGGGAGGACTCTTGTCTTATATTCAGCGTTGAACTCCCTTTACATCGTTCCTGTGGACTCTGTCGTACATTCTAACTGGCACTGTGTCGACCACAAGAGGGCGTCGGCGAGCTGTTTCGGACGCCGTTCATTGGCTGTTGGTGTAGCCATGTGAATCACTAAAGTTGTGTAGAATTAAATTGATTTTTTTTTTTTATCAACTATAACAGTTATTTTTGTTATTTATTTTAAATTAAGGTCGTTGTTTTTTTGTTTTTTTTTAGTTAATTCATAATTACATGAATATCAAATACAACCTTGACAAAAAGTTTGGGATAGTCAGCATTTGGATGACATTTCAAAACGCACCTAAAATGCACAATGTTTAAACTGAATAATGCTGCACTGGTGCCAATGGCTTTGGATATTTGATATGAAAAATTCCCAAGTCACTCACTTGTCTCAAATTGGACTAGTTTTAAAAACATGAAAGCATTAATATTGCATATAGGAAGTTAAACAGGTTGTGTTTAATGCAACTTTAATATTTAATGACCGCTCCACTGCAGTGGCAGTGAGTTTACACGGCTCCAGTGCTCCCGTCTTTACACATTCAGGCCTGCCAGTGTTTCTTTATGGAGATGATGTCAGTCGGACCATTTAGAGTGCAAACACCTCAAATGAATCCAGGCCAGTCAAAGCATGCCTTTCCTTTATCTCTGCACACATGCAAGTGTTCCCATATTCAAATGGAACTGTGCCAAACTCCAATCAGCCACGTTCACATTTACCATAAAATGAATGTAAATGGTGTGTGTGGATGCACATTATGCACACTTTCTTCTCTCTGAAGTGATTTTTTTTTTACACGACAGTCATCAAAGCAGGAGAGATGTCACGCTGCCGCCGCCGCAGCCTCAGACTGGTGCGAATCACCCACTCACTCACTCGCTCGCTCCGAGCCTCCAACTCACTGACACTTTGCTGCCGCTTCCATTCTGCCAACCTGACATGCTGCCAGTGTCTGCAGCGCCTCCTTCCAAAGACATCGGAGCAGCTTCACGCTGGTCCTCTTTGTGCAAATGAGTCCTCCTCTGCATTCCCTCTGGTCGCACCTTTAACTCCTTTAACCTCATTAAACTACCATTCATTTTCTCTGTTTTTCCCCCCCGTCTGCAGCGGCATTCTGCTCCAAATGCAGCCACAATTCACTGTCATTAATAAATCATCTACCTGTTTTTTTATTTTGTTCAGGCTTCTGAATGTCCTGAAGTTTGAAAGTCACATTTTTTTCTGCGCTCCATGAAGAAGTTGAAGTGAAGCTGCTTTCTTGAAGCAGCAACCCACCAAACGGGTGTAGTGTGCCTGAGGGGAGGCAGTGCACCCACAGCACTCAGACACCCAGCAAGGTCACCTTGTCTGCAGCACAAAACCTCAAACACACACTGAATTTTTAAAAAGTTGCACTTTTCTCTTTTTATGTAAAAAAAAATTCTGTGCTAAGATGATTTTTCTACCTTAGCTGGCACTCAAACATTTTTTAAAAGTTTGCGCTGATGTATTCAACATGCAACTAGTTAGTGTTGTGTACCTGGCCACTGGGTTGGTACCACTTATAAAAGGGGAAAATGAAAGTGTCGACGTGAAGAGTGAGATTACACATCGTCACACAGACGAGTTACTGATGATCTGTGAGTGAATAGATTCTGAGAGGATGGAGAGCTTCATCTCTTCAAGTTCGTGGGGAAAAGCAAAGAGTGGCTCGTGGTGGTTACTGTGTATCTCTTCTTTGATCACATATTATATATTTTTCCAAAGACTAAATAAAGTTTTTAGGTAACTGTACTTATTTATGTATCTTATTTCTAAATCTAATATTTGTTTTAATAATCTACTGTACAAGGACTTGCACCGGTGGAAGATCTTTGACATTTGACAATTGACCAGACTAAGACGACAGGTGACCATTGATATTAATCAAAGAGAAGGCAGAGTCAATTTCCATTGGCTGCTTCTCCTGCACTCAAGTTCTGTTATATTTTATATCCAATCAATGTCAAATCTTGAAATAATAAATCAGTCAAGCAGTTATTTGAATGTTTAACTGACCTCTCTCTCCAACTTTTTACCAACTTCCAATTTTGTCCAGCGATCGAGGTTGCCTGCATTTTAATAGCCAGGTTTTAATTGGACCAGTGCAATAATTATTAGAATTTTTGAAAGTGCTGCATGTAGAAGCTCAACGCCGTGATCTCTCTCTCTCTCTCTCTCTCTCTCACCTCATCGTCGTGCACCAGCTCCTTCTTGACCACCTTCATGGCGTACACCTGCTCGTTCTTCTTCAGCCGCACCAGCAGTACCTTGGCGTAGCTTCCTCGGCCGATCACCCGGATCAGCTCGAAGTCTGCGAGGGCCAGAGCCAGAGCCTGGCTCAGCTTCATGCCCTCCAGGCCGTCCACCACCGCACTGATGTCCTGCACGCGCACACGTCAAGTCAAGAATCATGAATGAGGTGGCACTGGTGAGGACGTTGTAACGCTCTTGATTGAATGATTGAATCGGACTGATTCACTTTGGTGGCAAGTTGCAGCCTTCTCACCTCTGCATCCTCTGACTTATCCACGGTGCATTTGTGCGGTAAAAAGGAAACTGCAAACAGACAAACACCGAGTCAGGAAAACTGTGGCAGTAGTGGCAGAATTGTAGACATTTTACCAAGCCAGCAGATGGTGCTGCAGCGCAATAATAAAAAGAAAAATCAAGACAAGCTTTTTCAAGAAAGTGCCATAATGAGGATCAGCCACAAGGGGTCGTTGTGCAGGGAGAGCCACCCAGACACCCAGAGGGATGAAGTCCTGGTTGCATGGGATCCAATCAGAACCAGGCACACGTTGTTTTGTTACAGCTGTCATATATAAAGATAAATTATATCTTTAACCAAAGAAAAAACTTCACAGTACTACACTGTGGACTCCAAGCTTGTCTTTTTTTCTTTCTTGACTCACTTCACAAAACCTTCAAATTAAATTAAGACTCAAAATGTAAAACTCAAATTATGATGAGTTGTATTTTCATTAATCGCTAAATAAACTATGCATTATCATCAATGTGTTTTAACATCAGAATTATAACAAAGTGTTTGAATTGGTTTAATAAAATGGCCCATTTTCATAATCATGAAGGGATTTCACTGCACTTCACTTCAAGTGCGTAAGTTATAATAAAACCACGCAGCCAATGAGCAATTAGACGATTTCGGTGTCCTACCACCGTCTGAGTCCTCTGTGTCATCTGGTGGGACGTCCACCTCGTCAGTCTTGGCATCAGAAGAGGGCTCCTGCGATGGCATGACTGGATCCTGACCACAAGGATTCAACACTGAAAGATCAGCTCACACAATCTCAACAACTCTCACAGCGTTTTGCTTTCATCATTTCTTTCTTTCTTCCTTTCTAAACTTGTGTGAGACAGCACTTGTCAACTTTAGCGTCGCTAAGCTGAGACGTTCCACTATGTTTTCAAATGCACTATTTTCAAAACAGTAACAGTTTTTTTTTTTTTTAGAAACATTAAAAAAAAAAAATTAAAACTTGATTTAAAAGGCCTTGTCTGTAGTTTATTTGAAGTTTAATAATGTGTGAACCGCGAGATGAAACACCAGCCTGCAAGTCACCACCAACTGGACCATGACCTGACTTGATTTCTAATATCTGAATTTGAACTTCCACATTTTCCTCCCTGGCAAAATGATGAATCAACAGACGGATACATTATAATCAAATCACTCCTAATGTCAAAACTTATTGTGTGTGTGTGCGTGTGTGTGTGTGTGTGGTGCTCACCATAAGCCTTTGGCAGGTCTGAGGAAGAAGTCTGTGACAGCGCTTATGGACCAGCAGTTTGCAGTTGATACACTTGTAGCCCTGACTCCCCAGCCCCCATATCCTTTCACGACAGTGGCCACAGTAGGCTTTCTGTCAACACACACGCACACACACACACACACACACACACACACACACACACACACACACAGAGTTTGATCTTCCATTACAATATAAGGTCTTGGCTGTGGAGGTAAGAGAGTCACAAGCAATACAATCAATTATGGCAGAATCATTACAATCAAATCATTTGGGTTTGCTGTGGACAAACCCACTTGGCCAGTGCAGTGCACTTCAGTGGACCACAGCTGGAAGTTTACAATGCAGCAGTGGTTCTCAACTGGTTGAGTCTCAGGACCCAAGTCATCTTTTTCCTTATCACGAAGGAACTTCTAGCCCACTTTCTATCGTGTCTAGTCAATAAAGTATTGAACTGAATTGTGTTTCCTGCAAAATAAAAGTCAAACATTTTCTTGATAAATATACATGTTTTAAAACTCACCCTTTTTTTGTTTAAAAAAAAAAGGGAAACTGCCCAAGAAGCCGCGACCCAAACAAATCCTCTAGGCGACCCACTTTTGGATCGCAACCCACCAGTTGAGAAACACTGCAATACAGTACATGGCAATAAGAGCAGTCAGCTCAATATATTTCCAAGCTTCCATGACAAGATCTGACAGACCATGACGGAACCTTTTACTGATGAGGTCACACTTCAGAATGACTTGGTTTTCCTGGCACACGGTGGTGCTGTGAGCTGACAACACCGGCCAGAGAGTCGGATAATCGATCTGCAAGGTGGGAGCGTTGGGGAGCAAGATGGTGGTGAAATATTTCCCTTAATTTAACAGGAGCATCTGCGACGCCGCTGCGAAAACTGCTACATGTCAAATACTTCAACACAGTCAATCTGTTTGGGATTCAATCATTTGTAGTTCTTATTAGTGGGCACTCTTGAGCTGTATATGTGGATTTTTACAGCAAATCCAGACCTATGTATAAATATATTTTCTATATAGGTCTATATGAATAGACCTATATACAAAAGACAGAAACTTCTGAAGGTGAAAATCCTCTCTTCATTCGTCAGATGGTGCTTGGGATACACATGAAGTGCCATCCAGTGATTAAACTGCACTTTATGAAAATTAAAATGAAACGCAATTAACAAAAATTAATCACGAAACGTGCAAATGGGACCAAAGAAATGAAAAATAAAAATGCGCCCCGGCCACAGAGTGCACAAGAAGGTAAAACTCAGCAGGAAATACTGTGAGGCGCAGGCAGTGAAGGCAGCGCCAGGGCTGACTCAGGGCTGACTCATTTGAATATATTCTAATTGCATGAAGCCACACCCTCTTCTATGCAAATAATGAGGTCATCAGAAACAACAGCTGCAGGTCATCTTACTGCTGGAGAAATTCCCTCACGATGGATCCTTGTCCAATCCTTTTTCAGAATTTTCAGTTCAGTTGTTGATTTGTACTGAAGTAAATCAGTCAAAAGTCAGTTCATACATTAGAAACAAGTCATTGTAATATTCTCAGTACCCTGAATAGTCCTGCTAAAAAATACCAAAGTAAAATTCTCCTTCTGAAAGCCTGATAACGTGGTGTGTGTGTGTGTGTGTGTGTGTGTGTGTGTGTGTGTGTGTGTGTCTTAAAGATGGGCCTCACAAAAAAAGGGTGTTTGTGAAGTGCAGCCTGAGGGGAGGTGAAGCAGGGCGAGGGGGGGGGGCGGGGGGGGGGGGGGGCTGGAGACAGACATGAAAAAACAAGATGAAGGAAAGAGATGGATTTAAAGAAGGGAGGGGAAACTTGACCTACTTCTCCTCGGCTTATTTATATGCCGAGGACAGCACAATGAGGCAGCCAGCCAGCAGCCAGCCAGCAGCAAACCAGCAGCCAGCCAACCAGCCAACCAGCAGCCTGGATTCCTGCATAGCAACAACAATCACTGGCACCTCGGCGTGAAATTAAAGTGATTAAATTACTGCCGAATAGGTCATTTATATCAAAACAAGACCCCAATTTACCCACAATCCCCAAATCACCCACTGGATTCATGGCTATTTTGTCACTGTACTTGCAGTAACTTGACTTGCAGGTGTATATCCAGCAGTGTCTGTGCAACTCTGTTGAGCAGACCTGGGCGAGATGAACGTCCATAAAGCTGGAGACTTTCTGGCATTTTAAAGGCAGCTTCTCATTGGTCCTCTCATCAAGATGCTACTTGCTGATGGAATTGGAGCTAAGCTGAAACTGATGATGAGGAGTGTGTTGCCACCTCACTGCTGTGTCCTCCAGGAGTCACCACAGCCAATCATCTGCCTCCGTCTAACCCCAAACCTCTGCATCACTACAACCATAAATTTGCTCTCTGCTCTTCCTTTCGGCCTCCGGTGTGACACTTTACAACCTCAGCATCCTTCTACTGATATATTTAGTGCCCCCCCCCCCCCCCCCACAGACATCCTGGTCCAAACCATCTCAGTCTGGCCTCTCTGGCTTTACCTCCAAAACATCCTGCTCTGTCCATCCTGGTCACACTTCAGCAGAAACTTGGCATTTTAACATCTTAAGTAAAAAGTGTGTAAATAGTAGAACATTTTTTTTGTTGTGAACTGGCAAAAAAAAAGGTGTGTAAATGCAGCACAGTGTGCAGAAAAAGTGAAAAGACAAAGAGCAGGCAGAGGGGAGTGGTTCAGATCATCCGGCTCACTAATGTACGACTGCATGTCAAGGCTCATTGAATCAGCCAGGGTCCACCATGCATTAGCTACAAAGACCACATCAAGGAGAGCAGCGCTGAGTCATCACAATGCTCATCCACATTTTGTCTTCACATTAAGACACTGGCAGCATTGAGGAGTATTTCCTCCAAGCCCCAAGACACAGTGGGGTACAGTAGCACACAACATCAACACAACAAGCAGGGAAAAACTGGGATTATCAGCTCAAACACTGACACTGAAAGAATAAACTTCAATTATTAATGATTAATTTAGTTATCACTAAGTTTACAACACTACTACACACATGGCTGGATCCATTTCAGCAAGTTACATCTTCAAAAACACTAACAAAATTTTAGAGCAACCATCTCATCCAAGATCGAGACTTTTATGAAATTTCAAATACATACAAGAAAGAAAGGTTGTCAGCGTGATATGATGGTGTTTTTGCCATGGAACAGCACAAAGATAACGGCTCAGACGCTGGATTATTTCACCTTGAGAGAGAGAGAGAGAGACACTGTAGGCACTCTGGCCGGATTCAAATGAAGAAGCATTTAGCAGGACATATTACACTGAGTGGAGGTTCCTCAGTTCAACAACCTGAGTTTGGGGCTGCTAAGCACCGACGCTGTGTGCAGTCAGGGAGACAACATGGCAGCGCAGCAAACACCACAGCACCACCGGCACTACGGATGCTTGACAACTGGACACAGCAGTAATCTGAGATCCCAGGACCTGAGCAGAGCTCAGGCAATTTCAAGCAGATGCTGTGAAAGTGAATTCCTTTGGTGCTGATGGAGCTGCTGCAAATATCACAACAGACCTGCTGGTAATACATAATTCATATTTTATGCATCCATTGGGCACAGTGGATTATAGAGCGCACTCAGACATCTTAGCCAGCAACAAACCAACACTTTTAAAAGAGTTCATCTCAATAAAATGTGACTAAAGTAAATGGCTAAATGCTTGTTTGCCTATTTGTTTGTGAAGATCCTTATGTAAAGGCAGAATACAGGAATCAATCTGAAGGAAGCATGGCTTGGATTTCATGCTCAGCATGCCGGGTGCTGAGGACACTCACCCTGTTAAAGCGCTTGGCCTGGAAAAGGTGACCGTTGACTCGGTAGAGTTTCCTCCATCTTCTGGCCCCGCGACGGTAGATGGACTCTAGGAGAGACAGGAAACAGTTGTAGAGCAGCAGCATGACGGCGGAGGGAAGGTGAGAGGATGGGAGAGTGAGAGAGAGCAGAGCCAGGGGGGCTTTTCTCTCCTGGCACACAGCGACTGCAGGTGACGTGAGGAGAAGACCGGCGTCCGCTTGGACTGCGTGCGGCTGAGAGCTCTGCACGCTGCCCATCGCGCACGCAGACGCACAACCGCACGCAGAGCCTCCACACCGCCCACCGCCCTCGCACACCCGCCTCCCTCCCCTCCGTTCCACCACTCCCTCATGTATCCTTCTCTTGCCCTCACATTCTGTTCATGAGCCAGTGAGCCGCGGTTAGCAGTTTTAAAGGTGAGGTGTGTAAAGTGTGGCCTAATTTGTGATTTTTAGATTGGTAAAAGCTTAAAATACCGACCACAAATACATTAATAAAAGTGAATACTCGCAGTACAATGAAAGGTTTTCCTACTCTCAGAACCGCTCTTATATAAACGCTACCAGTCAAAAGTTTGGACACAGCTTCTCATGCAATTGTCTTGTTTATCTTCACCACTCTACATTGCAGACAGATACTGAAGACATCAAATATATGAGCAAGATACTTGGAATTATGCAGCAAAGAAAAACATCTCCACAGATCAAGCTTCTTGCTCCCAGTTAGCTGCCATCTTGCACCAGCACTTTTCTAAGGAAGCCTGGTGTGGACAATCCAGCAGCCTGACAGCGCGCTTCTAATTTAGGGTGAACGCTCGCGTCCTCAAATAAACCAAGGAGGAAGAAGGTGGACGAGGTGTCTAGGTTTGGGTGCGCAGGCCACCGTAACTTACTGGCAAGTTCAGGAGAGGGAGGGTCCAGAGTCTAAAATGTAACCGCTTGATGTCGCTTTTTCCTCTTCAAAATCTCCAAATATTACACAATGGACCTTTAAAGGAATCTTTAAAATAGAAGCAGCTAGTCAGCTATTAATACACTGCGGCGTGTTGGAGTGGCACTCTGAGCCGTGGGAGGTTGATGTCCTCGTTCCGCTTTCAAACAGGATCCTTCAAACACTTTCAAAGGACCCAGACATCAGAGGCATTATTGCCAGTTTCAGCTACAAACGTCCTGACTCAGTGAGGCGAACCATTGTTTTCAAGCAGATGAAATCAGATGTTTTGCCCATTTATGAGGTGAAAACGTATGTATGCCAGTGATTCTAATGCCAGCTGTTTATGGACCTGGATAATCACTTTGCTGTCCCCTGAAACCCTGTGTGAAGTGAGGCTTCCTGCAAAAATACAAATGCACCTTCTCACACCTGAATCAAAGGCCTCAGGTTATTGGCTGACATGAACTGTGTAGCTCCAGGCTGTTTATTCACCAGAGCTGTTCGCAATGGTCAGCTTATGATTTTCTATCCTCCAAGAGGGTTTTTTTTTCTTACCAAGTAAAATTCAACTTTATTCTAAGAATTTTTTTCACATCTATTATTGCCTAAGCTTGGTCTCCATGGGGAACAACTGTCTGTGGAAGCCTTGTCTAGGCCTGCTCAGCATATAAAGTACCCTGAGATACAGCAACCACTATGATCTGGTATCATATAAATATGGATGGATTTGATTTTTCTGTCTAGTGAGCAACAAAAATTCAAAAATTCCAAATGAGAAATTCTTGTGAGAAGAAAAATACACTTTGCATGTGTATTTACACAATTTTTATGTGCCTTTATTTCATTATCATCATTATCATTATTATTATTATTGCTACTCCGACTGCTACTAATCACTAATTCAAAGATGGAGTTCAAACACAAAGGAGATTGGGGCAGAGTCGGGAGCAAAGAAGTGATATCCAGCGTCTTGGTTCTAAATCATCAGGAGTGATGCTGAGGAGACCTCGGCCAGCAGTACAGGAGGCAGCAGTAACTCGTCAGCAAACACACATTACTGTCAATGTACCTTTCAGCCATGATCCTCCTCTAAATTATCCCCAGACTATCATGTTTTTTTATTAACAATAAAGTTTATCATTCTATGTACTCTGTATAAGCCACCACAGCAGGACAAATTCTAACGTTTCATCTTTTTCTGCTCATTTTCGGCCCCCACACCTGTACAACTATAAGACTGCGTCCTCAGGTCTCAAGTCAGGTCTTGCCAGGGCACCGTCAGCTCCATGAAATGACCTACAAGCCGACTCACAGAGTGCGAGACTATTTCAGTCCTCCGTCTGGTGCACAATATTCCCTGTGGGATTACAGGACTTTCCTCCCAGATCTACCCGCACCTCCCAGCCTTCCGCAGGCTGCCACTGGAACAGTTTGTTCTTATGCTTTCACTCCCTCATGGACAATTGGACTATGTTCATATGGAATATAACGTGAGTGCATTGGCATAAATCAAAAAAAGCAGCAAAAACACTGCAGAAGCAGTGTTGAGACAGAGAAAACCTTCACTGGGTTAATAATCTGTAATCCTTAAGAAAAATACAAGATGTTACTGATAATCTGGTAAAGCACCAAACTTTCGATCCAGCTCATCCCAAATCAAATCTCACCCACTTCACAGCATAGAAGTGAATGTGGGAAGGTGATGCAGGACTTCAGCCCCTGAGGGAACAACACTTGCATCCTTCAGATCAGCCATCATCAGTGCTGGTCCCAAACAACTGGGTGCGCAGGCCACCGTAGTTCACTGGCAGCTCAGGAGGGGGAGGGGAGTGAAAGATGCTGCAATCTAAAATGGAACCTTCTTCAAAATCACCAAATATTCCACTCTTATCGGGTCAGTGGTCCAGTTTCCAGCCCAGACAGACGTAAAAACGACTCTAAAGATGTCAAAGTTTCTGAGACAATAAAAGGGTTTTGTCAGCTGGGACTCTTCTCTTCTGTTTTCCACAGACTGTCCCATTCTGCAACGTCATATAGCAGCAAATGTGGATCAAAACCTGACAGAAACAGCAGGAGGCAGTTCTTTGAGACTGCTGCCTCCTACTGTTCACCACCAGACAGCAGCAGGGAACCAACTTGAGCTCCTCCCCTCCCCCACTAATTATTCAGTAGCTGCTCCCTCACAGCCACAACATATCTGGACTTGTTATCCAGTCTGCTTGGTTGCGTCAGTGATTGGTTGGCTGTGACGTGCACCTCCACTCCGGCTTCTCCCTCTGTTGCCATGGCATCCTGCGCTCACCGTATAGCAGCCATCGTTACTTCTGCTAGCCAGTGAAGACGTCAAGACGCCTCAAGATGTTTTGTCTGCGGATACAAAGGAGGCGACAGAGCTTCTCCTGAAAATGATTTCGGACTGTTGAGCAGAATTATGTTGTGTGGAGAAGATAAACAGTCGGTCTCTTGACCGCCGAGTGCCGTTTAAAATTGAATGCCTCGTGTTGTTGTGCTGTTCCACATGGTCTGAACACGCAGCCTTTAATGTTTCAGGCAAGCATCTGCTCTTCTCTGCTCTGCTCTGCCACAAGCCTGTCTGCCTGTACAACAACCAAAAATCAAGTTGGCCTGCCACATTCAACCACATGGGCAATGGGCTCTCTAATGCATACTGTCTAGGCCAGGCATGGGCAAACTACGGCCCGGGGGGGCCAGATGCGGCCCGTTAAGCTTTTTAATTTGGCCTGGCGAAGATGGAAAAATGAGTTATTATTTGTAAGTAAATCATCAAACAGCTGTGTTTCATTCATTGTTTCTGTGTTTTAAGAGTCATTTCAACAAAGCTAAATACTGTGCAGATTCCAAGACACTGATTTTGTTGTAACACTTTTGTTCATTTTCAAAAGTCAAAAGTTTCCCCACCCATGGCCTCTGCACCTCATATACATCATTTTTGCAAGTGTTGTTGTGGAACGATCCCACAAACAGCCGCCCCCTGACTCACCCTGGCGAACTTGACCCCTGCTGAGTTTGACCTTCTCTGGCAACCTGCAGGTGCACGTTCTGGTACACGTTAAGACATGAGGTAATCCATGGGACGCCCCCATCTTATCAACATGAACAACGCCTTGGCCTGGAAACTGGTGAGTGTCACTCCTGGCAGTCACAGGTTGTCACACATTGTCTTTTAATCACGGCCAAAGAGAGAGAGAGAGACTGGTTCAGAGATGCTCTCTGGGTCTTCAGATCTGAGGGGTCAGTGGCTTCTGAGAATCATATTTAAAGACATGTTGTTGTTGTTGTTGTTGTTGTTGTTGTTGTTCCATGACTGTAGTGGAGCGCTCACTTGCTGAAGTTGCAGATTTGCTGCAGCAGATCTGCAAAACCCGACAGGAGCAAAATCTTCATTATCAACGTTAAGCAGCAGCGGCAACGACATCAGCAAAGAGCCGCCTGCTGCCTCACAGCCAGACTGTCTCTTTCACCAGCTCCAACACTGGAAACCTCCTCTTCCTCCCTGTGACGCCAGGCGCTGGACCGCTCACTCTGCACACCTGGCTGCAATCTGGCCAATCAGGCTGCATCTCGTCCATTTTATGGGGGGAAAGAAAGCCCTCCTCTTCAGTAGGGATGACCTCCACTTCAGTTTCCGTGCAACATTTCGACTCTCAGCATTATTTCTCCGCAGTGAACACACACTGAAGCACAACTTTCTGATGGGCTGCATGGACAATACAGCAGCCCTAAAGCAGTGCAAATCATTTGCATGGCTGTTGAAGGAGCGCCTCCGTTGGATCCGCTCGAATGAATGGCAGACCACACACACGGCAGAATGTTGGCAACAGGTACTTTGATCTGGTTGGCCCTGTGTCTGCGACGCTGTCTCGGGACATTCCTGACATTAAAGTGTCTCCATCAAAGTTGGTGTTAAAGGTTGAGTCCCTCTTCAACAAGGCTTTTGTTTTATTTAACAAAGCTGAAACCTGAGCTGTAAGGACATAGAATGAACAGAATATGAATAGTATATGTGACAGATTGTAGCATTTAGCATTGTAGTTTTTCATCGTGGCTGCCATGAATGCACAGTTGCAGCCGTTTTCACTGTTCATATACAATCTAATTATAATAATAATCCTTCTATATTAGTGGAAACAAATGTTTAACAGCCTCCAGAGTCTTGAATCAATTATTTAGGACTATTGGGAGAAATATATCGTCATGCCAGTGGAGATGCATTACCACAGCAGTACCTCAGCCTCAGCAGTAAAATGAGGTATTTCTGCCTCCAGGTTTTTTTAAAGTGGTTTGTGGTGGACAAGATGAAGCCAAACTAAAAATACAAACATCGTTTAGTTGTTCTTTTCAATCACCCCGCAGATCCAACCTCATGTCTGTCTGTCCTCCTGAGGCTGTGCTCCTCAGGAGGGACCACAACTAACATCTGCTGCCATCCAACCCTTTCCTCTGCATCAACTTCTCTCACACCAACTGACTCACCACAGCCACAAACCTCCTCTTGACCTTAAAAACACACACAGCATGGTTTTGAATATGGTGCACTGCACTTGAGAGGGAACCATATGTTGAATGTATGTGTTACACAGGAATGACGACTCATTGAAAATCTAGTCAAAAGTGTCTGAACAAAAAAGTCTCTTTTTAATTCTCAAACAGAAACCTGCCCATCAAAATCAGTTTAGCTCAAATGTACTTCGGATTTTGCTTCTGTCAAGTATTACAATGATAATCCATGACCATCTAAGAGGAGCTGACCTGTAAGAATCTCTCTTCTCTTTTGCTGTGAGAGAACTCGCTGCATTTTCTTTGTCAAGGTGTTGACAGAAATGAGAAATGCAGGCAAGAGTGAAAAAACAAAGAGCCAAATGTCTCACGAGCAAAGCGTTTGAGGCAAATTATTGACCACAGACTATAATACTATAATACTACACCTCCGGTTGCCAGGTCCAGCGTGTGAAGCCCTGCCATTTCTGTGGGAGAGAGAGAAAGGTCCAGCAGAGTCACCGGTCTGCAAGTGCTGCTACACTGTGGTCAAGCTGTGAGGCTGAAGCTGTGGCTGGAGAACAGGGTGGTACTGCATGCATTTCTAAGACAGGACATTTAAGACAGCTTGGCTGCTTTCCAGACATTGTTTCTTTCACTTACAGGAAAAAGTAGCAACATTCACGTTGCTGCCAGCAGCACCCACGCCTGCCGTAGACACCCTGCGCCTTGTCGGGGAAACACAGGAATGTCAGCCACAGTTGCTGTCCGGGCCACAAGGTGTCAACTCTTACAAACTGCTTAGTAATGCTAAGTTCACTGTGTTTACTGGAAGCAGCAGGTACGCTTCAGAGTTGCGTTATAAATACACATTGTCCCAAAACAGTGACGCCATATGTCTGTCTTGGTTGGTTTTGATGTAGTTTGTACAGCTTTGGGTAGTTTAACTGTAGATATGTCTGCTTGTTGGTACCAAGAAATATGCAAAATACAAAGAAAAACAAAAATGAATTGAAAAACTCTGGATTATACAACCAAGCACTTTACACCATATTACCATTATCATCTAGATGGCTAAACAACGGTTGTACATGAGTTCTGAATTGATCTTTTGATCATTGACCTGAGCACCATCATGTCCAGTCACACAGGAAGGTAGAACTCAAACCTGATTAATACTCAAACTGCAACCTCAGAAAGAACAGAGAGTCTCTCTGAGGCTTGAAGAATCCTGCAGCCAGACACTGTATTCAACACAGCACTAACATCCCAATCCACCCTAGCTTTTATGATGTCACAAAGGGAATTGATACTTGATACCTTCACATGGTCACAACTCCCCCAGCCAAATTTTCCAGCTTTAGCTCCAAGCTAAAACCTCTTGTTTTGTTTTGTTTTGCTGAGGGCTATAAACAAGGCTGTTATCTGAAACGTCTATAGAGCTCTTTTAAATAATTATCATAACTAGATAATATTGATTTAATGTCATTTGGCTGTGCTACTGGGATTAAGGAGGTAAAACCAAGATCAAAAATCTGATAAAGAATGAAACCTGTCAGGCAAAGAAACTACAAGAAACTACAAAAATGAAAAGATCTTCAATGATCATCAGCATTAAAAAGCCTCATTAATGTTGGGTCAATTAAGTCACCGAGTCATCAACATTAAGTCAGAATCACAAACAATCTTTGCTTCAGGTCGCTGGTTTGGCGCTGACAGTGGTCACACACACATCTCGCCATTTGTGCTTACAGTCACACAAACTATAAAAATCAATGCATTGATTTGTGTCTCATGGGCGCAGTTGCATAACCGCTGAGCGCACGCAACGGCTTCCGCCAGAAACAAAGACTTTCATACACGTGTGAGTGGAAAATGTTCAAACATGACAAAAACATGAACCTTTTTTTAAAGGCAGGAGAGTGAATGATACTGAATCCAGCAAACATCGAATGATGACAAGTATCAGACCTGGTGACACAAGTTTAACCAGGAGAGACTAAACACAGAAACACAGCTCCATCTGTTTTTCACAACATTTTGTCAAAATGTATGAAATGTATTTTTCATTCAAAGTTTACAAAGTTGGACCTGAGAGAAAAGAAGTAGCAGAAATGTTCTGATCCTATTTAGGGCAGGTACAGCATTCCATTTTTAGAACGCAACGGGCTTCAAGTGATGGGAAGCAATGGGAGAGGAAATGACAAAGCAATGTCTCGACCTTTAGTTCAATTGTTTAGTGTTTGCAACAGAGGAAAAACTAACTGGGCTTTCAATGAAAGCACACTGGCTATGTTGGCTATTAAAAAACAACAACACTGTATTAGAAACACTAATAATCGCTCAATCATTTGCCTTTGTTATCCAATTCGATAAGGAACAGGCACTAAAGGTTCGTACTATGTGGTACTCCAGCACTTTGGGACCACAGTAGTCAAACGATGAAGATGATGGAGATGCTGCAGATGATGTGTAATATACACATCAATCAATCAACTTTTATTATGAAATGCTAAATCACATACAAAGGCCTCTCAAAATCCCCTCAATACACACGATTGACAAGGAGCTTGATGACCACTACGGTTAAAATCATATTGAATAATAAAAAAAAAAAGGGTAAATCTATAATCCAGCACAGGTTGTTCCAGGGAGCCAAAGGCAGCCGCACTCTTCGACGTCTCTTCTAGTCACACACAGTCACAGGATTTAAATAAGTTATGCAAAAAAGGTGCCAATCGCTGACGACGAGAAGCATCGAGAGAGGAGAATATTGAGCAGTGAAACAGTCCAACAGACCTTGCAGGGTAAAATAGGTCAACTTCCGACTCTCCATGGGTTCTCACAACATGCTCACAAAAAAGTGTATAAAAAAAAAAAAAAAAAAAAAAAACCCCAGTGATGCCTGGTGATAAAATCCAGTGAACGAGAGAGAGAGAAGGTGATGAAGATATTTTATTCAGCTTACTTCATTCTCTCCTCCAGTGTAATGGCAGTGGCCAGGGACCAGGGCAGAGCCGCTCTCCTCAACTCACTTTATGTAACCTCCTCACATCAGGTCACGCAACCGCTCGCACTCTCTGACTGCTGAGACCACTGCTGCACTGAACCACGGCTGGACTGACATCACCACCATCACCACCATCATCACCACCATCACCACCATCACGCCTACCTTTAACCCGGAGGTAGAAGAGCAGCGTGAGCAGCATCCCTCCTGCAGAAGCTCCTCAGGATGACTGGCAGCAGCAGATCATGGTGGTCTCGTGCTCTTCTTCTCCTTAATCTGCTCTCAGCCAGCGGCTCCACTTGCCTCTGTGCCGCTCACTCTCTCACTCTATGTCTCCCTCCCTCCCTCCGTTATTCACTCTCATGCCCCCGTCGTGCCGCTGCTCCTCTCCGTCTCCTCTTTGCACTGAGCGCAGACCGCAGGTCGCCTTTGTCTGATAAGCTGTATGCAGATATTTGCAAAATCCTCGCCGTGCTCAGAGGCTCCTCGCTGAATAGGGCTCTTCACACCACGTGACTCAGGCGTTTTCAAAGCAACCTGCCACACTGCGACTGCATACGCTTTGGCCACAAGGTGGCAGAAAGAGCGCTACATCCAGCCACAGAATCATCTTGGAACAAAGACTTTGACCTAAATTTAAACCTTGTTGACTATTTTTAGTGGCTGCACAGGGCCTGATGGAGCACGATGCCAGATGACGAGCTACACTTTTGCTTTATCGCGGTCACGGCACAAACACAAAGCGCACTTTCACAGCAAATATTAAGAAGAAAGAGTGATGTTTATCTCAAAGAAAGATACTATTTTGAACTTTACCCTTTACTGTTCTGAGTGCTGCATTATGGTCCTACAAGCCCACAAGACAGTGCTGAGAACACTGCACAGTGTCAATATTAAACTAACAACACTCGAAATAACCGCAGCAAGAGATCTGTCTTTCTTTTCTGACTTTACTTGAATGGTCTTGATGTTTTTGCAATAAGACTTGCTAGGCTAGCTAGTAAACACTGTTACACTTCACTCATGAGCAAAATCCTCAGACTTATTTCTATAGTTTCAGTGTTAGCACAGAGTGTTTGTCTTCCTTACGAAGACAAACACTGTTGGTTTCTCCAAAGCGAAAAAAATGATGCTGAACCTTTTTAAAGTCCTTGCCCACAAATTCAATATCTGCAAGGTCTGCGGTTGGGTGAAACGTTACACAAACAGACATACAGTGGGAAGGTGCTACGTCACTGCGCTGCTGAACTGGTGTCAGGCCCAACACACTCCCAGGAGCCGTGTGGTCGAGGAGGTCTACAGGTTGCCAGGTCAAGGAACACAGATAGCAAGAATCCTGCGAGCTGTCTTCACTCTACGTCTGCAGAGTCTCTGTGTGCTCAGTGAGAGAGAAGTCACTCTACTCTCAGCATAGTCACGATTTTTTGTCATCACATAAAACAAGCCATGAAATATATTCAGCAGATTTGATATTTTAGCCGTCGGCAAACTGCAAAATGCTTCCTAGCGTGCACGACAACAGCTGCAAGAACACCTGATCATTTCCAACACAACACACCCTGATATAATATTTTGTCTTTGCACTCTGGGATGTGTGGTTATCGTGAGCATGAGATGTTGTGCAGGTTAAACACACAAAAAGCTTTGTGTGTGTGTGTGTGTGTGTGTGTGCAAGACTCTTTCATTGCCACTTGGGAGACATTTACATTCATATCTTCCTGCCTGGCGATGTTGCAAAAGAGGGAGGCTGTGCACACATTTTCTGCATTCTTTCACAGTGATGGTGGGGAGCTATTCTCTGGAGCCACGGCTCTATCAAAGCAAACCTTCAAGACATTTTTCCTTTATCAGCCCTGCCAGGAGGGAGCTGTGTGGTGCAGTCACTCAGGCACACTGGGAGTGATGGGAAACACCAGGTGATTTTCACTAAAACTTTTCTGCACTCAAACTCAAAGACAAATTTCTGAAAAGAACACAAACTGCTAAGATAAAATAAAAAATCTTTTCCAGAACAGAATTGTGTTGTTAAAGTCTGTCAGCCTCTGCTCTGTTCAGCAACCCTCCTTGATTCTGGACTGCTTTAGAGACTAGTTTCCGTTGTTAGAGTGATGGAGAGCATGAAGAATCATTATTCACTCACTCACTGCAAGCAAGCCAATAAAGAGTTGCAGTATTACACATACTGAGCGGCAACTTCTTAGGTTTATTCAAGTCTACGAGACCCAAAGAAGCAAATGCATCTATGAAAATAAGCCTTTGTCCCATCAGTCCATCTGCTGTTGATTTAAAAAGGGGATTTCAACACTTTCTGCAAAAACAAAAAGTCTGATTTTACAATGTCAGAGACAGCAGAGGAGAACCTGGATGGGTTCATGCTCTCAGCCACTGGTGGTTCCCACCTGGTGGAGCATCAGAACCAACACTGTTTCCCTCATCATTGTGTCGTGACCCAAATCTATTCCACAATAATAAAAACACCAGCCCACTTTCTGTCATGTCTAGTAAATAAATGATTGAACGATTGAATCGAACTGTGTGCCCTGCAAAATAAATCAGCAATAGTTTCTCTGTAACTACGCTGCAGTGGCCGCTCACTAGCAGGACGATATATAGTTTTTGTGGGTTAGAGTCCACAGCGATCGAGCCCTTGTCAATGTCACAGTGAGACTACATTACCCATGTTCCTTAGCGGTGATGAGGTTGAGGAAGTATTACGTGCATGTGGTGTTTTCAGTTGGAATGAGATGCAATAAACAAAACGTTTATTTCCTCCGTACACAAAAGTGTCCTTCAGCCTTTTGTTCCCAAACTCCCACAATAGATATATTTTAAAAATACTAATAATAAAAAAAAAAGTTGAGGGGGTGGAGGGTTGGTGGGGGTGGGGGGGGTCTCATCTGCGAAATGAGGCTAAAAGCTCTGCCTTAGTCACCAGCACTTAAACACAAGTCGTCTCAATTTAGCACAGGGCCACACACTACACAGCTTCTGCAGGGACGCTGCTGCCTGTTTGTGCCAGTTGAAAGGGCTGCCCAGTGGGAGCATTATGCAAGCGGGCGGCCCATTGTGGAGCAGCCCAGCGAGCAGATCCGCTTCAGGCTAAACACTCTTCACTGCAGTGGTTCAATGGCAGGACAAGGCAACTGAGGGCTCCGGGTCCATGCAGTGGCAGAGACACAGAGCAGGGAAGCGTTCCAACTCGCTGTCTTTACAGTAGAGCCAATAGGAATCAGCTTCAAACTAATATCAAACACTTCATTGATGATGTGAACACAACTGTAAGATACTTTACACTTGAGTTGGGTTTCTGTTGCACAATTGGCAATATGACTTTAGCAAAACATTTTTACTTGTGTTGTTTATGTAGATAACTGTAAATAATCCAACTGTTCATAACATGCAAATAGTTTATTTATTTATTATTTATTTATTTATTTAATTTGAATAATTATATTTTTCCTTCTCTTTTGCCATACATTTTGTTGCTGTAATTACGCAATATTCCCCAAAGTTGGATAAATAAACGCGTTCTATTCTATTCTAATTTAATCTAAAATTCCTTTATAAACATTGGGCAACATTGTCAGTTTCAGTCATCCTCCTCAGATCAACACGCTGCGTCCCTGCAGTCAAGCAGTTCTACTGGCAACATGCATCCTCACTTTCTCCATGTTATTCCCCCTTTAAGAGGAGGAAAAAAAACACCTCTCTGTTTCAATTTAGCGTGAACCATTCAACACACTGTAATCTCATAAGCTCTAGCATGAGAGGCCTCAGCTGTACAAGCAACCCCTTCAGAAGAGCCAGAGGGAGGGGGGGGAAAGTTTATGTATAAACTGCAATCTACAAAGTCAACATCAGAAGTGAGAAGTTGGCAGCAGAAGCAGAAAACTCCGGTTGTGGAAGCTCTGATCACTCAGTTTATCAGGACTTGAGGAAAGAGATTGATCAAAGAGAGTCAAGCTTAACAGAGTTTCAGTTGTTGGTTCTTATGTGACACACTGATGATGTAGAAGATGACAGAAGCCACATTCAAGGGGGTGGAAGTGGTGCCACTCTGTTACTCAAAGATTTAGTTTCAACCCCGTTAGTAAAAACAAGCAGAGAACAAAAAATGCTCTTGAATCATCAAGACTGTTGGTAGCTGAGTGGTTGTCCAAGACCTCAGTTAAATAAAACAAAAATATGAACAAAATAAAATATTTAACGTCAAATACAAGCCACACAGCTCTGGTTTTATGCAACAACTAGTATTAAAATAGTAAGGAGGAAACCAGTTTGATTTGGGGGGGCCACACAGTGGTGCAGTGCTTCTGACTGTCACCTCACAGCAAGAAGGGCCTCAGGCCTTCACAGTGAAATCTGCATGTTCTCCCTGTATCTGCGTGGGTTTTCTCCGGGTACACCAGCTTCCTGATGTTGCTGCTGGAAGCAGTGGTGCCTTGCAGTGTGATAATCTGAGAAAAAATATAATATTTATAAAACAATGATATGCTGTTTTTTTGATAACTAAATTCTAATGTTGTTTTTTTTTTAGGAAATAAAAGGGGAGTCAGTGAGACCAAGTTGTGAAATGTGACTTTCTTTCTAAAGGGAAAAAAACAAACTGGTTGAAATTGAGCCAAGAAGCAGGTGCAAGGCTGATAGACGATTATCAAAGCTGGGAGACCTCACTGTGCTCCCAGCTTCTGCTCTGACGCTGTCTGGGATAACACACAGTGGAGTCAGAGACTGCTCCATCATACTCCTCCGTCTAGACCCTTCTTAAAAAACAAGCTGTTAAGGCACCAAAGACACAGACTCCACCATTCAACTAGTGTCTCACCACGCCACTGCAGCACAGCCACAGAGTTAACTGCATGGCATAGCTAAAGAGCAACATGAGTCGTGAGTGGAATCCAATTGAGAGTGGGCCACAGCTCAGTGCATATCAATAGTTCTGGGAAGGCCATTTGGTTGCATTTAGACGTCAGTGACTTGAGTTCATCCACTGCAGGATGTGGAAGCATATTTACAGCCTTTGTTGTATTATTATTGATGGACTGCAGTGCAAAGTGTTAATTAGCAGGTGGTCAGACTCAGTCCAGATGAGTTATCATGAGTAGATAGAGACTATTGGTACCAAGGACATGTAGCACAAAACACCCCATCCATTCCTTCACCCTGACTGTACAAATGTCACACTGACAGATAAAAGCAGATGAATTTGATTGCAAAGACAGTTTAGTGAGTCTATTGAGTAGCACCCCTGTCAAAGGTTTACCTCTGGCTCACTAAAACTAGTCTCAAGCTAAACTACAGAGTAATAACCAATGATTTCAGACCAATGGCAAACACAACACAAGGCATCCGCCACTGGTTACCTCCAGTTTTATTTTGAAGGAATACATTCAGCCCATTTCCTGTTGGCGGTTAGCAGTGTTGAAGAAGAGCAAATGAAGCCACCTCTTTGAGAAGGACTGTTCTCTTTGTCTTTTGTCGAGCACGTCCTTGTCCGAACATTGCAAGGATTAGGACGTATACAACTTCATTACATAGTAACTTAGTCCAACTTAGGCCAAAGACAGCAACACAGAAGCATTGATGCTACAATCATGTCAAACGTCCACTTCTGTTGAAAAAAAGCCACAGCCATTCTCATCACCTTAGATACTTGCTGACTGTGTCTGTAAGCTGTCCTTCAAAGTGGTCCTGAACATCCCACTGAAGTCACTGAGTCCTCCAATGAGTTTGCTCTTTGTGTGACAAGCATGGACGTGCATTAAATTATTATCATTTCTTAATTAACTCTCTAGAAGTGAATGCCTCGGCTTGGTAAACACAACACAGCCGTGGAGGAAACTACACGGCTGTGTTGTGTTTACACAACACAGCCGTGCACACAAGCTACAACTAACATTCAGGAGAGACCGAGTGAACACTTTGCCGATTGTGTGTTTGGCTGCAACGCCCGATACAAGGAAACCTTTAAGTTGTGCACTGCACACATATAGTGTGGACACACAGGCAGCGTTGTGGCAGAAAAGAGCATCTGTCCTTTGACAATGTAACATTTTGGTGTGGTTGTATAGGAACCACAGTGTGTTTGAGGGCGAACAATGGAGGCGAGCTGGGCCACAGCCAGCGCTGCGCTGACAAGGCTGCCATTTGAAGATTCAAAGCCAGATCATCTCTGTGCTCCACTGCTACACTGCAAGGGATGAACTGGCCCCGAAATCTCCAGTGGAAACAAACTAAACACCCAAAAGCCAACAGACATGCACAGACATTGTTGCTGTGTTTTCCACTTTGCTATCATTTGCTTTCCTATTTAAAACTTTAAATGAATTCTGCCCACTAACAGAGGATATGTATATATTTTTAAAAAATGTGAAAGCTTATTTATGAACAAACTGGATCCTAGAAAACCTGCCTCGTTCCTGCATCCACCAACACCTCAGTTAATGAGCAGCATCAATGAGAAGACGCTGGCGTGCTGCAGTGCAGCCGGGAGACCTAAGCTACTAGAAAACTACCGTTTCTATTCCTGGAAACAGAGTCAAGAGGTGTGGTAACAACACCGGGTGTGGACTCTGGCAAGTGCAAGTCCAACTGCTTCATAACCAACAACTGACACCATGCATCCAAATCACTCCTCTCTCCACAATGACAAGCTTGTTTTCCCAGTGCATGACAGTGATAAGGGGACAAGACTGCAAGTCGGATTTAATTTTAAATGTAGATGCTCATATGAAACTGGTGCCACTGATTCCAGTGAGGGAGGGTCACTTAAAATACCCAAAAAAAACATATGTTTCACTTATTTAAAAGTGACCTTTTTATGTCAGATGTGTTCATGTCAATTGTTTTATTGTATTGTTGCACTAATTGTTGTAATTTTTATTTCAATAGTTATATTGTTTTGAAGACTACAGATGAAATTTAGCAGCAGTGCTAAGTCCGGCGTATTTACAGTGAGTACTTATACACGCAGTGTTTATTAATATGCACTGTCCCGTCTGAATAAACGAATAAAACAAAATAAAAAGCTTCCCTGTGCAAACTCTGCAGTTGACACGGCTTGAATTCTTTCTGGCCATGAAGCTTCATTCAAAGGTTAACTGGTTCAATCCAGCGTGTTTAAACTTTCCCTCCATTACCTCAGCCACTCTCTCTCTCTCACTCTCTTCTGTGTGTTGATAGGTGGAGTCCAGTGTGTCATCACACACTGAGGTCACCAGTGGCTCTGTGGCTTCAACACGTTGAGCCCTGTGAGGCGTGAAGCAGCTTCACGCTAACTCGTCTTTGTCTGAACCCATCAAGCCCCCGCCTCCCTGCCATCATCATGGCTGATTAAATACCAGTTAGATGGTGTCACAATAGAGTGCCAATGACGCTAACATGACAGGCCCTGTGAAGTGAAGTCTAGTTTTAAAAAAAAGTGAAGTAAAGGATTTATTTTTCCACTGTTGTCACGCATAATGCAGCGAAATCCACGTTAGTCAAAGAAAACATAAGTTCATAACCGTGTTTACTGCGTATGATAATTCAAGGAATAAATATTGTTACGGTTAAAATACAACATTGACACAAAAACACACACGCACGGTTACATTCTGCACAATGACAACAGAACCACACGTTGCAATAAACATGAAGGCTGTTAGCCTGTATTTGGAGAAAGGTCAGAGTTGGAAACCTCTCAGGCCCACAGACAGACAGCACAGCCCGCTGCTGGGAAATAGAATGGCAGAATGGCACACTGGCAGACTCCCATACTGTGTGTACCTACTGTCCATTAACACTAACAGTCTTGTGTCTTGTGGCGTTGCAAGTGTGAATTCAACGTACTGAAGTGGAGGGCGTGAACCACTTGGTATACGACAAGTGACGCGATCAAAAAGACTGTTTCTGGTATTCATTAATAGTTCATAGTTCTTGTGAAACGCATGCAGCCACAGTCTGCCAGTGCATTCCAGCCCAGGTTTATGCTGCTTCCTCTTCACACTCCAGGAACAACTAGAGAAGCGTTAAAGCTCAAATCTGCTGTTTTTCATGAGTCTTTGCAAGTCCTTTGACATGAGGGGGATGGC
Source organism: Nelusetta ayraudi (assembly GCF_046127955.1). NCBI lineage: Eukaryota > Metazoa > Chordata > Actinopteri > Tetraodontiformes > Monacanthidae > Nelusetta > Nelusetta ayraudi. The sequence goes on along the minus strand of NW_027466138.1, from coordinate 1,220,110 downwards.
AGGACAGATTTCACACCTTCCCTTCCCTCAAGTCAGTTGTGATCAATTGAATTAAGAAAGGAGCACACCGCAGGAATACTGTGTTCTGCGACAATCACTGAAATTTTAAGATCACAGCGTGATTTTTCTTCCCCGTTTCCTGATTTTGCAACGGCGTTCAACGACGATTTTGCTATTGTTTGTTTTAGATGTTGCCGTTTGCTTCTCCACGGTGTGATAATCACGTTCGTTGCAAACGTTCACATGACCAACGACTAAATTACAGTAGTGACAGCGTGAGGTTGGAGGCAGGTGTCTTTATGAAGCAAACAATAATTTGACGCTATTGCACTGTCATTGCCTGCAGGTTCAGTAGGTAGTTCAGCTGCTAGGCGAGATTCCACACAGCTGGTGGAGAACAATACAAAGTAAAGTGTGATGTGGTGCTGGAACACACTGTTCCAAACAAGGCTGGTCATCTATCCATCTATCTACCTACCTACCTATCTATCTATCTATCTATCTATCTATCTATCTAGCTATCTATCTATCTGTCTATCTATCTGTCTATCCATCTATCCATTTATCTATCCATCTATCCATCTATCCATTTATCTATCCATCCATCTATATGTGATGAAAAATGATGAGCGATTTAGTGACCCAGGGGTTACAGCAGTATTCGTGACCACAAAAATCCTCATTCACTTCCTGGTTGTTCTTCTTATTGCTGTATTTCTCTATTCCTGTAGATACTGTAACCCTGAGACTGGTCGCCAACTAACAAGGGAATTGCAGAACAAAGGTATTTGTGTTGGTAAAGTCAATCGAGCAGTAATGTGTGACATATTCACAATGTCCTGAGGAAAGGACAAAGCCTGTGACACCAAAAGCCTTTTGCCTGCGATGGTTTACAGAAATCCATCTCACTTGGACGCGTCAAACACGACTAAATGTCCGTCTTCCAGGTAAGTACTTAAAATGTGAACACCGTTAGAAAAAGGTGAAAAATAGTCACAGTTTCGTTTTTAACACCAGCAAAGCTACAGATTTAGTGGGTTTGTTAAATGCGTCAAGACTTAAAAGCGATTTCAGATGTCAAAGCAGCTCTGTTTCTGAGTCTATCAATGGTCTACAAGAGACTATGTAACGCTAACCTGTCCCAGCCTCTAATTTCATGAAGAGTTTAATTGTAGACTTGTCCAGGTTGCACCCTGCCTTCACCCTGCCACGGCTGGAACAGGTTGCAGCAAACCCCCCCCACCCCCTCCCACCCCGAGTGCAGGAGGAAGACGGGATGGAAAACAGAGGGATTTGAACTGTATTATATTCATGATGTGTTTTTAAACTTCTGCCTCAACGGTTTCTCTTGAGGGCAACGTGAGGAACCATTCAAAGACCTCGTCGCCATGGCCTCCAAACCACAGTCACTGGCTTCTCTTTTCTCACTGCCAAACATCATCATGTTTATTTTTGTCTTGTGCAAATCCAATTCTCTCAGTGTGAAGAAACAGGACAAAACAAAAGATGATAATGAGACGCATTATCAGAGCAAACACAGCAATCACTAGACTGTTACACACATTGGTGGATCTTCATTAAAGGGGGGGTGGGCGGGGGGCTCTGACCTACAACCATCATTAAATGGGATTGAGTGAATTGGAGTTCAGGCATCTACGCTTAAGTAATTGGACCAATTCCAAGCTTCAGTTTTAATCGCCTGCTCGCTGGTGCAGTGAAAAACAGGCCTGGGCCTCTCCTCACCCAGGATGGATGCACTCACATCAAGGAAACATGACAGGTGTGATATTCCAACAAAGAGTTCAGTCTTCAGAATGAGAATGACATGCAGGAGTTCACAAGTTGATGAATCTCACTTCTCCTGGTTACTAACCCTCGATGGGGACAATGATGAAGAACAAAAGCAAACTTATAACGTCTGCGACGACGATGACGATGATGATGATGATGATGATGATGATGGCAGAAGCAAGAAGAATAGCAAGAAGCGCAGCAGCATTGACGGGACACTGTGTCCACTGTGCAGCTGCTTCATAGCTGATCAGCCCACAAAGTGATATCATCTTTATCTTTATCCTTGTCTGGTTACTGTCTGAGCTGCAGCACAGGAAGTGTGTGGGTCTGAGTAACAAGCATCAGGGTGTTTGAGCAGGAAGCAGGCGTGGATTGGAAGGTAGTTTGTTGTAGTTTGTGCACCAGGCTGCTGGGCAGCCCACTTCCAACAATCACTCCTAACATGTGAATAATATGGAGATCAAAAGGAAAAATAAATGCCAATGGCTGCAACTTAGCCTCTACTTTTCATTCTATTCTGCACGGTAGCAAAAGTGGGGGCATTTAAAAGAAGTATACTGAGAAAACATGATGGCAACCTGCAGCAACTTGCATGACGTATCATTTAATGAATGAATTTAGAATTAAATAGGTTTTAAACTGCCTCCATTTTTACACCTAAACTTTTAGTTTAGAGTTAAATCTGTCTATCTTCTGAAAAACACAGACATGAACCAATAAATAAAATCTACAAGTGCAAGGTAATTATATCATCATTTCAGAGGCAGATGTTGAAATTCTTTCATGTCAATATTTTGCTTTTATAAACTACAAAATACTGACCTTCCTGTCTAAATCAAAGAAACCATCTCAGTGCTGTGTCAACTATAACACTGTATCTGTCCAATAACTGACAAAATATTAATATATATATTTATTGTAGTACAGTTTGTGATTAAAGCTGCCATAAAGCAGCCAGTGTTTGCCCTGCACTGGTTTGGTATTTGGTAGCTCAGGGTGTTTTTCACTCTGGGAAGAGGGGGAGGGGTGGGGTGGGGGGAGGGGGAGGAGAGGGGCAGTTTTTAAGCCAGTGATTAATTCCTGCAAGTGCGTTACATAACACTATTGTTATAGATACAGCTGTTGTACTTGTCCTCCTTAATATGCCGCCCGCAACAGTAAATGAATGTTGCACGGATGCTGCGATGAGACGCGGGCATCAGATGAGTCATCAGTCAGATGTAAATCTATTAACCTCTTAATGCCAGTTAGGCTTTTGAAACGCTTTGTTTCTCCTTGACTGAACCACTGGCACAAAAGTATTTTCTGAACATAGCCACAGCTTCTGCAAAACCAAAGAATGTTTAAGATTTTAGAATTGCTTTGTAATTCTTTCTGGTTCCAGAATTATTACACTGGGGTTGCTGATTTTCATCTTCCAAACTATACTACAGACTCGACAGCAGAACTGCAATAATAATTTGCTTTAAAAGAAGCTTCTCAAGAGACACTGTTAAAGAAACTCTGGGAGAAACTGCAAGTTTTGAATAAAACTATTAATGTTAGCATTCTAAAAAAGTGCAAATCAATATAACAGAAAGACATGAACAGAGATAGATAGATAGATAGATAGATAGATAGATAGATAGATAGATAGATAGATAGATCGTGAGGCAGATTAATAAATGACTGCAATAAATGGAAACAGGTGTATAATTTGTTATAACTGCACTGCAGATTATGATGTTTGGGGGCATCAAAGTAATAAACACCAAACACAGGGACACATAGAGCTGTGGTCCTGTGTGCCAATCAAAACAGAGTGACTCACATTCTACAGAGTACAACCTCTCCAAAGTGTTTCCCTCTCATCCCAGTGCAGCAGAGAATCATTCAAGGACCAAGATGAGGAACGTCAAAGCACCTCATCACTTTGGACCAAGAGAAAAGTCACACGTTTAAAAAGAGAGAAAAGGGACTGAACCATTGAGCAGCGAGCCAGAATCAGAGCGATCCACTACAGCGATGAACAGAGTCACCCAGACAGTGAATCACGGTGGACCTGCAGGATGAGCACGCAGCCGGGTGGCAGGACAGAGAATGTAACGCTCTGCAGATGGCTCAGGCCGTCTGTCCTTGGAAACAGACAGACAGACAGTCGACTTCATTTAATCACAGGCAATATCGGGAGTTTGAAGAGAAAACACGTTGTTGCTACGCTGGTTTGCACCTGCGGTCCACCCTGGGAAAGTTCTGGAAAAGGAACAATTCTGCTGGAGAGCACGCGCCTGAGTTGTGACTACATGCAACTGTTGCACAAGGCCAGTCCACCCAGGTTCACCCAGGTCCACCAAGGTCACGGGTTCACACAGGCTGCTAAAGTGACGGCAGCTTCCTCACTTCACTTGCAGCCTCTGAGTGACTCTGCTCTCTGCCACTAGCAACAGGCTGGAAACCTGCACCAGTACCAGCACCACACCCACAACAATAAAACTCACACAGTGAGAGAAATGAACTGGTACAAGAGGAGGAGTCACGTGACTGGGCGTCAATCATTGGCTGCATGGATTTGAAACTTCCAGAAATGGAAAAAACCTCAACATTTCAAAGCATGAGCAAGAAGTATGAAGAGAATCTTCTCCATAATCAAACTAGAGAAGGTAGAGCAGGGCGACACAGTGTTTCCTCTATGAAGACACATGGATTGTGCACAGTAAGTACAAATTTCCCCTTTTCCTCCTCCTGTGTGCGTTAAATGTTGACATCATTCAGTTACACCCATTGGTTCCAAGTGAGAGAGTGAATCCTGGAAACTCTGCTAAGATCACTGAGAACAAATTCTAATTTGCGATAATAAAATGGTTGCCAGTGGGTGACACAATTTTGTTTTCATTCAAATGTTGCCATAAACTCACTGGTAAACTGCACTGTGGGCGACCCAACTCCAAATCCTTTGATCAGTTTGAAAATGTAGTAGGTTGGGTGTCAACTGTCAGTGTGGACCTGGACGAACAAACCTTAAATTACAAAATATCAACAGAAGAACAATGTTGTTTTCTTCTTTAAATCAGTGAAGATCACTGCAGTGGTGATTCCAGCTTAAATGCTAAAATATTAACCGAACTCGCCAACGACATAAGTCTGAGAGGAAAACGAAAACCGTATGATTTTGATTTGAATATTTACCGTCTACATAAATCTTTGCTTGCGATAGAGAAACTGCCCTCTGCGAACGAGGGTCACAATACAGCAGGAGCCAATAAACTCTAGTTTTAAATCCCTCTGAGTCAAACCTTACAGTGAATTCCATATTCTGCACCAGATGCCTTGAAAGCGGTTTAAAAATCGATATAAATACACTATAAAAACACTGTTTCCAAACTTCCTGTCCTGAGCTGTGTGTTAAAAATGCTCATTAAGCCCCAGAAGCCCCCAGGATATTAGACAGTAATTTTATCATGCTACAAAAAAATCAACTCATTCTGCCCTCATTTGCCCTCCACACACAGTAACAAGTGTCCCCGACTGCACTTTGAGACAGGACGAGAAAGCAACACAGGTGTTTGCGTGGCAGTGCATTTGTCACAAGCAGCACCGCCACCAGGTAATCTGGCAACCCTGCGAGATGCCTACACAATATACACAGAAGCACTGTGGCTGAGAGGGGGAAGACATTTTGGTTTGGCTGCCAAATCATCCACAGAGTTGATTTAAAGGTCACTTGTTCCGGTGACATCTGTGTGGGGAAGCACGGACACCACCGAGGATTCACATTCATTCTGAAGCATTTTCAACGCAGAAACATCGTCAACAGTCCCAGCGAGCGTCCAACCTGAGCCACCTGAGCCTTGACGTGCCGGAGACGAGCGGCAGGCGCCGCAGCATCGGCTAAAAATAACATCGCCAACAAAATCATGACGATACACACCGTGGTGAACACACACGCAAACAAACAGCACCACAACCGGCATCACAAACAGCACCACAACCAGCATCACAACCAGCATCTCGCCCTCAGTGGCAGGTGCCGCCTGCTCGCTGCCTGCTCGCCAGACAGCAGCCTTGCAGCGCTACTGAGGACTGATAGCAGCTAGAAGCACCAGGCACGCTAGCAGGTTCCCTGCACACACACACACACACACACACACACACACACACACACACACACACACACACACACACACACACACACACACACACACACACACACACACACACACAATCTGTGGCTGTCGTGATGCTGCTGAACACTGTGAATCCATCACACTGTGCTAAACCGCAGAGGTAGAACAGGCTCCCTAAACACACACACACACACACACACACACACACACACACACACACACAACACCCACACACACACACACACACAGGGGAATGCCAAACGAGGCGAGGACGCCCTGGTCCATTGTGTCTGGTCACAGCCAGAGAGGAGAGAGGACAAGATGGAAGGATGGATGGAAGGATGGATGGATGGATGGAGGGATGGAGGGATGGAGGGATGGTGGAGGGATGTATGGAGCGATGGATGGATGTAGAGATGGACGGATAGCTCACCAGGTTCTGGTTTCCTCCTTCCTCTCAGTCAGCGGCACATAATCCAGGCTAAGTGTGCACGAGTGTGTGTGTGTGTGTGTGTGTGTGTGTGTGTGTGTGTGCGTGTGTGTGTGTTCATGTGTGTGTGTGCCAGCGAGGGATACACACTGCAACATCCCCTCCTCTGCCTCACTCTGACGATCCCTCCCTCCCTTCCTCCTCCCTCTCTCTCTCTCTCTCTCTCCTCCCAAGGTTTATTTAATTATTTTGCTCTCTCTCCCTCCCCCGCTCTCCCCCCTCCCTCCACCACCTCACAGCTGATAGCCGTCTCGCCCTCCGCCTGCCTCTTTCATTCTTCCTGTCTGTTCTTCCTCGTCCTCGTTACAGAGTCCTCTCTCTCTCTCTCTCTCTCTCTCTCTCTCTCTCTCTCTCTCTCTCTCTCTCTCTCTCTCTCTCTCTCTCTCTCTCTCTCTCTCTCTGTTTTTTAGAATTAGTGAAGAAAACCAGCATCTGCCTCCTCTCACATCTAAAAAAAATCCTCATGGAACAACACTCCCCCTCTCTCCTTCTCCTCCACCCTCTCTCTCTCCCTCAGTGTCACACTGTGTCGCTCGCCCACCTCTCAGCCTTTCTCCCTCTCTCTCTGATGCAGCAGCGCTGTAAGCTCCTCCCTGGAGAGAGAGAGAGACAGTGGTGCCACACAGCTGAAAAAAAGGAGAAGGGGATGCTGGGAAAAAAAAAAGTGGAGAGGGTGGCGGGGGTGGAGAGGGCAAGGGGGCGGAGCTGTGGGGGGTTGGGGCGTGGCCTGATGCCGGCTGGTGATGCTGGCTGGTGGGGGTGGGGACGCAGGAGGGGGAGAACCCAGCGCACGTCACTCCAGTCACGCACACACACACAGACACACATACACACACACAAGCCCATATACAGAAAGAAACATAAAGAAATTCAGTTGATTTAAGTAAATGCAGTGTGTTTAAATGCAGTGGTGAACACTGAAACTAATTGATGGACTGATCAAACATTTATCTCCTCTTGTGGTCAAATATTTGGTGTTTATGTATCAGGGAAATGAATGGCGCTAAATGTGCTGAACCTCAGCAGCAGTAATTACACTAATAAAGGAGCATGACAGTTTCTGTTCACCCTGTGACAGCTGGGAGAGGCTCCAGCAGACCCCCGAGAAGAAGCAGGTATTGGAAATGAATGCATGGTTTCAAATGGGCATATTCTGCATTAGCGCATGCTAGGTGAGAAGCAGTCATGGTTGGTTTTATCCCAGGATTGGCTCCACTTCAAAATCATTTATACATTTTTCCAAAATATAATACACACAATAGTTTTGTCTGGATCGTCTTTAATTCAGATCTAGTGGGGTACGAGAGTCCTGTCAAACTGTAAGGACACGCCGCGCTCGCTGTCTGCCAGTAAACACTGCAAAGTGTCATTTCAAACAGCAGGAGAGGCAGGATGATCATTAACCTCCTTCAGCTTTATTTATAGCGCCACCATCTGGGGTCTAAAAATGGAAGAACTGATGACAGAAAACTTGTGAGGTAAAGAAGGCAAAGTGGACCAGGCAGCGTTGGTCTTCCAACCAGAAAACAACCCAACAGCTCAAGATTGCTCACTTACTGTGTGGTTTGTCTATCAAAGGCAATGCTGCTGCACCATCTACCATGTGCCAAGTGAGCAGAAAAGCCAGGCAGCAGCAGCAGCAGTGTATTCCAGGTAGTTTCAATACCAGCAACAAACTGGTCGCCAGTCAACAAAGACACACTATGGATAAAAACCCATCAAGCAGTTGTGAAAAGAACAGGAAGACTAGCAGGGAGGTGGATGACACACAGGGAAAGATATTTTCAGAGGGAAGGAATCAACAAATATAAAGCAGAGACTCTAATAAATAAGATGAATTCATTGAAATGCCAGGCCAAGTATGATCTAAACAATATGATTACACACTTTGAAAACTACACGGCAGTTCTGGAAATTCCACAACAGATTTGCAGTGTGTGTGCGTGTGTGTATGTGTGTGTTTGTGCACAACAAAATTCACAGTCTTTACCCCCAAATGACTCACATCATTATCTGGACGCTGAGTTCCAAACGCTCAAGTTTAAAAACCTTTGATGATTCAATGTTTCCAAAGCAGCAAACCAGCTGATAGCAGCACAGCCTGGGCATCCAACAGCACAAACACCTATTAAAGGCGCAGAGTGAATGTTCCTGTCCACAGTCCTGGATGCTGCTGCACCCTCCCTTCATCTCCAGCTCTGAAAGGAAAACATCTCTCCTCTTCCTTCTCCTTCCATGTGTTGGCATCAACACGACGTGACTGACAGAAAACTCCCAGCAGGGAAAAAGTGAAATAAAAACGCACAGCAACAAAACAGCCCTGACACACAACAACAGAACTCAATCAGGTGTGTGTGTGTGTGTGTGTGTGTGTGTGTGTGTGTGTGTGTGTGTGTAAGTTCAGATGTGTGTCGTGATTATTACCTTGCAAAAAAAAAAAAAAAAACCCTTGTAAGCCAGTGGTCTGCTGCAAGCAAAGCTCAACGCTCTCCTCCCATGGAACACACTCACAGTACACTGAGTAGTGCCAGTACACTGAGTAGTGCGTGCACACACACCGCAATCTGCTGAAAGCTGCTGTCACAGCAGACACACAGTGAGGGAGTGCAGCAAACAACATGGGAGCAGCAGAGAGATTGTCGTCACATTGACACCGTTCACACCTACAGCTACTGCACACACAGCGTAGGAATGCTTTAAATAGAACATAAAAACAAATACATTTGTTTTTGTCATTTTCAATTTGTTGACCACTGGTTTCCCATTGGTCCCAACCAACAAAAGACAAAAAATAGCTGCGTTTCCATTGAGATTTTAACCTTTCAGAATGACGTCCAGTCTGTACAAGGTTCAATCCAATCGGAAATTTCGGAGTAGCGAAAGAGTTAAATCAAAGTCGTGTTTTCACTGGAATGCCTGTAAGTTGCCACTTAAAAAGATGCATCTAAATGCTGAACTGTCAGTGTTCACTTGATCGCAGCAAGTCTCACTTGGATTCATCTTTGTGTGGCGGAACTTATAACGTTTGCAAGAAGCCACGTAACCATGCGAGACTCGGCTAGCTAGCTACACATCGTGCGTTTGTAGTGTACACAATGTGTATGTCTTGTTTGTTTGTAACAGGTCCCTCTTGTAAATGAGACCCTGGGTCTCAATGAGGTTTTCAACCTGTATAAATAAAGGTCAATAAATAGATCAATAAAAACAGCCAACAAATACAAAGACGATGGCGGCCAGACCTAAATGTCTTTTACGCTATGCTGACGATCATTTATTATGCATCAGTTTATGTGACATTGACTGTATGTCCTTATAGACAGGGTGCGTATTGGATCAGTTCAGGATAATAAAACTTCAAGCAAATGATCTGAGTGAATTTTATTTAAATAAATCGACCAACTCCATTAATTCCCGCCACCAGTGTCAATACTCCAGACCGGTAATCTCTCCTTCAGGTGTGAACTTCTTGTACTTCTAGCAGGATTTTTCCACATTCTCAGTCTATCAGGTATTTTTTCTTTCAGCACCTTCACGGTATTTCAAAGTGTTTTATAAAGCCTCTCATCTGCCCATTCACACACACTTTCACACACCAACTGGCAGCTGCTGCCATGCAAGGCACTGGAAGGCCCATTGCCAGCAATCTAGGGCTCAGTGTGGGATTCAAACCGCTAAACCCATCAACAACTGTAACACCACTGCCCCATCATCATCATTATTATCATCATCATTAGCACTGTGCAAGTCTAAAGGCAAATTTGAATAAAAGCATGTTCCCTCAAGCTGGCCAACCACCTTCTACACACCACTGGGCTGGGCTGGTTTACTTACTGTCCTCTCCTGGACACGGCATGCCGGGTCTCTCTGGGATGCTGGGGAAGACTGTGAGAGGACACGGACATGGAAAGAAAACAGCACAGTTTAGCTGTTTGCTCTCAGCAGTGATGGAGGAGGAGCAGAACAGTGGCAAAACATCCTCAGGTTTTGCAAAATACAGACCATGAACAGGGTGATATGTCAACAAAGGTCAAACCAACGCTGGGACATCATCTCAACACACACTTCCATCACCAGAGTTTTTTTTCCTCAAAGCATATTTACTGAAATTCATTTTAAACTGCAACTAAAAGTAAAAACCAAAAATAAAAAGTTTTGGAATACGCAAAAGCATGACATCATAACTGGAAGTAAAGAATTGAATTTACCATGTAGAAGCAGACCGGAGCTCCTCGTTCTGTTGTAAATACGAAGAGCCTCCTGCAGCTCCATCTGAGAGGAGATGGTACAAGGGTCTCCTGCACAGGCAACACACAACACTTGAGACACACACAACCTTACACACACACACACATACACACACACACACACGATCTTTACTGAGTCTGGTGCCATTCCAGACTGAATGATGATGCTGCAGTGACAAGTTTTTTTTATTGGTCAGAAGACCTGGAAGTGAGCCAGCAGGTCTGTAAGCAGTTGAATGACGAGGCCACAGCAGGCAGGACAGGACAGAGAGGCCCAAGTGAAACACCAACCTACCTTCATCATCAATCCACTTGAGTGTGATGGGCTGCTGCTGGGCAACGCTGCACATTGTCCTCACCTCCTCACACAACTCCCCAAAGGTCAGAGTTGCTGCCAGGTCTGTGATCAGCATGTCCCTGGATGGGATGCACACAGACAAAATGTCAAAATTGACCGGCTGTGCAGAGAGGAACCAGATCAAAGAGGCCCATTCAGGAGTTCAATGAAACCAGCAACAGCACAAGCAATGCTGTCAGTGGATTCTGAGGAAGAGGAGAAACATCCACCTGTTACCTGCCTTGGCCCACTTTTGAGAAAGGTGAGTATAATAGTATAGTATATACATACTGTATATACTGTATGTACTACATATACATATATATATATACACATATACTTATATGTGTATATGTACTGTGATATGGATCTCTTGGGTCTGAAATAAAGAAATAAATATATGTAAGACTGTGAGAGGACATGAAAATGAAAAGAAAACATATTTATGCAGATGAAAGATAGACAGATAGATACACAAAGTTTGCAGCAAGTCATCACAACACTGCACTCCTGCAGACTCACTAGTGATTTACATTGTTTTATATGAGAAGACGCACAAGAAATTGAAAAGATGGAGGGAATTTTGTTTTTGTCTTGTTTTCAAATGAACCATCTCACTGTTGAAGATGGAGGAGAGAAGTGGCTGGACTGTCTGGTGTGTCTGGACTGTCTGGACTGTCTGGACTATCTGAGTGTCTGAGTGTCGGTGCTCCAGAGTGTTCTGAGCCGCTGCTACTACGACGAAACTCCACAAGAATGAGGATGAAATCTTTCTGGGTGTGTTGAGCTGAGAGTTTATGGCAGGTGTATGTTGGACTCTGACAAGGTGGAGCAGAGACACTTGGCTTCCCAGCAGGCACTGCAGCAAACAGGCAGTCTGGAATATTACCACAAGCACACGCACTCACTGTGTATCGAGTCCAACCTAGGAAAAAATTGAGTGGTGTGAATGAAAATTAAGTGTTGATTCTGCTCTGATGTGATCAATGTGATGCAGAATGTGTTGGGTTTACTTTCTGGGACATCTTGTCAAGAGTCCAACACTTCCCTTCTTTCTTCCTCATGACTACAAACCGTACAAAGACATTTGGAATTTAACACATTAGGTGTATCAAAAGTGTTGAGGATATTCTCTACTGCTTGGGTATTTGTGTGAAGAAGTGTCTCTGGTACCAGTGCCTGACCCTTGCACTGTTCACCCAGGAGTTAGCATTGCCAACATACTGCAGGGTTGGTCATTCACAAGTGCAAACCTGCCAATAAATGAGTTGATCTTTGACCCCTGGAATTACAAGACAAATATGTCACTGGCATGAAGCCATAACTGCTGAAGTTAATTGAATGCAGGTGTATCAAGCCATTAGTGGATCATTTAGAGGGTGGGAATAATAGATGCACTTTCAATCAAAATATTGACTCTTCCATACGTATTCAATACGTAGCTGAGTGGTAAGTTTGTGATTTTAAACACAGCTTTTGTCCCAAATTATGACATAGCAATTTTTTTCTGACTGTCTTTCTTTTCACTCCATTGCTTTTTATCAAGTACTCGAATTGTTCAACAATTGATGTATTGACGATTATTGTATATCATGATGTTCCCAGAGACAGACATACTTTGTCAGGTCGTCGTGCTTTGGTCAGACGACTAAATCATGGGAGGAGTCGCATAGAGAGTCAAAGCAGAGCCTATTACGAAAGCTTTTAAGCATAGTTTAGAAATTGTTGTTTGTCACACTCAAAGCAAGCCACTCACTTCACAGTCTTGCCAGTCAGAAATCTGTTTTAAGGAAGACCTTTGATTCCCTACTTTGCAGCTCGATTCATGAATGAAGTTTTTTTTTGTTTTTTTTTTTGGGGGGGGGGGGGAGACAACAACCAAGCCATGGGCACTGCCTCTGGTCTATTCAGATTCCAACTTACTTAAAGCAAATCAGATTAGAGGTTTTCAAGACCGACCTGACTGTGACACTTCTAGAGCTAAAATCACAGCAATGCCACTCCTGAACAAGGCCAGAAAAAGGAGGGGGGGGGGGAAGGGAAAAAACCCAACATGCAAACTTCCAACAACAAGTTCATCAGGTCATCCCAACAGCCTCACTGAGATGAAAAATACATCAAAATGTGAGATATTGTGACATATTTAGCACTGCCGCCCACCCACCACGTCTCTTGATAACACAACAAACTGAACAAAAATCTGAACAACATTGAAGCTCCATCAGTCATTTGAACATTTGGTTTTGGTTTGTAAAAGAGACAAATTCAACAGAAACTGGGAGTTTGAACTCTGCACCAGATGCATGCGGACTGGATTAGTGAGAACAAAGTAGCTATTCATTCTTCAGCTTTATTATTTTCCAACATTTTCTTTTTCTATTCAACCTCTTCTGATGTCTGAGGTGTTGACAGTGCACACAAGGCTCTAGATGCTGCACAATCTGTCACTGTAAGTCTGGCAAACATCTGGAAATCTTGCACTCCATTCATGAGAGCATGTGTGTGTGTTCTAGACAGATAGATAGATAGATAGATAGATAGATAGATAGATAGATAGATAGATAGATAGCAGAAAATTAGACCATGCACGTGAGGAAGAAATATTGATAAAGAAAATATTAATTGTACATTATCGTCACTGCTTGCTTTTTGTTAATGAATACATGCCTGATCATAGGAAACTTGATCTACACGTTTTGCGTCATAAAAGCTTGTCGTAAATTGACGCGAGGTAGATATATTGTTGTCTCCACCCCAAACATACACATTTGTCACCAACGCTTCTGGAAGTTTGTGGACTTTGAAACCGTAAAAAAACGTTCTTGGAGCATTCCGATGAAGCAAGAAGTCATTCACATAAACCTCCACTCCATACCTGCCACCGTTAGGCAAAGTCACAGTAAAAGAGTCTCTTCAAGACACCAAAAGGCTGTTTATGTTACATTATTCATGTAGTTTGGTTATTAGATGGACGAGCAAAAGGGGGAAGTATAGAATGTAGCTAAAGAAGACTGCAGGGCACAGCTTATCTGAGAAGATAGATATTATTTGCAACAGCAAATACCTACATGGGAGGTCTATCCTGCAATGTCAAGGCTGAAAAGAAACACTCAACTACAGTAAATACGTCTACTTTTACTATCTTCACGCAGCCAAGGAGTGTCTGGTAGCATCTGAGGTAACATCATCTCGACCTGGGTGGACTTGTGGAACCTGGTGACACCTTCTCAAGACGAACCCACAACATTGAAGCGTCTCCATTGCCATTGCCCAGATGTACCCCCCCTACCACCACCGGAAGTGTTGCAGCACCTCAACACTCCACTGTCTGGTCCCGTCTGCTGTGCTCAGCCACAGTACTGACTTACCCACAGTAGTGCGCCTTCACTTTCACCCGCTCCGAGTGCAGGTCCATGATGGATCCGTTCGACGGCAGCATTTGCATTGGAAGCGATTCTGTGGTGTTCTCCTGACTCCAGTGGACTGGACCCGAACTCACCGCTGCTGACAACCAGGCGGCTCGACAGTCAAACCTCTATGTGTCTCGGTGGTGAACATTACGGTTCGTCCACACGAGTCAAAGCGAGTTAAAGTTTGTCGAAGGTGCTTCAAAGTTACTCTCGAGACATCAGCGGCTCGTTGAAACGTCACAGGCTGTCCCTGCTGCTAAATTCCCGAGACAGTTTCCTGCTTTGCATTTCGAAATAAAATACCAGTGGTCATTCTTCTCCCTCAACCAGTCTTCGGTTTTCAGCTGGGCTTTTATTTTGATGCGGAAACTTTGCTGGCGCCGTCAGTGTTTTAGCGCGCAATGATGCTAACTTTGCCACACTTTGTCTGCTCACTATGGTTACCGGAATCCATGTTCACCTGTTATGTTATCTGGAACGGGGCGTGTTGGTCACACAACGCAAAGTTTGCAAAGTTCAATCAGCAGAGAAGTTGAAGATCAACAATAGCAACTTTGTCATTATACAATTTAACAGTAAATACGACAATGTTCTTCAGTTTTTTTTCTATATCCGAGATTATGATTTAAAACAAAATCCTACAATAACGCCCTTATGTAAAACATAAAAATATACCATATTATATAGGCTTCATACACCCTCTGAGACAAGACAAATTAAAGGCTGACAAATGACAACTGTTTTTCGAAGAGAGTATTCAAAGTCTGCGAGTACTTGCCGTTAGGACTTCACTCTACACCTTTAGTATGAGCGACACCTAGTGATTCATGTAGGAATAACAGATGGCTGATTCTGAAAAAGAATCAAATGAGTTGAAGCTCAATCAGCAGAGAAGTTGAAGACCAACAATAGCAACTTTGCCATTGTTTTTTTGTTTTGTTTTGTTTTTTTACAAATACAAATGACGTCCAGTGATGAAATATTTTCGTAAAATCAAACAATTTATCGCGTTAATTCACCTTTCAATACAAATTAAAGGCTGACGGAAGAGAAGTGTTTGTCGAAGAGCGTATTCAAGGTCTGCGGTGCTGGCAGTGAGGGCTTCACTCAAAACCTTTAGTTTTAGCGACACCTCGTGATTCATGTAGGAACAACCGATGGCTGATCTCGAAAGAAGAGTCGAACGAGGTCAACTCGTCATCAGCAACACTTCGAAATATTTTTTTTCAATTTCAGGCTATACTCTACCATGTTTTGTACCATTACGAGTTTTGTAAATATATTTGATTTAATACTGCAGGTGAAAAATGTATTGTTTCCTGAATGGTCATACCTTACCTAAATTAATCAATTAATCTGTTCTGTTCTCTTCTTTTTGGAGTCTATATTTCAAATTCTTGTCAATAAAACGTGTCAAATTTTGACAAATCTGATACAAAAATTGATCAAGGCAGCTTTATTGTCAGTCCTACAGTAAATGTAACATATACAGAGCTTTAAAAATGTTGGTCGGCAGTCCATGGTGTCAGAACATTTTATTTTTATTTTATTTAAAAAATAAAATGATAAAATAAAAATTACAGACATCATTTTTCAAGCAAAATGCAATTATTTCCAGATCCTACTAGTTTAATCATTTACAAATTATTTATAGATCCAAAAAATGTAAAAGTTCTAAAGCAAAAGTTCTGAAGCATTTGCTGGAAAAGCAAAGGCCTAATGACATCACTGCCTCCAAGGTTTTTATTTTCTCAGAGTCTCATTATCATAGACACATTTTCACCTGCGATAGTGGTAATTCCAGTAACAAGAAACAAAGTTCTTCTGAAAAAAGAAAAGAGAGAAAGGGAGAGGGAGCGAGAGATAGAGAGATAGGATGTAGAGGATGAGATCCTTCAGACTTAGATTAGATTGCAACTTTGTTGCAGCAGTCAAAAACAATACAAAAAGTAATAATAATAATAATAATAATAATAATAATAATAATAATAATAATAATAAACTACACAGTATTTACAGTATTTTATTTGTTAAACTATACTGTATTTACAAGATATACAATAAAATATAAAAAATCCATATAGTTACACGATAAACTATTAAAAAATATATATATATGAAATATATGTACAACAAACACCTGTGGCAGATGTGCAAAGGCGGGGATAAGCCAGGCTTTAGAAAACATTTGTGCATTATTTGCCATTGAGTCCAGATAAAAAGTCCAGAATGCTATCTGTCACAGAGGGGGGAAGAGTTGTACAAGGTGATGGCTCTCGGTAGGAAGGATCCTCTGAAGCGATCCTTCAGACAATGCAGCTGCCTCAGTCTCTTGGAGAAGACACACTGCTGTCTGTCCAGAGTGTGGTGGAGAGGGTGAGACCCAGGACCCGATGGAGGGACTAGGTCTCTGGGCTGGTCTGGGAACGCTATGGGGTCCCAATGGATGAGCTGGAGGAGGTGACTGGGACCAGGATACTGCAGCAGAAGAAGATCGAGAATTATATTAATTAAAGAAATAAGGCAATAAAATATTTAAAAAATACAAATAGAATATTTGTAGGTATAAAAAGAAAAAAAACAAGATATTTACATCTTATGGACAGTTGAATTTACAGCTATCTACATACTGACAATAATAAGACTTTATTGCACCTTTGAGAAAAAAGTAAAGCTGTTAAGAGGATGCATTTTATTGAGGGCAGTTACACAGCCTGATAGTTGCAGGCAGGAATTACCTGTGGTGCAGCAGTCTTGAGCTGAAGGAGCCGTTCAGGTTCTCCACAGTGTCATAGAATGGCCAGAAAAGGGCCCTGCTGACCCTGCAGGGGTTCAAGATCCTCAGGAGGTGGTTGCTGCTCTGGCCCTTTAATAGAATAACAGTAATATTTTGTTGAAGATACAATATATTAAAGTAATATATAGTACAATATTAGCATTGCATATTCTGAGGACTGTACTTGTCATACCTGGTTGGTCATTTTCTTTTTTCATCTCTTTTTTCTTGTTTTCTCCTCTATTTCTTCTTTTGCGGCGTGAGCAGTAGTAAACAAGTCCCCCAGCTATTGAGGCCACTACTATCAGCGACACAGGAACACCAACAATGACTCCCGTGTGATCAGAACCTGGTGGTCCACATTCAGCATCAGCTGATGAACTTCCTGCTTTAATCAACTCCAGATTCAAAGCTTGACATCTGGAAAGACAGAAGAGCAGGTTAGAGCAGCGTTCAGAGGAAAGGCTGTCCTGCTGTCTGAAGCTTCACTCACTGTGTGTGTGGCTGACAGGAGGAAGAGGTTCCATTTGAAAAGGTTCCACCAGGGCAGGCAGAACACTCAGTGTCTTCATACAATGAACCTGTGACAACAACATCCAACAAAGAGTTTCATTTTTTCAGTGGATTAAGTAATAATTTCAAGAAAACAATTCTAAAATCATTGAAAACAGATGCATAGACTAATAATTATTGACAAGTTTTGTTTACAGAGATTTTAAAAATCTGTTTACATTTGGGAATTTGGGAAGTTTAAAACATAATGCATATTCTAAATGTCATTGTCCAGTGTGCACAATCCACCACATGCAGTGTCTTATTCATATATAATTCATGTAATTGTGATCGACAGTTTCCAGTCAGGTTAAAATATTGTTTTTGTTTTGTGTGTGTCAATCAGGTGACATTCACAACAAGAGCAGACAGGACCGACAACTTTTGTTCCCACACAGTGAAAACTTTGGTCCACAGTCAAGAGTCAAAGTCCTGAAACCAACCTTTCTTACTGATGTATTGTCCTGGTTGGCAGCTTGAGTGTTGCTTTGCTGCTGCACAGCCTCCTTGACTGACGTCCACACAGTAGAATCCCTCCACTGGCTCACAAACTGCATTTGAAGTTGTTGTGCACGCAGTCTTTACAGTTAATCCTGAATCTGTCAACACAGAAACAAGAACTTCAATATAACAAAGCATTTTTTTCACCTTTGGCTCCTCCTCCCTAATTGTCAGTGTGGCCATCTATTGCAAAGCCAGCAAGGAACAGCAGATTTACACACATAGATCATGTCTCTCTATGTGTTCTCTCTTCACCACTCTTTATTATTAGACTGGTAGCCCTGCTTAACCTGATGACTGGAAAGAAATCACTCATGCACAAAGAAATCCTGCAATAAGAAGTGTATATATTGAACACTTTCAAAGTTTCTGAAACAAAAAAGGAGGAAAGCTTTCCTCTTGTGTCATGCTAGCTTCTGAATATTTGTGACAGCCAAACTTTGTGCAGTCTTTATCACAAATGCCAAATCATATTGATGTGACATTGTGGTTTTTGCAGTCAGTTAGCTGATGGATGCAGGTTTGGCCTTGAAGACCAGAACACACTGCTGGATTCTGGAGGCAGGGAGGTGGGGGTGGCTACGCTGTCACGCACCTGAGATTCAGGTAGGGGGCGTTATAAGGATTCTTATATATTTTGCAGGTGTGAGTGCGCTGCTGTCCATCTCGAGTGCACAGGTGTTGTGGAGGCGCATTACTGTCTTGATAATGCAGTGAAATAACAGTGAAACATTGTACCACTGGTCAATGGCACAGTCAACTGGACCTGTTCTTCGGAACTGAACAAGCCTTTTGGTCCAGAACAAGTCCAGTTGCCTCAACTTTAGCCTTCTACATTGTTTTGATAGAGTCCACATGTCAGCTGAGGATCTGCTCTGCTTTCCATTTAAAACTACAAGTTAAAGTGACTCATAGGAACTGATATCTTCACTTTCTTTTTTTATCCCTGACAGGAAGTATTTCTCACTTAATGAGATTTGCTTTGTTTGCAATACAGTCACACAAAAGCACTTCAGTAAATACATCAACAAGAGTTATTAACTGGGGGGAAGGTGGCTCTACCTGTGTCACAGCTTCGACATGGAAAACAGTGTTGGAGTCCATTTGGTTGATTCATGAAGGTTCCTCCCTCACACCTTGTGCAGGAAGTGCTTCGGTGCTGAGTACAGTCAGTTTTGACATGTTTACCTGGTGGAAAAAAACAATACATGAAGCAATGATTATAATAATCCTCAGGTCTGTTCATTTATATCTTGTGGGATGGACAGATAGATCTATGAAATGACTTTATGAAATGTGTATGTGACACCCTAAAAAATGACTGATTGCTAATGATTAGTCTATAAAATAGAGTGTAGACTAAACAACTGTGTGAGTTGGACCTTACCAACAGGACACTTTGGACAACAGTCAGTTCCACTCCAATACTCTGAAGGATGACACTGCTGGGAAAAACATCCACTGATATTCAGCAGCAGAACCTGTGAAAAGTGAAAGAGTAAAAGCTTTTTATTTTTTTCTCACTGCTAATTATTAGTTGCAGTACTTCATCAAATATATTTGTATTGAGTTGATCGTGTGTGGTATTTAAAAATCTGTCAAACACTTTCATCATACTGCCTCATATCTACATGGTCATCAGTGTTCCACATATATGCACAATAATTTTGGTTAAAAAAACAACAACAAATTATTCAACTGAACTGAAAAGTGCAGTGAGTTTTCATTGAGCATTACAGCCTCTTAGTCCTCAGTTACCACTGGCCTGTTTAGACAATTTCTCAAATGGTTTGATGGCTGAGAAATGCAATAATAATTTACAAAAAATAAACATTTTCATGAGGCTCCAGTAGAACCCCGAGACCCTGAGCTCGGGAAGAAGCAGGTATGGAAAATGAATGAATGAATGAATGAATGAATGATAAACATTTTCATATATATAATATAAAAATATAAATGTGACACAAGCTGTGTTTTCCATTTATTTATTTCTAAATATTGTCCTGAAGTGTATGAGACTGAAAAATAAAGGCAAAAGTTGATGAGGAGCAAGACACTGTATGAAATACAGCACAGTAGAAATGTATACATAAACAATATAGATAATAAAAGATTAATTTACAAATTATTTTACCATTAGAAAAGACACTGTGGCAGACTCTATCATATATCTTGAAGGAGTCATCACACTGAGTTCTGAGCAAAATGTCAACATCACCAGGACACCAACTGGAAAAATTGCATCCATCACTGGAAAAACAAGGAAAAGAAAATTCAAGTTAACACATTTAATTTGATAAAGACAAATGTTTGATTAGACTTTCCATCAACTGGAGTTTGATTTTCTATCTGTTCTATCTTTGTGTTGGAAGTGTCAAACCTTAATATTCCTGCATTGTGTTAAAATGTGATTTTATTTTGAGAAATCATTTTTCAATTTAATTTAATATATTTTAGAATCATAACTGAGGATACATTTTCTCTCACTGCTTCTCCTGCACTCAGCTTCACACCTACAGCCAATTGAAAGTTGCCAGTTGACACTGTTTCACTGTCGTAACGCTGCACTCAGACCTGAGAGCATCCTTGACTATTATCATGACTGTTATAAGGATTATTAACCACTCGTCCCTGCAATACACCTGAGGACATTTTTAAATTGCTAGCAAAACATTTATTGAAACCAGGTTGAGGACAAAATATAATTCTGCAGTCTGATTATTATGATGACACAGCTGACAATAAACTATAAAATAAGCAGTAAACTGGAAGGTAGAAAGGAGCCTGTGTGTTCATGTGTTTGTGGCTGATGGATGAGAACAGCTATGTGAAAATAATAATAAACTGAGCATAAACTTTACTATGAAGTGATTGATTTAAAATAAGTACTAATGTGTAGTGTAGAAGGGTTGAGTTGGAGCAACTGGACTCAGTTCTGGAGATCTTGAAGACGTTTGGTCTCTCATCTGAAAGGCTTCCAACTGAAGAAGCCTTGAAACATCTTCAAGATCACAAGAACGAGTCCAGTTGCTCCAACTTAACCGTTCATCTTTAAGACCTGGGAGGTTAATGCAACCGACTGGGTGGCCTGGGGGACAGCTTGATCGAGAGGGCGCCGCACACTGCAACCACCTAAGGCTGGGCCCCCCTGGTGCGAGTGGGGGACCGTGCTACGGGGCTGGAGCCCCGGGGGTGGCCTGTAGTCTAGTTTACCTTAAGATGAAGAATGAAAGGGCTGCATATTTCAAGCCAAAACCTTCCGCTTCCATTTGATGTAGGAATGTGTGTTGAAGTGTGTTTGGATGATGAGCAATTCACAGCACATTAAAAGGTGTGACAGCCAGCCCCGTTCTCTCCTACTGTGCAAAGTGGCTTGAGGTGACAGTGACCTCTCAGTGCTGCTACATGATCTCAGTGAAGTTGGCCCTCCACCCTCAAAAAAATCTTTTCAAAAATACTTTTAATCGTTTGTGCTGGATTGTACAGCAAAAAGTTTCGTTTGTGCTGCTTCACTTTTTGAGATAATAATATATCCATAACGAGTGACGTCACGCAGCCCCCCAGTATCGTTCAACTGATCTCAAAATGCTCTCGTTTGTTTGTGCCGCAAAGATTTTTGTTTGTGCTGCCTTACTATTTGAGATATTAATATATCCATGACCTGTGACGTCACGCAGAACGACAGGCAATTCTGGACACTTCTTTATTACTGAACATATTCACGTATGAAAAAGTAAAGCACAAATCAAGCACAAACAAACAAGACCATTTTGAGTTCAATGGGATGATATGGGAGGGGAGGGGTTCCGCTTGACGTCACGATGTAAAGAAGCGGCTCGCGCCCGCGCCCATCCACTTAGCAATAACGTTTAATATCTCAAAAAGTAAAGCAGCACAAACGAAACTTTTTGCTGCACAAACCAGCACAAACGATTGAAAGTATTTTGAAAATGTTTTATTGAGGGTGGGGGCGCCAACATCACGGTTGCCCCAAACTTGACGCAAACTTCTCACCTAACAAGGGCGAGGCGCGCCCTCGTGGTGAACATGCCCTAAATTTAAATGTTTTGTAAGCAACACAAGATCAGACTTACGACTTCTGACGTACAATTAACATCTGGACCTCGTTGGAAAAAACAAACAAACCAAAGCCTTGTGGTGTTTTCGGCGATCCACCACACGATCACGTCGACATTGTTCGGGTAATGTAATGTAATGTAATGCTCCGTAATCGCCTACTCACCCTCAGCCGTGAGTCTCTATCTCCAGCAGCCAACATCCACCATAGATTCATTCCACACGGACATACTGAAGCTTTTTGCTGTGACTTTCTGACTGAGAAGAAGCTGGAAAGAAGCAGGAATGAGGAAGCAAACCTCGACTTCTGTCTCAAGTGGAGTCGTGCGTCTTCACCATCAAAACCGAAAGTAAAATGTAGACCCGCCCTCATTGCTCTCTTCCCCTTTCTCAAATATTTTGTATAATATGAAATATTTTTGTTTTGGGATTTTTTTTAAATCTATATCTGTGAACAACTTCATTGTTACTTGAAAATAAAATTGATATTCTCACCAACCACCAGGGGTCTCCTGTCACACAAGCTCTTATTTAAAAAAAAAAAAAAAAAAAAAACACACACATGCTATTGTTGAGTCTCAAGGAATCTTTGAAGTTCATATCATTCAGTAAGTTCACAACTTCTTAGTCGAACTCGTCTCCAGCCAGACTGACTGAATTCATTGACATCTGCTTTGGATTTGATTCTTAAAATGTCCTCCTATGAGTTCTGATAACACAAGGTCCAGTCAATACGGTGCCTTTCAGGATATTCAGTCAGTGAGGCAGGAGCCCCCTGGTGGTTGGTAAGAATATTACATCGCTTCATGTCTCGCGGTGACCACCGCAAAAAAGCCAGTAGTGAAAGCCTCGTGGTCATGACCCAACCTCACCTGCTGTGTCCAGGACTCAGGACTCAAACTGATGACTGATCTTGCAAATTACAATTGAGGAGTAATTTCCTCCTCAAAACTACAAAAAAATAAATAAATAAAATGTAAACACACAATTCTTCTGGCAGATATTTCGATTTTTTCTGTGGGAGGAAACAGCTCCTTCAGCTAGAAAGACCACCAGCACCATCAGCAACACAATAGCAGGGAATCCTCTGCAGCTCACAGTCTCTGCTCTGTTTTCAATTGAACACTCATCACTTCAGTTGTTGAAGCATTGAGCTGTGACCAGGTCAACAGAGGTGAAGGAAGCTCAAACAGACACATTTTCAACTGCAATAGTCGTATTTCCAGTAACCATAACAAAGCTCTTCTGAAACATGAAGCTTTGTTAAAAAACAAACAACAAAAGTGAAGTTGAAGACACGCACACCTCAGCAAGGATGGCAGGTGCTGAGTCAAAGGTGAATGAAATGCAGGAAAGGCTCGCAGCACTGCAGGACTCCATGCAAAAAGAAAAATGTATTTGTGACGTACGCTTATAGCTCTTCTTCACACAGTTACACCTTGCACGCAGCCATCTTCAATAGTACGAGTCACGTGGTATTATTAACGTCACGTGACACATCAGCTGCACTAAATACGTGACAGAGATCAAATACAATAAGGCAAACATTTTGAAGAATTAAATGCATATTCTCAAAAACAGATATATAAACAAATGAAAAAGTCTGTAGTCCAGTCTGAGTCAGGGAGTCGTGAAAAATTTAAGAGCTCTGCACACTGTAGGTTTACAATATAGCAATGGACACAGGCAACCCACTGTGTATCAGCAGAAAATACACATGTAACAGTCAATTAAGAGCTTAATTAAGAACTCTTAATTAAACAATACCTAATTAAGAGGTATTTTTGCATGGAGTCCTGCAGTGCTGCGAGCCTTTTTTCCACTTTGTTAAAAAAAAAAAAAAAAAAAAAAAAAAAATGGAATCCACTCCTTTTCTTTCTTTTTTTTTGTTGCCGTCTTCATTCTTATCAATGGTCAGAACCTCTGCAATTCAGTTGGGGGAGTTCTGTTTTGTCTTTTCAGGACCAAGTGTGTTGACTCCGGATTTTGAAAAGAGACACCTTCTGCATTATACAGAAAGAAAGAGAGAGAGAGAGAGAGAGAGAGAGAGAGAGAGAGAGAGAGAAAGGGAGAGAGAGAGAGAGAGGGAGAGTGAGAGAGAGAGAGAGAAAAGAAAATAAACCTGTATTTTTTCTTTACAGAAACTAAAAGCTAAAACAACGGCAGCTTGTATCCGTCTCAATCAAGTCATTTAAGTTTCCTGACAGTCCTCCAGCCTATAGATGGCAGTATAACACCAATTTCTCTGGGACAAGATACAATATAATAAATAATATTTACTACACTGTTTAGCATTGTGTATTCTGCCAACTGTACTTTTCATACCTGCTTGGTCATTTTCATTTTCCATCTCTTTTTTCTTGTTTTCTCCTCTAGTTTTTCTTTTTCGGCGTGAGCAGTAGTAAACAAGTCCTCCAGCTATTGAGGCCACTACTATCAGCGACACAGGAACACCAACAATGACTCCCGTGTGATCAGAACCTGGTGGACCACATTCAGCATCAGCTGATGAACTTCCTGCTTTAATCAGCACCGGATTCAAAGCTTGACATCTGGAAAGACAGAAGAGCAGGTTAGAGCAGCGTTCAGAGGAAAGGCTGCCCTGCTGTCTGAAGTGTTACGTGTCAAGCAGATAGCGTGCGTTTTTGTGTTTTCACTCTACCCTCCCCTTTGTGTTTTTCCTTTTCTTTCAGGCGCTCGCCTGCAGCAGCAGGCCACGCCTCCTGTTGGCCTCCTGTCTTTCCAGATGGCCTATCAAGACGGAGGCTACCTTATATAGGCTACCTATACATTTTGCACGCACGCAGTTGATTTGTTGTTATCCCACTAGGTTTATTGGTTGTGCCACACTTGTACGTTTTCAGAGACCTTTTTTTAGATAAGGCAGTGAGGCATTTTGTTTGTTTTTCTTTAGAGTTCAGCCAGGCAGGCCTACTTTTGTTATATTGATTTCATTTATTTTGGCACAGGCACCCTGCCCCGTCCTCCCCCACCTTGTGTTCATTTATCAAAAGAAATCCTTTGTTCACTTTCATTAAGACTTGTTTGATTTTCTGATTGTCTCGTGTTTGTCCACCAACTGGGTTCACCAGGTGGATGTAACAGAAGCTTCACTCACTGTGTGTGTGGCTGACAGGAGGAAGAGGTTCCATTTGAAAAGGTTCCACCAGGGCAGGCAGAACACTCAGTGTCTTGATGCCATGAACCTGTGACAACAACATCCAACAAAGAGTTTCATTTTTTAAAAGGAGTTCTGCATAAACATAATTTTAGTGGATTAAGTAATAATTTCAAGAAAACAATTCTAAAATCATTGAAAACAGATGCATAGACTAATAATTATTGACAAGTTTTGTTTACAGAGATTTTAAAAATCTGTTTACATTTGGGAATTTGGGAAGTTTAAAACATAATGCATATTCTAAATATCATTGTCCAGTGTGCACAATCCACCACATGCAGTGTCTTATTCATATATAATTCATGTAAATGTGATCGACAGTTTCCAGAAAAGTTAAAATATTGTTTTTGTTTTGTGTGTGTCAATTAGGTGACATTCACAACAAGAGCAGACAGGACCGACAACTTTTGTTCCCACACAGTGAAAACTTTGGTCCACAGTCAAGAGTCAAAGTCCTGAAACCAACCTTTCTTACTGATGTATTGTCCTGGTTGGCAGCTTGAGTGTTGCTTTGCTGCTGCACAGCTTCCTTGACTGGCGTCCACACAGTAGAATCCCTCCACTGGCTCACAAACACAATCTGAAGTTGTTGTGCACGCAGTCTTTACAGTTAATCCTGAATCTGTCAACACAGAAACAAGAACTTCAATATAACAAAGCATTTTTTTCACCTTTGACTCTTCCTCCCTAATTGTCAGTGTGGCCATCTATTGCAAAGCCAGCAAGGAAAAGCAGATTTACACACATAGATCATGATGACACACTGGCCGAGCACAATGACCCACAAAGACTCTGGCATTAGGGACCTTTAGGATTTGGTCAAACTGGTGCTGCATGTGGGGCTGCTGTTGGTGCTTCAATGTGCAGTGGTGGCAGCTTTGTCCACTTTCACTCTTTGCTTACACATTTGTTCATGTTTGTGTTTGTTTAAGGATGTTGTGACTGGTGGTTGTTTCTGTTATTGTTGTTCCTACTCTGGTGTCACTCACCACTGCTGCCCCTCTTTAATGTTTCATTGTCTTTCTGTATGTTCTCTCTTCATTATCCTTTTATTGGACTCGGGGCTCTACTGAACCTGATGATTGATGATGATTGATGATGATTGATGATTACCTGCATCACAGTTTTGACATGCAAAACAGTGTTGGAGTTCGTTTTGCTGATGCATGAAGGTTCCTTCTCGACACCCCCTGCAGGATGTTGGACGGATTTCATTGCAGTCTTTCCTCACATATTCACCTGGTGAAAAAATAAGTAATTGAATAATCATAATAACACTCAGGTCTCTTTATGTTTGGGGAGGTGGACACATAGATGTATAATATTACTTTATTATCTGTTTCTGTGACACACCTCCATCATTAAAAACACTAAAAATGACTGATTGATAATAATGAGACTCTAAAGTAAAATGTAGACTGAAAAACTGTTTGAGTTGGATCTTACCAGGAGGACACTTTGCACAACAGTTAGTCCCAAGCATGTACTCTGAATGATAACATTGGGAGGAACATCCACTGATACTCAGCAGCAGAATCTGTGAAAAGTAAAAGACACTCACTGTCACGGCCAAGTTGTAGTTGCAGTACTTTAGCATGTATTTATATTGAGCTGGTTGTGTGTGGCATTTAACACTGTGTGAAACAGTTGTGTCAGACTGCTTCACTTCTGCAGTGCCATTAGTGTTTCACATATATATTCAATATTTCACTCAGGGTGGTGGGGAGGCAGGAAGGAGGCCACCACAAGTTTACAGCCTTGTTTGTTGCATACAGGTTAATTCACTATTTCTGACATTTAAAGTAAGCTTGACGCTCTCAAGTTGAGAAATAAAGTGGAAACTAAAGGACTTGACTGCTCTGTGTCAAAATCTCAGTGTGTTTGAAATGCTCTTTGTTTCTCAGCACCAACCTGTTGCTAGATCACCAACTGAACTGAAAAGTGCAGTGAGTTTTCTTTTAGCAGTACAGCTTCTTAGTCCTCAGTTACCACTGGCCTGTTTACACACTTTCAAACTTTTTTGAAACAAGCTGTGTTTTCCATTTATTTATTTCTAAATATTGTCCTGAAGTGTATGAGACTGAGAAATAAAGGCAAAAGTTGATGAGGAGCAAGACACTGTATGAAATACAGCACAGTAGAAATGTATACATAAACAATATAGATAATAAAAGATTAATTTACAAATTATTTTACCATTAGAAAAGACACTGTGGCAGACTCTATCATATATCTTGAAGGAGTCATCACACTGAGTTCTGAGCAAAATGTCAACATCACCAGGACACCAAATGGAAAAACTGCATCCATCACTGGAAAAACAAGGAAAAGAAAATTCAAGTTAACACATTTAATTTGATAAAGACAAATGTTTGATTAGACTTTCCATCAACTGGAGTTTGATTTTCTATCTGTTCTATCTTTGTGTTGGAAGTGTCAAACCTTAATATTCCTGCATTGTGTTAAAATGTGCTTTTATTTTGAGAAATCATTTTTCAATTTAATTTAATATATTTTAGAATCATAACTGAGGATACATTTTCTCTCACTGCTTCTCCTGCACTCAGCTTCACACCTACAGCCAATTGAAAGTTGCCAGTTGACACTGCTTTACTGTAGTAACGCTGCACTTAGACCTGAGAGCATCCTTGACTATTATCATGACTTTTATAAGGATTATTAACCACTCGTCCCTGCAATACACCTGAGGACATTTTTAAATTGCTAGCAAAACATTTTTTGAAACCAGGTTGGGGACAAAATATAATTCTGCAGTCTGATTATTATGATGACACAGCTGACAATAAACTGTAAACTAAGTAGTAAACTGGAAGGTAGAAAGGAGTCTAAAAGATTTAGGCAAGACACAGAAATGAATCACTGATCATTTTTCAGTGAGTCTTCAGAAAAAGAATGTGAATACGAGTCATCAGGAAATGTCTGAGTGTGTTCATGTGTTTGTGGCTGATGGATGGACAAGTGAACTGACACGTATCCAACACACAGTGAGAACAGCTACGTGAACATAATAATAAACTGAGCATAAACTTTACTATGAAGTGATTGATTTAAAAATAAGTACTAATGTGTAGTGTAGAAGGGTTGAGTTGGAGCAACTGGACTCAGTTCTGGAGATCTTGAAGACGTTTGGTCTCTCTCTGGTGAACATGCACTCAATTTAATTGTTTTGTAAGCAACACAAGATCAGACTTACGACTTCTGACGTACAATTAACATCTGGACCTCGTTGGAAAAAACAAACAAACCAAAGCCTTGTGGTGTTTTCGGCGATCCACCACACGATCACGTCGACATTGTTCGGGTAATGTAATGTAATGTAATGTAATGCTCCGTAATTGCCTACTCACCCTCAGCCGTGAGTCTCTATCTCCAGCAGCCAACATCCACCATAGATTCATTCCACACGGACATACTGAAGCTTTTTGCTGCGACTTTCTGACTGAGAAGAAGCTGGAAAGAAGCAGGAATGAGGAAGCAAACCTCGACTTCTGTCCCAAGTGGAGTCGCGCGTCTTCACCATCAAAACCGAAAGTAAAATGTAGACCCGCCCTCATTGCTCTCTCCCCCTTTCTCAAATATTTTGTATAATATGAAATATTTTTGTTTTGGGATTTTTTTTTTTAATCTATATCTGTGAACAACTTCATTGTTACTTGAAAATAAAATTGATATTCTCACCAACCACCAGGGGTCTCCTGTCACACAAGCTCTTATTTAAAAAAAAAAAAAAAAAAACACACACACACACACATGCTATTGTTCAGTGTACTATGAAGTGATTGATTTAAAATAAGTACTAATGTGTAGTGTAGAAGGGTTGAGTTGGAGCAACTGGACTCAGTTCTGGAGATCTTGAAGACGTTTGGTCTCTCATCTGAAAGGCTTCCAACTGAAGAAGCCTTGAAACATCTTCAAGATCACAAGAACGAGTCCAGTTGCTCCAACTTAACCGTTCATCTTTAAGACCTGGGAGGTTAATGCAACCGACTGGGTGGCCTGGGGGACAGCTTGATCGAGAGGGCGCCGCACACTGCAACCACCTAAGGCTGGGCCCCCCTGGTGCGAGTGGGGGACCGTGCTACGGGGCTGGAGCCCCGGGGGTGGCCTGTAGTCTAGTTTACCTTAAGATGAAGAATGAAAGGGCTGCATATTTCAAGCCAAAACCTTCCGCTTCCATTTGATGTAGGAATGTGTGTTGAAGTGTGTTTGGATGATGAGCAATTCACAGCACATTAAAAGGTGTGACAGCCAGCCCCGTTCTCTCCTACTGTGCAAAGTGGCTTGAGGTGACAGTGACCTCTCAGTGCTGCTACATGATCTCAGTGAAGTTGGCCCTCCACCCTCAAAAAAATCTTTTCAAAAATACTTTTAATCGTTTGTGCTGGATTGTACAGCAAAAAGTTTCGTTTGTGCTGCTTCACTTTTTGAGATAATAATATATCCATAACGAGTGACGTCACGCAGCCCCCCAGTATCGTTCAACTGATCTCAAAATGCTCTCGTTTGTTTGTGCCGCAAAGATTTTTGTTTGTGCTGCCTTACTATTTGAGATATTAATATATCCATGACCTGTGACGTCACGCGGAACGACAGGCAA
The DNA here is from genome assembly GCF_046127955.1 of Nelusetta ayraudi. Classification (NCBI taxonomy): domain Eukaryota; kingdom Metazoa; phylum Chordata; class Actinopteri; order Tetraodontiformes; family Monacanthidae; genus Nelusetta; species Nelusetta ayraudi. The sequence goes on along the minus strand of NW_027466138.1, from coordinate 1,190,027 downwards.
TTCTGGACACTTCTTTATTACTGAACATATTCACGTATGAAAAAGTAAAGCACAAATCAAGCACAAACAAACAAGACCATTTTGAGTTCAATGGGATGATATGGGAGGGGAGGGGTTCCGCTTGACGTCACGATGTAAAGAAGCGGCTCGCGCCCGCGCCCATCCACTTAGCAATAACGTTTAATATCTCAAAAAGTAAAGCAGCACAAACGAAACTTTTTGCTGCACAAACCAGCACAAACGATTGAAAGTATTTTGAAAATGTTTTATTGAGGGTGGGGGCGCCAACATCACGGTTGCCCCAAACTTGACGCAAACTTCTCACCTAACAAGGGCGAGGCGCGCCCTCGTGGTGAACATGCCCTAAATTTAAATGTTTTGTAAGCAACACAAGATCAGACTTACGACTTCTGACGTACAATTAACATCTGGACCTCGTTGGAAAAAACAAACAAACCAAAGCCTTGTGGTGTTTTCGGCGATCCACCACACGATCACGTCGACATTGTTCGGGTAATGTAATGTAATGTAATGTAATGTAATGCTCCGTAATCGCCTACTCACCCTCAGCCGTGAGTCTCTATCTCCAGCAGCCAACATCCACCATAGATTCATTCCACACGGACATACTGAAGCTTTTTGCTGCGACTTTCTGACTGAGAAGAAGCTGGAAAGAAGCAGGAATGAGGAAGCAAACCTCGACTTCTGTCCCAAGTGGACTCGTGCGTCTTCACCATCAAAACCGAAAGTAAAATGTAGACCCGCCCTCATTGCGCTCTTCCCCTTTCTCAAATATTTTGTATAATATGAAATATTTTTGTTTTGGGATTTTTTTTAAATCTATATCTGTGAACAACTTCATTGTTACTTGAAAATAAAATTGATATTCTCACCAACCACCAGGGGTCTCCTGTCACACAAGCTCTTATTTAAAAAAAACAAAAAAAAAACACACATGCTATTGTTGAGTCTCAAGGAATCTTTGAAGTTCATATCATTCAGTAAGTTCACAACTTCTTAGTCGAACTCGTCTCCAGCCAGACTGACTGAATTCATTGACATCTGCTTTGGATTTGATTCTTAAAATGTCCTCCTATGAGTTCTGATAACACAAGGTCCAGTCAATACGGTGCCTTTCAGGATATTCAGTCAGTGAGGCAGGAGCCCCCTGGTGGTTGGTAAGAATATTACATCGCTTCATGTCTCGCGGTGACCACCGCAAAAAAGCCAGTAGTGAAAGCCTCGTGGTCATGACCCAACCTCACCTGCTGTGTCCAGGACTCAGGACTCAAACTGATGACTGATCTTGCAAATTACAATTGAGGAGTAATTTCCTCCTCAAAACTACAAAAAAATAAATAAATAAAATGTAAACACACAATTCTTCTGGCAGATATTTCGATTTTTTCTGTGGGAGGAAACAGCTCCTTCAGCTAGAAAGACCACCAGCACCATCAGCAACACAATAGCAGGGAATGCTCTGCAGCTCACAGTCTCTGCTCTGTTTTCAATTGAACACTCATCACTTCAGTTGTTGAAGCATTGAGCTGTGACCAGGTCAACAGAGGTGAAGGAAGCTCAAACAGACACATTTTCAACTGCAATAGTCGTATTTCCAGTAACCATAACAAAGCTCTTCTGAAACATGAAGCTTTGTTAAAAAACAAACAACAAAAGTGAAGTTGAAGACACGCACACCTCAGCAAGGATGGCAGGTGCTGAGTCAAAGGTGAATGAAATGCAGGAAAGGCTCGCAGCACTGCAGGACTCCATGCAAAAAGAAAAATGTATTTGTGACGTACGCTTATAGCTCTTCTTCACACAGTTACACCTTGCACGCAGCCATCTTCAATAGTACGAGTCACGTGGTATTATTAACGTCACGTGACACATCAGCTGCACTAAATACGTGACAGAGATCAAATACAATAAGGCAAACATTTTGAAGAATTAAATGCATATTCTCAAAAACAGATATATAAACAAATGAAAAAGTCTGTAGTCCAGTCTGAGTCAGGGAGTCGTGAAAAATTTAAGAGCTCTGCACACTGTAGGTTTACAATATAGCAATGGACACAGGCAACCCACTGTGTATCAGCAGAAAATACACATGTAACAGTCAATTAAGAGCTTAATTAAGAACTCTTAATTAAGCAATACCTAATTAAGAGGTATTTTTGCATGGAGTCCTGCAGTGCTGCGAGCCTTTTTTCCACTTTGTTAAAAAAAAAAAAAAATGGAATCCACTCCTTTTCTTTCTTTTTTTTTGTTGCTGTCTTCATTCTTATCAATGGTCAGAACTCTGCAATTCAGTTGGGGGAGTTCTGTTTTGTCTTTTCAGGACCAAGTTTGTTGACTCCGGACTTTGAAAAGAGACACCTTCTGCATTACAGAAAGAAAGAGAGAGAGAGAGAGAGAGAGAGAGAGAGAGAGAGAGAGAGAGAGAGAGGGAGAGTGAGAGAGAGAGAGAGAGAAAAGAAAATAAACCTGTATTTTTTCTTTACAGAAACTAAAAGCTAAAACAACGGCAGCTTATATCCGTCTCAATCAAGTCATTTAAGTTTCCTGACAGTCCTCCAGCCTATAGATGGCAGTATAACACCAATTTCTCTGGGACAAGATACAATATAATAAATAATATTTACTACACTGTTTAGCATTGTGTATTCTGCCAACTGTACTTTTCATACCTGCTTGGTCATTTTCATTTTCCATCTCTTTTTTCTTGTTTTCTCCTCTAGTTTTTCTTTTTTGGCGTGAGCAGTAGTAAACAAGTCCTCCAGCTATTGAGGCCACTACTATCAGCGACACAGGAACACCAACAATGACTCCCGTGTGATCAGAACCTGGTGGACCACATTCAGCATCAGCTGATGAACTTCCTGCTTTAATCAGCACCGGATTCAAAGCTTGACATCTGGAAAGACAGAAGAGCAGGTTAGAGCAGCGTTCAGAGGAAAGGCTGCCCTGCTGTCTGAAGTGTTACGTGTCAAGCAGATAGCGTGCGTTTTTGTGTTTTCACTCTACCCTCCCCTTTGTGTTTTTCCTTTTCTTTCAGGCGCTCGCCTGCAGCAGCAGGCCACGCCTCCTGTTGGCCTCCTGTCTTTCCAGATGGCCTATCAAGACGGAGGCTACCTTATATAGGCTACCTATACATTTTGCACGCACGCAGTTGATTTGTTGTTACCCCACTAGGTTTATTGGTTGTGCCACACTTGTACGTTTTCAGAGACCTTTTTTTAGATAAGGCAGTGAGGCATTTTGTTTGTTTTTCTTTAGAGTTCAGCCAGGCAGGCCTACTTTTGTTATATTGATTTCATTTATTTTGGCACAGGCACCCTGCCCCGTCCTCCCCCACCTTGTGTTCATTTATCAAAAGAAATCCTTTGTTCACTTTCATTAAGACTTGTTTGATTTTCTGATTGTCTCGTGTTTGTCCACCAACTGGGTTCACCAGGTGGATGTAACAGAAGCTTCACTCACTGTGTGTGTGGCTGACAGGAGGAAGAGGTTCCATTTGAAAAGGTTCCACCAGGGCAGGCAGAACACTCAGTGTCTTCATACAATGAACCTGTGACAACAACATCCAACAAAGAGTTTCATTTTTTAAAAGGAGTTCTGCATGAATATAATTTCAGAGGATTAAGTAATAATTTCAAGAAAACAATTCTAAAATCATTGAAAACAGATGCATAGACTAATAATTATTGACAAGTTTTGTTTACAGAGATTTTAAAAATCTGTTTACATTTGGGAATTTGGGAAGTTTAAAACATAATGCATATTCTAAATGTCATTGTCCAGTGTGCACAATCCACCACATGCAGTGTCTTATTCATATATAATTCATGTAATTGTGATCGACAGTTTCCAGTCAGGTTAAAATATTGTTTTTGTTTTGTGTGTGTCAATCAGGTGACATTCACAACAAGAGCAGACAGGACCGACAACTTTTGTTCCCACACAGTGAAAACTTTGGTCCACAGTCAAGAGTCAAAGTCCTGAAACCAACCTTTCTTACTGATGTATTGTCCTGGTTGGCAGCTTGAGTGTTGCTTTGCTGCTGCACAGCCTCCTTGACTGACGTCCACACAGTAGAATCCCTCCACTGGCTCACAAACTGCATTTGAAGTTGTTGTGCACGCAGTCTTTACAGTTAATCCTGAATCTGTCAACACAGAAACAAGAACTTCAATATAACAAAGCACTTTTTCACCTTTGGCTCCTCCTCCCTAATTGTCAGTGTGGCCATCTATTGCAAAGCCAGCAAGGAACAGCAGATTTACACACATAGATCATGTCTCTCTATGTGTTCTCTCTTCACCACTCTTTATTATTAGACTGGTAGCCCTGCTTAACCTGATGACTGGAAAGAAATCACTCATGCACAAAGAAATCCTGCAATAAGAAGTGTATATATTGAACACTTTCAAAGTTTCTGAAACAAAAAAGGAGGAAAGCTTTCCTCTTGTGTCATGCTAGCTTCTGAATATTTGTGACAGCCAAACTTTGTGCAGTCTTTATCACAAATGCCAAATCATATTGATGTGACATTGTGGTTTTTGCAGTCAGTTAGCTGATGGATGCAGGTTTGGCCTTGAAGACCAGAACACACTGCTGGATTCTGGAGGCAGGGAGGTGGGGGTGGCTACGCTGTCATGCACCTGAGATTCAGGTAGGGGGCGTTATAAGGATTCTTATATATTTTGCAGGTGTGAGTGCGCTGCTGTCCATCTCGAGTGCACAGGTGTTGTGGAGGCGCATTACTGTCTTGATAATGCAGTGAAATAACAGTGAAACATTGTACCACTGGTCAATGGCACAGTCAACTGGACCTGTTCTTCGGAACTGAACAAGCCTTTTGGTCCAGAACAAGTCCAGTTGCCTCAACTTTAGCCTTCTACATTGTTTTGATAGAGTCCACATGTCAGCTGAGGATCTGTCTGCTTTCCATTTAAAACTACAAGTTAAAGTGACTCATAGGAACTGATATCTTCACTTTCTTTTTTTATCCCTGACAGGAAGTATTTCTCACTTAATGAGATTTGCTTTGTTTGCAATACAGTCACACAAAAGCACTTCAGTAAATACATCAACAAGAGTTATTAATTGGGGGGAAGGTGGCTCTACCTGTGTCACAGCTTCGACATGGAAAACATTGTTGGAGTCCATTTGGTTGATCCATGAAGGTTCCTCCCTCACACCATGTGCAGGAAGTGCTTCGGTGCTGAGTACAGTCAGTTTTGACATGTTTACCTGGTGGAAAAAAACAATACATGAAGCAATGATTATAATAATCCTCAGGTCTGTTCATTTATATCTTGTGGGATGGACAGATAGATCTATGAAATGACTTTATGAAATGTGTATGTGACACCCTAAAAAATGACTGATTGCTAATGATTAGTCTATAAAATAGATTGTAGACTAAACAACTGTGTGAGTTGGACCTTACCAGCAGGACACTTTGGACAACAGTCAGTTCCACTCCAATACTCTGAAGGATGACACTGCTGGGAAAAACATCCACTGATATTCAGCAGCAGAACCTGTGAAAAGTGAAAGAGTAAAAGCTTTTTATTTTTTTCTCACTGCTAATTATTAGTTGCAGTACTTCATCAAATATATTTGTATTGAGTTGATCATGTGTGGTATTTAAAAATCTGTCAAACACTTTCATCATACTGCCTCATATCTACATGGTCATCAGTGTTCCACATATATGCACAATAATTTTGGTTAAAAAAACAACAACAAATTATTCAACTGAACTGAAAAGTGCAGTGAGTTTTCATTGAGCATTACAGCCTCTTAGTCCTCAGTTACCACTGGCCTGTTTAGACAATTTCTCAAATGGTTTGATGGCTGAGAAATGCAATAATAATTTACAAAAAATAAACATTTTCATGAGGCTCCAGTAGAACCCCGAGACCCTGAGCTCGGGAAGAAGCAGGTATGGAAAATGAATGAATGAATGAATGAATGAATGATAAACATTTTCATATATATAATATAAAAATATAAATGTGACACAAGCTGTGTTTTCCATTTATTTATTTCTAAATATTGTCCTGAAGTGTATGAGACTGAAAAATAAAGGCAAAAGTTGATGAGGAGCAAGACACTGTATGAAATACAGCACAGTAGAAATGTATACATAAACAATATAGATAATAAAAGATTAATTTACAAATTATTTTACCATTAGAAAAGACACTGTGGCAGACTCTATCATATATCTTGAAGGAGTCATCACACTGAGTTCTGAGCAAAATGTCAACATCACCAGGACACCAACTGGAAAAACTGCATCCATCACTGGAAAAACAAGGAAAAGAAAATTCAAGTTAACACATTTAATTTGATAAAGACAAATGTTTGATTAGACTTTCCATCAACTGGAGTTTGATTTTCTATCTGTTCTATCTTTGTGTTGGAAGTGTCAAACCTTAATATTCCTGCATTGTGTTAAAATGTGATTTTATTTTGAGAAATCATTTTTCAATTTAATTTAATATATTTTAGAATCATAACTGAGGATACATTTTCTCTCACTGCTTCTCCTGCACTCAGCTTCACACCTATAGCCAATTGAAAGTTGCCAGTTGACACTGTTTCACTGTCGTAACGCTGCACTCAGACCTGAGAGCATCCTTGACTATTATCATGACTTTTATAAGGATTATTAACCACTCGTCCCTGCAATACACCTGAGGACATTTTTAAATTGCTAGCAAAACATTTATTGAAACCAGGTTGAGGACAAAATATAATTCTGCAGTCTGATTATTATGATGACACAGCTGACAATAAACTATAAAATAAGCAGTAAACTGGAAGGTAGAAAGGAGCCTGTGTGTTCATGTGTTTGTGGCTGATGGATGAGAACAGCTATGTGAAAATAATAATAAACTGAGCATAAACTTTACTATGAAGTGATTGATTTAAAATAAGTACTAATGTGTAGTGTAGAAGGGTTGAGTTGGAGCAACTGGACTCAGTTCTGGAGATCTTGAAGACGTTTGGTCTCTCATCTGAAAGGCTTCCAACTGAAGAAGCCTTGAAACATCTTCAAGATCACAAGAACGAGTCCAGTTGCTCCAACTTAACCGTTCATCTTTAAGACCTGGGAGGTTAATGCAACCGACTGGGTGGCCTGGGGGACAGCTTGATCGAGAGGGCGCCGCACACTGCAACCACCTAAGGCTGGGCCCCCCTGGTGCGAGTGGGGGACTGTGCTACGGGGCTGGAGCCCCGGGGGTGGCCTGTAGTCTAGTTTACCTTAAGATGAAGAATGAAAGGGCTGCATATTTCAAGCCAAAACCTTCCGCTTCCATTTGATGTAGGAATGTGTGTTGAAGTGTGTTTGGATGATGAGCAATTCACAGCACATTAAAAGGTGTGACAGCCAGCCCCGTTCTCTCCTACTGTGCAAAGTGGCTTGAGGTGACAGTGACCTCTCAGTGCTGCTACATGATCTCAGTGAAGTTGGCCCTCCACCCTCAAAAAAATCTTTTCAAAAATACTTTTAATCGTTTGTGCTGGATTGTACAGCAAAAAGTTTTGTTTGTGCTGCTTCACTTTTTGAGATAATAATATATCCATAACGAGTGACGTCACGCAGCCCCCCAGTATCGTTCAACTGATCTCAAAATGGTCTCGTTTGTTTGTGCCGCAAAGATTTTTGTTTGTGCTGCCTTACTATTTGAGATATTAATATATCCATGACCTGTGACGTCACGCGGAACGACAGGCAATTCTGGACACTTCTTTATTACTGAACATATTCACGTATGAAAAAGTAAAGCACAAATCAAGCACAAACAAACAAGACCATTTTGAGTTCAATGGGATGATATGGGAGGGGAGGGGTTCCGCTTGACGTCACGATGTAAAGAAGCGGCTCGCGCCCGCGCCCATCCACTTAGCAATAACGTTTAATATCTCAAAAAGTAAAGCAGCACAAACGAAACTTTTTGCTGCACAAACCAGCACAAACGATTGAAAGTATTTTGAAAATGTTTTATTGAGGGTGGGGGCGCCAACATCACGGTTGCCCCAAACTTGACGCAAACTTCTCACCTAACAAGGGCGAGGCGCGCCCTCGTGGTGAACATGCCCTAAATTTAAATGTTTTGTAAGCAACACAAGATCAGACTTACGACTTCTGACGTACAATTAACATCTGGACCTCGTTGGAAAAAACAAACAAACCAAAGCCTTGTGGTGTTTTCGGCGATCCACCACACGATCACGTCGACATTGTTCGGGTAATGTAATGTAATGTAATGCTCCGTAATCGCCTACTCACCCTCAGCCGTGAGTCTCTATCTCCAGCAGCCAACATCCACCATAGATTCATTCCACACGGACATACTGAAGCTTTTTGCTGTGACTTTCTGACTGAGAAGAAGCTGGAAAGAAGCAGGAATGAGGAAGCAAACCTCGACTTCTGTCCCAAGTGGACTCGTGCGTCTTCACCATCAAAACCGAAAGTAAAATGTAGACCCGCCCTCATTGCTCTCTTCCCCTTTCTCAAATATTTTGTATAATATGAAATATTTTTGTTTTGGGATTTTTTTTAAATCTATATCTGTGAACAACTTCATTGTTACTTGAAAATAAAATTGATATTCTCACCAACCACCAGGGGTCTCCTGTCACACAAGCTCTTATTTAAAAAAAAAAAAAAACAAAAAAAAAACACACACATGCTATTGTTGAGTCTCAAGGAATCTTTGAAGTTCATATCATTCAGTAAGTTCACAACTTCTTAGTCGAACTCGTCTCCAGCCAGACTGACTGAATTCATTGACATCTGCTTTGGATTTGATTCTTAAAATGTCCTCCTATGAGTTCTGATAACACAAGGTCCAGTCAATACGGTGCCTTTCAGGATATTCAGTCAGTGAGGCAGGAGCCCCCTGGTGGTTGGTAAGAATATTACATCGCTTCATGTCTCGCGGTGACCACCGCAAAAAAGCCAGTAGTGAAAGCCTCGTGGTCATGACCCAACCTCACCTGCTGTGTCCAGGACTCAGGACTCAAACTGATGACTGATCTTGCAAATTACAATTGAGGAGTAATTTCCTCCTCAAAACTACAAAAAAATAAATAAATAAAATGTAAACACACAATTCTTCTGGCAGATATTTCTATTTTTTCTGTGGGAGGAAACAGCTCCTTCAGCTAGAAAGACCACCAGCACCATCAGCAACACAATAGCAGGGAATCCTCTGCAGCTCACAGTCTCTGCTCTGTTTTCAATTGAACACTCATCACTTCAGTTGTTGAAGCATTGAGCTGTGACCAGGTCAACAGAGGTGAAGGAAGCTCAAACAGACACATTTTCAACTGCAATAGTCGTATTTCCAGTAACCATAACAAAGCTCTTCTGAAACATGAAGCTTTGTTAAAAAACAAACAACAAAAGTGAAGTTGAAGACACGCACACCTCAGCAAGGATGGCAGGTGCTGAGTCAAAGGTGAATGAAATGCAGGAAAGGCTCGCAGCACTGCAGGACTCCATGCAAAAAGAAAAATGTATTTGTGACGTACGCTTATAGCTCTTCTTCACACAGTTACACCTTGCACGCAGCCATCTTCAATAGTACGAGTCACGTGGTATTATTAACGTCACGTGACACATCAGCTGCACTAAATACGTGACAGAGATCAAATACAATAAGGCAAACATTTTGAAGAATTAAATGCATATTCTCAAAAACAGATATATAAACAAATGAAAAAGTCTGTAGTCCAGTCTGAGTCAGGGAGTCGTGAAAAATTTAAGAGCTCTGCACACTGTAGGTTTACAATATAGCAATGGACACAGGCAACCCACTGTGTATCAGCAGAAAATACACATGTAACAGTCAATTAAGAGCTTAATTAAGAACTCTTAATTAAGCAATACCTAATTAAGAGGTATTTTTGCATGGAGTCCTGCAGTGCTGCGAGCCTTTTTTCCACTTTGTTAAAAAAAAAAAAAAATGGAATCCACTCCTTTTCTTTCTTTTTTTTTGTTGCCGTCTTCATTCTTATCAATGGTCAGAACTCTGCAATTCAGTTGGGGGAGTTCTGTTTTGTCTTTTCAGGACCAAGTTTGTTGACTCCGGACTTCGAAAAGAGACACCTTCTGCATTACAGAAAGAAAGAGAGAGAGAGAGAGAGAGAGAGAGAAAGAGAGAGAGAGAGAGGGAGAGTGAGAGAGAGAGAGAGAGAGAGAGAGAGAGAGAGAGAGAGAGAAAAGAAAATAAACCTGTATTTTTTCTTTACAGAAACTAAAAGCTAAAACAACGGCAGCTTGTATCCGTCTCAATCAAGTCATTTAAGTTTCCTGACAGTCCTCCAGCCTATAGATGGCAGTATAACACCAATTTCTCTGGGACAAGATACAATATAATAAATAATATTTACTACACTGTTTAGCATTGTGTATTCTGCCAACTGTACTTTTCATACCTGCTTGGTCATTTTCATTTTCCATCTCTTTTTTCTTGTTTTCTCCTCTAGTTTTTCTTTTTTGGCGTGAGCAGTAGTAAACAAGTCCTCCAGCTATTGAGGCCACTACTATCAGCGACACAGGAACACCAACAATGACTCCCGTGTGATCAGAACCTGGTGGACCACATTCAGCATCAGCTGATGAACTTCCTGCTTTAATCAGCACCGGATTCAAAGCTTGACATCTGGAAAGACAGAAGAGCAGGTTAGAGCAGCGTTCAGAGGAAAGGCTGCCCTGCTGTCTGAAGTGTTACGTGTCAAGCAGATAGCGTGCGTTTTTGTGTTTTCACTCTACCCTCCCCTTTGTGTTTTTCCTTTTCTTTCAGGCGCTCGCCTGCAGCAGCAGGCCACGCCTCCTGTTGGCCTCCTGTCTTTCCAGATGGCCTATCAAGACGGAGGCTACCTTATATAGGCTACCTATACATTTTGCACGCACGCAGTTGATTTGTTGTTATCCCACTAGGTTTATTGGTTGTGCCACACTTGTACGTTTTCAGAGACCTTTTTTTAGATAAGGCAGTGAGGCATTTTGTTTGTTTTTCTTTAGAGTTCAGCCAGGCAGGCCTACTTTTGTTATATTGATTTCATTTATTTTGGCACAGGCACCCTGCCCCGTCCTCCCCCACCTTGTGTTCATTTATCAAAAGAAATCCTTTGTTCACTTTCATTAAGACTTGTTTGATTTTCTGATTGTCTCGTGTTTGTCCACCAACTGGGTTCACCAGGTGGATGTAACAGAAGCTTCACTCACTGTGTGTGTGGCTGACAGGAGGAAGAGGTTCCATTTGAAAAGGTTCCACCAGGGCAGGCAGAACACTCAGTGTCTTCATACAATGAACCTGTGACAACAACATCCAACAAAGAGTCTCATTTTTTAAAAGGAGTTCTGCATGAATATAATTTCAGAGGATTAAGTAATAATTTCAAGAAAACAATTCTAAAATCATTGAAAACAGATGCATAGACTAATAATTATTGACAAGTTTTGTTTACAGAGATTTTAAAAATCTGTTTACATTTGGGAATTTGGGAAGTTTAAAACATAATGCATATTCTAAATGTCATTGTCCAGTGTGCACAATCCACCACATGCAGTGTCTTATTCATATATAATTCATGTAATTGTGATCGACAGTTTCCAGTCAGGTTAAAATATTGTTTTTGTTTTGTGTGTGTCAATCAGGTGACATTCACAACAAGAGCAGACAGGACCGACAACTTTTGTTCCCACACAGTGAAAACTTTGGTCCACAGTCAAGAGTCAAAGTCCTGAAACCAACCTTTCTTACTGATGTATTGTCCTGGTTGGCAGCTTGAGTGTTGCTTTGCTGCTGCACAGCCTCCTTGACTGACGTCCACACAGTAGAATCCCTCCACTGGCTCACAAACTGCATTTGAAGTTGTTGTGCACGCAGTCTTTACAGTTAATCCTGAATCTGTCAACACAGAAACAAGAACTTCAATATAACAAAGCACTTTTTCACCTTTGGCTCCTCCTCCCTAATTGTCAGTGTGGCCATCTATTGCAAAGCCAGCAAGGAACAGCAGATTTAAACACATAGATCATGTCTCTCTATGTGTTCTCTCTTCACCACTCTTTATTATTAGACTGGTAGCCCTGCTTAACCTGATGACTGGAAAGAAATCACTCATGCACAAAGAAATCCTGCAATAAGAAGTGTATATATTGAACACTTTCAAAGTTTCTGAAACAAAAAAGGAGGAAAAGTTTCCTCTTGTGTCATGCTAGCTTCTGAATATTTGTGACAGCCAAACTTTGTGCAGTCTTTATCACAAATGCCAAATCATATTGATGTGACATTGTGGTTTTTGCAGTCAGTCAGCTGATGGATGCAGGTTTGGCCTTGAAGACCAGAACACACTGCTGGATTCTGGAGGCAGGGAGGTGGGGGTGGCTACGCTGTCATGCACCTGAGATTCAGGTAGGGGGCGTTATAAGGATTCTTATATATTTTGCAGGTGTGAGTGCGCTGCTGTCCATCTCGAGTGCACAGGTGTTGTGGAGGCGCATTACTGTCTTGATAATGCAGTGAAATAACAGTGAAACATTGTACCACTGGTCAATGGCACAGTCAACTGGACCTGTTCTTCGGAACTGAACAAGCCTTTTGGTCCAGAACAAGTCCAGTTGCCTCAACTTTAGCCTTCTACATTGTTTTGATAGAGTCCACATGTCAGCTGAGGATCTGTCTGCTTTCCATTTAAAACTACAAGTTAAAGTGACTCATAGGAACTGATATCTTCACTTTCTTTTTTTATCCCTGACAGGAAGTATTTCTCACTTAATGAGATTTGCTTTGTTTGCAATACAGTCACACAAAAGCACTTCAGTAAATACATCAACAAGAGTTATTAACTGGGGGGAAGGTGGCTCTACCTGTGTCACAGCTTTGACATGGAAAACATTGTTGGAGTCCATTTGGTTGATCCATGAAGGTTCCTCCCTCACACCATGTGCAGGAAGTGCTTCGGTGCTGAGTACAGTCAGTTTTGACATGTTTACCTGGTGGAAAAAAACAATACATGAAGCAATGATTATAATAATCCTCAGGTCTGTTCATTTATATCTTGTGGGATGGACAGATAGATCTATGAAATGACTTTATGAAATGTGTATGTGACACCCTAAAAAATGACTGATTGCTAATGATTAGTCTATAAAATAGAGTGTAGACTAAACAACTGTGTGAGTTGGACCTTACCAGCAGGACACTTTGGACAACAGTCAGTTCCACTCCAATACTCTGAAGGATGACACTGCTGGGAAAAACATCCACTGATATTCAGCAGCAGAACCTGTGAAAAGTGAAAGAGTAAAAGCTTTTTATTTTTTTCTCACTGCTAATTATTAGTTGCAGTACTTCATCAAATATATTTGTATTGAGTTGATCGTGTGTGGTATTTAAAAATCTGTCAAACACTTTCATCATACTGCCTCATATCTACATGGTCATCAGTGTTCCACATATATGCACAATAATTTTGGTTAAAAAAACAACAACAAATTATTCAACTGAACTGAAAAGTGCAGTGAGTTTTCATTGAGCATTACAGCCTCTTAGTCCTCAGTTACCACTGGCCTGTTTAGACAATTTCTCAAATGGTTTGATGGCTGAGAAATGCAATAATAATTTACAAAAAATAAACATTTTCATGAGGCTCCAGTAGAACCCCGAGACCCTGAGCTCGGGAAGAAGCAGGTATGGAAAATGAATGAATGAATGAATGAATGAATGATAAACATTTTCATATATATAATATAAAAATATAAATGTGACACAAGCTGTGTTTTCCATTTATTTATTTCTAAATATTGTCCTGAAGTGTATGAGACTGAAAAATAAAGGCAAAAGTTGATGAGGAGCAAGACACTGTATGAAATACAGCACAGTAGAAATGTATACATAAACAATATAGATAATAAAAGATTAATTTACAAATTATTTTACCATTAGAAAAGACACTGTGGCAGACTCTATCATATATCTTGAAGGAGTCATCACACTGAGTTCTGAGCAAAATGTCAACATCACCAGGACACCAACTGGAAAAACTGCATCCATCACTGGAAAAACAAGGAAAAGAAAATTCAAGTTAACACATTTAATTTGATAAAGACAAATGTTTGATTAGACTTTCCATCAACTGGAGTTTGATTTTCTATCTGTTCTATCTTTGTGTTGGAAGTGTCAAACCTTAATATTCCTGCATTGTGTTAAAATGTGATTTTATTTTGAGAAATCATTTTTCAATTTAATTTAATATATTTTAGAATCATAACTGAGGATACATTTTCTCTCACTGCTTCTCCTGCACTCAGCTTCACACCTATAGCCAATTGAAAGTTGCCAGTTGACACTGTTTCACTGTCGTAACGCTGCACTCAGACCTGAGAGCATCCTTGACTATTATCATGACTTTTATAAGGATTATTAACCACTCGTCCCTGCAATACACCTGAGGACATTTTTAAATTGCTAGCAAAACATTTATTGAAACCAGGTTGAGGACAAAATATAATTCTGCAGTCTGATTATTATGATGACACAGCTGACAATAAACTATAAAATAAGCAGTAAACTGGAAGGTAGAAAGGAGCCTGTGTGTTCATGTGTTTGTGGCTGATGGATGAGAACAGCTATGTGAAAATAATAATAAACTGAGCATAAACTTTACTATGAAGTGATTGATTTAAAATAAGTACTAATGTGTAGTGTAGAAGGGTTGAGTTGGAGCAACTGGACTCAGTTCTGGAGATCTTGAAGACGTTTGGTCTCTCATCTGAAAGGCTTCCAACTGAAGAAGCCTTGAAACATCTTCAAGATCACAAGAACGAGTCCAGTTGCTCCAACTTAACCGTTCATCTTTAAGACCTGGGAGGTTAATGCAACCGACTGGGTGGCCTGGGGGACAGCTTGATCGAGAGGGCGCCGCACACTGCAACCACCTAAGGCTGGGCCCCCCTGGTGCGAGTGGGGGACTGTGCTACGGGGCTGGAGCCCCGGGGGTGGCCTGTAGTCTAGTTTACCTTAAGATGAAGAATGAAAGGGCTGCATATTTCAAGCCAAAACCTTCCGCTTCCATTTGATGTAGGAATGTGTGTTGAAGTGTGTTTGGATGATGAGCAATTCACAGCACATTAAAAGGTGTGACAGCCAGCCCCGTTCTCTCCTACTGTGCAAAGTGGCTTGAGGTGACAGTGACCTCTCAGTGCTGCTACATGATCTCAGTGAAGTTGGCCCTCCACCCTCAAAAAAATCTTTTCAAAAATACTTTTAATCGTTTGTGCTGGATTGTACAGCAAAAAGTTTCGTTTGTGCTGCTTCACTTTTTGAGATAATAATATATCCATAACGAGTGACGTCACGCAGCCCCCCAGTATCGTTCAACTGATCTCAAAATGGTCTCGTTTGTTTGTGCCGCAAAGATTTTTGTTTGTGCTGCCTTACTATTTGAGATATTAATATATCCATGACCTGTGACGTCACGCGGAACGACAGGCAATTCTGGACACTTCTTTATTACTGAACATATTCACGTATGAAAAAGTAAAGCACAAATCAAGCACAAACAAACAAGACCATTTTGAGTTCAATGGGATGATATGGGAGGGGAGGGGTTCCGCTTGACGTCACGAGGTAAAGAAGCGGCTCGCGCCCGCGCCCATCCACTTAGCAATAACGTTTAATATCTCAAAAAGTAAAGCAGCACAAACGAAACTTTTTGCTGCACAAACCAGCACAAACGATTGAAAGTATTTTGAAAATGTTTTATTGAGGGTGGGGGCGCCAACATCACGGTTGCCCCAAACTTGACGCAAACTTCTCACCTAACAAGGGCGAGGCGCGCCCTCGTGGTGAACATGCCCTAAATTTAAATGTTTTGTAAGCAACACAAGATCAGACTTACGACTTCTGACGTACAATTAACATCTGGACCTCGTTGGAAAAAACAAACAAACCAAAGCCTTGTGGTGTTTTCGGCGATCCACCACACGATCACGTCGACATTGTTCGGGTAATGTAATGTAATGTAATGCTCCGTAATCGCCTACTCACCCTCAGCCGTGAGTCTCTATCTCCAGCAGCCAACATCCACCATAGATTCATTCCACACGGACATACTGAAGCTTTTTGCTGCGACTTTCTGACTGAGAAGAAGCTGGAAAGAAGCAGGAATGAGGAAGCAAACCTCGACTTCTGTCCCAAGTGGACTCGTGCGTCTTCACCATCAAAACCGAAAGTAAAATGTAGACCCGCCCTCATTGCTCTCTTCCCCTTTCTCAAATATTTTGTATAATATGAAATATTTTTGTTTTGGGATTTTTTTTAAAATCTATATCTGTGAACAACTTCATTGTTACTTGAAAATAAAATTGATATTCTCACCAACCACCAGGGGTCTCCTGTCACACAAGCTCTTATTTAAAAAAAAACAAAAAAAAACACACACATGCTATTGTTGAGTCTCAAGGAATCTTTGAAGTTCATATCATTCAGTAAGTTCACAACTTCTTAGTCGAACTCGTCTCCAGCCAGACTGACTGAATTCATTGACATCTGCTTTGGATTTGATTCTTAAAATGTCCTCCTATGAGTTCTGATAACACAAGGTCCAGTCAATACGGTGCCTTTCAGGATATTCAGTCAGTGAGGCAGGAGCCCCCTGGTGGTTGGTAAGAATATTACATCGCTTCATGTCTCGCGGTGACCACCGCAAAAAAGCCAGTAGTGAAAGCCTCGTGGTCATGACCCAACCTCACCTGCTGTGTCCAGGACTCAGGACTCAAACTGATGACTGATCTTGCAAATTACAATTGAGGAGTAATTTCCTCCTCAAAACTACAAAAAAATAAATAAATAAAATGTAAACACACAATTCTTCTGGCAGATATTTCGATTTTTTCTGTGGGAGGAAACAGCTCCTTCAGCTAGAAAGACCACCAGCACCATCAGCAACACAATAGCAGGGAATCCTCTGCAGCTCACAGTCTCTGCTCTGTTTTCAATTGAACACTCATCACTTCAGTTGTTGAAGCATTGAGCTGTGACCAGGTCAACAGAGGTGAAGGAAGCTCAAACAGACACATTTTCAACTGCAATAGTCGTATTTCCAGTAACCATAACAAAGCTCTTCTGAAACATGAAGCTTTGTTAAAAAACAAACAACAAAAGTGAAGTTGAAGACACGCACACCTCAGCAAGGATGGCAGGTGCTGAGTCAAAGGTGAATGAAATGCAGGAAAGGCTCGCAGCACTGCAGGACTCCATGCAAAAAGAAAAATGTATTTGTGACGTACGCTTATAGCTCTTCTTCACACAGTTACACCTTGCACGCAGCCATCTTCAATAGTACGAGTCACGTGGTATTATTAACGTCACGTGACACATCAGCTGCACTAAATACGTGACAGAGATCAAATACAATAAGGCAAACATTTTGAAGAATTAAATGCATATTCTCAAAAACAGATATATAAACAAATGAAAAAGTCTGTAGTCCAGTCTGAGTCAGGGAGTCGTGAAAAATTTAAGAGCTCTGCACACTGTAGGTTTACAATATAGCAATGGACACAGGCAACCCACTGTGTATCAGCAGAAAATACACATGTAACAGTCAATTAAGAGCTTAATTAAGAACTCTTAATTAAGCAATACCTAATTAAGAGGTATTTTTGCATGGAGTCCTGCAGTGCTGCGAGCCTTTTTTCCACTTTGTTAAAAAAAAAAAAAATGGAATCCACTCCTTTTCTTTCTTTTTTTTTGTTGCTGTCTTCATTCTTATCAATGGTCAGAACTCTGCAATTCAGTTGGGGGAGTTCTGTTTTGTCTTTTCAGGACCAAGTTTGTTGACTCCGGACTTTGAAAAGAGACACCTTCTGCATTACAGAAAGAAAGAGAGAGAGAGAGAGAGAGAGAGAGAGAGAGAGAGAGAGAGAGAGAGAGAGGGAGAGAGAGAGAGAGAGGGAGAGTGAGAGAGAGAGAGAGAGAAAAGAAAATAAACCTGTATTTTTTCTTTACAGAAACTAAAAGCTAAAACAACGGCAGCTTATATCCGTCTCAATCAAGTCATTTAAGTTTCCTGACAGTCCTCCAGCCTATAGATGGCAGTATAACACCAATTTCTCTGGGACAAGATACAATATAATAAATAATATTTACTACACTGTTTAGCATTGTGTATTCTGCCAACTGTACTTTTCATACCTGCTTGGTCATTTTCATTTTCCATCTCTTTTTTCTTGTTTTCTCCTCTAGTTTTTCTTTTTCGGCGTGAGCAGTAGTAAACAAGTCCTCCAGCTATTGAGGCCACCACCACTATCAGTGACACAGCAACGCCAACAATGACTCCCGTGTGATCAGAACCTGGTGGTCCACATTCAGTATCAGCTGATGAACTTCCTGCTTTAATCAACTCCAGATTCAAAGCTTGACATCTGGAAAGACAGAAGAGCAGGTTCGAGCAGCGTTCAGAGGAAAGGCTGTCCTGCTGTCTGAAGCTTCACTCACTGTGTGTGTGGCTGACAGGAGGAAGAGGTTCCATTTGAAAAGGTTCCACCAGGGCAGGCAGAACACTCAGTGTCTTCATACAATGAACCTGTGACAACAACATCCAACAAAGAGTTTCATTTTTTCAGTGGATTAAGTAATAATTTCAAGAAAACAATTCTAAAATCATTGAAAACAGATGCATAGACTAATAATTATTGACAAGTTTTGTTTACAGAGATTTTAAAAATCTGTTTACATTTGGGAATTTGGGAAGTTTAAAACATAATGCATATTCTAAATGTCATTGTCCAGTGTGCACAATCCACCACATGCAGTGTCTTATTCATATATAATTCATGTAAATGTGATCGACAGTTTCCAGTCAGGTTAAAATATTGTTTTTGTTTTGTGTGTGTCAATCAGGTGACATTCACAACAAGAGCAGACAGGACCGACAACTTTTGTTCCCACACAGTGAAAACTTTGGTCCACAGTCAAGAGTCAAAGTCCTGAAACCAACCTTTCTTACTGATGTATTGTCCTGGTTGGCAGCTTGAGTGTTGCTTTGCTGCTGCACAGCCTCCTTGACTGACGTCCACACAGTAGAATCCCTCCACTGGCTCACAAACTGCATTTGAAGTTGTTGTGCACTCAGTCTTTACAGTTAATCCTGAATCTGTCAACACAGAAACAAGAACTTCAATATAACAAAGCACTTTTTCACCATTGACTCCTCCTCCCTAATTGTCAGTGTGGCCATCTATTGCAAAGCCAGCAAGGAACAGCAGATTTACACACATAGATCATGTCTCTCTATGTGTTCTCTCTTCACCACTCTTTATTATTAGACTGGTAGCCCTGCTTAACCTGATGACTGGAAAGAAATCACTCATGCACAAAGAAATCCTGCAATAAGAAGTGTATATATTGAACACTTTCAAAGTTTCTGAAACAAAAAAGGAGGAAAGCTTTCCTCTTGTGTCATGCTAGCTTCTGAATATTTGTGACAGCCAAACTTTGTGCAGTCTTTATCACAAATGCCAAATCATATTGATGTGACATTGTGGTTTTTGCAGTCAGTTAGCTGATGGATGCAGGTTTGGCCTTGAAGACCAGAACACACTGCTGGATTCTGGAGGCAGGGAGGTGGGGGTGGCTACGCTGTCACGCACCTGAGATTCAGGTAGGGGGCGTTATAAGGATTCTTATATATTTTGCAGGTGTGAGTGCGCTGCTGTCCATCTCGAGTGCACAGGTGTTGTGGAGGCGCATTACTGTCTTGATAATGCAGTGAAATAACAGTGAAACATTGTACCACTGGTCAATGGCACAGTCAACTGGACCTGTTCTTCGGAACTGAACAAGCCTTTTGGTCCAGAACAAGTCCAGTTGCCTCAACTTTAGCCTTCTACATTGTTTTGATAGAGTCCACATGTCAGCTGAGGATCTGTCTGCTTTCCATTTAAAACTACAAGTTAAAGTGACTCATAGGAACTGATATCTTCACTTTCTTTTTTTATCCCTGACAGGAAGTATTTCTCACTTAATGAGATTTGCTTTGTTTGCAATACAGTCACACAAAAGCACTTCAGTAAATACATCAACAAGAGTTATTAATTGGGGGGAAGGTGGCTCTACCTGTGTCACAGCTTTGACATGGAAAACATTGTTGGAGTCCATTTGGTTGATCCATGAAGGTTCCTCCCTCACACCATGTGCAGGAAGTGCTTCGGTGCTGAGTACAGTCAGTTTTGACATGTTTACCTGGTGGAAAAAAACAATACATGAAGCAATGATTATAATAATCCTCAGGTCTGTTCATTTATATCTTGTGGGATGGACAGATAGATCTATGAAATGACTTTATGAAATGTGTATGTGACACCCTAAAAAATGACTGATTGCTAATGATTAGTCTATAAAATAGATTGTAGACTAAACAACTGTGTGAGTTGGACCTTACCAGCAGGACACTTTGGACAACAGTCAGTTCCACTCCAATACTCTGAAGGATGACACTGCTGGGAAAAACATCCACTGATATTCAGCAGCAGAACCTGTGAAAAGTGAAAGAGTAAAAGCTTTTTATTTTTTTCTCACTGCTAATTATTAGTTGCAGTACTTCATCAAATATATTTGTATTGAGTTGATCATGTGTGGTATTTAAAAATCTGTCAAACACTTTCATCATACTGCCTCATATCTACATGGTCATCAGTGTTCCACATATATGCACAATAATTTTGGTTAAAAAAACAACAACAACAACAACAGTTTTCATTGAGCATTACAGCCTCTTAGTCCTCAGTTACCACTGGCCTGTTTAGACACTTTCTCAAATGGTTTGATGGCTGAGAAATGCAATAATAATTTACAAAAAATAAACATTTTCATGAGGCGCCAGTAGACCCCCGAGACCCTGAGCTCGGGAAGAAGCAGGTATGGAAAACGAATGAATGAATGAATGAATGAATGAATAATAAACATTTTCATATATATAATATAAAAATATAAATGTGACACAAGCTGTGTTTTCCATTTATTTATTTCTAAATATTGTCCTGAAGTGTATGAGACTGAGAAATAAAGGCAAAAGTTGATGAGGAGCAAGACACTGTATGAAATACAGCACAGTAGAAATGTATACATAAACAATATAGATAATAAAAGATTAATTTACAAATTATTTTACCATTAGAAAAGACACTGTGGCAGACTCTATCATATATCTTGAAGGAGTCATCACACTGAGTTCTGAGCAAAATGTCAACATCACCAGGACACCAACTGGAAAAACTGCATCCATCACTGGAAAAACAAGGAAAAGAAAATTCAAGTTAACACATTTAATTTGATAAAGACAAATGTTTGATTAGACTTTCCATCAACTGGAGTTTGATTTTCTATCTGTTCTATCTTTGTGTTGGAAGTGTCAAACCTTAATATTCCTGCATTGTGTTAAAATGTGCTTTTATTTTGAGAAATCATTTTTCAATTTAATTTAATATATTTTAGAATCATAACTGAGGATACATTTTCTCTCACTGCTTCTCCTGCACTCAGCTTCACACCTACAGCCAATTGAAAGTTGCCAGTTGACACTGCTTTACTGTAGTAACGCTGCACTCAGACCTGAGAGCATCCTTGACTATTATCATGACTGTTATAAGGATTATTAACCACTCGTCCCTGCAATACACCTGAGGACATTTTTAAATTGCTAGCAAAACATTTATTGAAACCAGGTTGAGGACAAAATATAATTCTGCAGTCTGATTATTATGATGACACAGCTGACAATAAACTGTAAACTAAGTAGTAAACTGGAAGGTAGAAAGGAGTCTAAAAGATTTAGGCAAGACACAGAAATGAATCACTGATCATTTTTCAGTGAGTCTTCAGAAAAAGAATGTGAATACGAGTCATCAGGAAATGTCTGAGTGTGTTCATGTGTTTGTGGCTGATGGATGGACAAGTGAACTGACACGTATCCAACACACAGTGAGAACAGCTACGTGAACATAATAATAAACTGAGCATAAACTTTACTATGAAGTGATTGATTTAAAAATAAGTACTAATGTGTAGTGTAGAAGGGTTGAGTTGGAGCAACTGGACTCAGTTCTGGAGATCTTGAAGACGTTTGGTCTCTCTCTGGTGAACATGCACTCAATTTAATTGTTTTGTAAGCAACACAAGATCAGACTTACGACTTCTGACGTACAATTAACATCTGGACCTCGTTGGAAAAAACAAACAAACCAAAGCCTTGTGGTGTTTTCGGCGATCCACCACACGATCACGTCGACATTGTTCGGGTAATGTAATGTAATGTAATGCTCCGTAATTGCCTACTCACCCTCAGCCGTGAGTCTCTATCTCCAGCAGCCAACATCCACCATAGATTCATTCCACACGGACATACTGAAGCTTTTTGCTGCGACTTTCTGACTGAGAAGAAGCTGGAAAGAAGCAGGAATGAGGAAGCAAACCTCGACTTCTGTCCCAAGTGGAGTCGCGCGCGTTGTTTGTCCCGCCTCCCGGGTAAAGGGAACGTGCTTTTTTTTTTTTTTTTCCGTTTGGTTCGCCATGCAGTGTGTGTCTGTGTCTGCTTGCCTTGGTGTTTGTGTGCTGTATGGGAAGGACTTTAGGACCACGCAGTTGACAGGGAAGGCACGACGGTGCCAGCGTGTGAGTGCGTACGTGCGTCCCTGTGCTGCGTGTGTTGCAAGGCTGTAGGCTGCGGCACGCATGTCAGTCTGTTTACTTTGTTTCCTCGTGTGGAAAAATGAGCGCTGCTGCTGAAAGTCATGAAAATGAAAGAGAAGATGGTGAGGATGTGGTCCTGGGCCCCGGCCCTGCTAAAAAAAAAAAAAAAGAAAGAAAAGAGTTGTGTGTGACAACAAAAGGTGGGAAGAAAAACGCAGTTGGGTTAAGCCTGGGAGTGGCCATCAGTCCCGGGTCTTCTGCTGGTACAAAGCTCCTTGCTAACAGATTTGATTCAACAATAACACAACCAAATAGCAGAGAGACACGAGTTCCTACTTTGTGCTGTGAAGTCGTGCTGCCAGGAGATTAATCAGATCACACCGTGATTAATCCATGTTGTGCCCCAGTCTCCAGATTGGAGTGAGAGTTCATGCAACTTTTAAGCATCTCCTCGAGGAGCACCAACTGGAGCATCTGCTGTTGCTTTGGAAGGTCCACATCACCTCCACACTGAGCTTTGCTTGTTTCTTTCATGCTCCCTTCACTCCATGGGTTGTTTGTTTGGTTTGACTGCCTGATTTTCGTCGTCTCCTGATTTGCCAGTCATTTACTTTCATCCTGAGTTTTTATCATATTTAAATTAAAAAAAAACATTTTCCAGGTCATCAGTTTAGTTTGAAATGTTTTGGTTGTTTTCTATGTTTGTTTGTTTATTATTATTATGTTGTTATCCATCAATGTGTCTCTGTTGCTCTCTCCAGGTGCTGTGGGACACACAGGTGACCCCCCACCCTTTCTTTCCTTTGCCCCGTGTGTGTGTGTGTGTGTGTGTGTGTGTGTGTGTGTGTGTGTGTGTGTGTGTGTGTGTGTGTGTGTGTGTGTGTGTGTGTTTCACGTGGTGGTCCTTCACCTCACCTGCAGTAACTCAGTAAGGCCCTGTCCCGGAGGAGCTCTGTTTTAGTCTGTGAGGCCGGTGGTCACTTATTTTTCCCCTTTGGTTTGGTTGTTTATTGTCCCAAAATAAATATATTTTCTTTAAACTGGAATCATGTCTCTGTCCCACCAGTATAACAAACCTGTTGCCTTAATCATCCAAAAAGGAGGTCATTAGTTTGCTCATTTTCTTTTGCCCCTTTTTTTGTTTTCTTTCTAGTTTTTTCTTTGGTTTATTGTTTCTTGGGTAAATTGCACACACGTCTTGTGGTAAGTGCCGGACTCGTGTGGACACTGTAAGTACTGCAGCAACAGGTCCCATGGGGCCCAAACAGTATTTTTCCATAGACTGCAATGCAAAAAGACAAAGCTGTAAAATGGCAGACAGGACGACTGTGTTCATGATAAATGTTCCTATTGCAGACTTTCAGTCATGGTCTGTTTTTGGACTTTCAAAAAAAAACAAAAAAACTATGCATGCCAAAAAAATTTAATTTAAATATGAAGATACAGAAGGACGCAAAGGAAAGTAGCGGTGCATCCTTCAAATTGGCTAAAAGTAGGGCGCATTTCAAGGGTGCATTTGGAGCGTCCTTTGAATTTTAGTGAATTGGGACAAGCGTTTGCGCAGTGCTATGATGCAACTGGCCTTTAAATGCAGGCTTCGAAGGAAGCAGACCCTGAATTGTTCACCGTGTCTCACTCTCACTTCCGCACTGGGAACCACCCCGACCCAACCTCAGCCTATTATACTGCGTTGCCTTCATGGGGCAACATTCACCACCACAACCGACAAATAAAACACAGAATATAAGAAAACACAACCCAGTCCAAAAAAAGAAAAAACACGCTTTGGAGGAACGGGTTGAACGGGAACCTCAGGGCCACAAACCAGTTGCACATTGAGGACCGCTGATCTACAACATCCATACATTTATTTTCTATACTCACTTCTTGCTCAGGGTGTCGGGGGTCTGCTGGAGCCTCCTCTAGCTGTCATAGGCTGAAGGCAGGGTGACACCCTGGACAAGTGGCCACTTTATTTGGGACACATACAATCAACCATTCACACACACATAGACAACTTGGGACAGTTTAGAGCAGGGGTGTCAAACTCATTTTAGTTCACGGTCTCACGAGCTCAGTGAGAGTTTATTACAGCTGGGAGCACACAGACAGAATTGCTGAAAATGCTCACCGGACACTGGTGAGCAAGACATTTAAGTACACAGCAGCGCAATGGGGGAGTGGCTGCACCTTCAGAGATAACGGGGACTTGCAAGTTTGGACGGCAAGTTTGAGCAGCAGATAAGAATAACTGGAAAACGGGAACTAACAGTTTAGGGTACAGACTGCTCTTTCGGGGTGTGAAACAACAACACCTCACAAGGAGTTGTTGTTGACAATTGTAGATCAGATAACGTGTCTGCCGTCTGGGTTGCTGCGGACAGTTTCTGTCGACACTGTACAGACATGGTTATTTTAGCAGTCTTCACAACAATATATGCAAGCATTAATTTTACCACTACAGTCATCGCCTAATTTGCATAATTGACAATCTGCACTTTATCGCAATGGATGCTGTAACGTCGTAGGAGAGACACAAAGAGAATAAAAAAAAACTAAATATGTTTTAGGCAATTGTTTTATTATTGTATAAATATATTTTTAACTGTATTAAATATATTTGCGACACAATATTATTTTCATAAACATGGTATTGTTTAATATGATTGACATTTTCTGGAATGAGGTCTAAAAGAGGTTCAGTTGTGTTTCAATGTGCAGTGTCGTTGGCTTGTTAATTAGTGAAGAGGTTTGGCTGGTCAGAGCCTCACAGCTGCCTTGATGAGTATCACGTATCTTTAGCTTTTAGTTTTAACCACGTAATTTAAGAGGATTGTTAATGGACTATGCATTCTTAGAATTAAGGGTAAGTGACTGAGGCTGTGTGAGTCAAATGCAGTGATTTATTTTAGTGTTACAATCAGGGGAGAAAATCCCTATTCATTGTTGGGGGGGGACAATAAACAGTAAAATTCCTGGGGGGGACATAAAAAATAAATTCTATATTTTTTTGCTGTATTGTGATATTTCCAAGTGGTATTGGTTGGTGGGTTTCAATTGCACCAGTTAAGCCCAAACAGAATTTCTTTGCTGACCATTAACACTGGTCTGATCACGATTACAGCAGCTTAACAAGAAGTGAAAGCTCAATACAAGTTCTAAAACTAGAAGAAACTTCAGTGAATACGACACGAAACTATACGAGATCAAACTACTCTTCAAGCATCCGTTTTATTCAAGCAACCAGCAACAATATAAAGTGCAACTGATTATAAAACTGATCACAAAACACAACTTAAAAAATAAAACAAACTTTGATACATGACATTATACAAAATATACAGTGCAAATGAACATGCTACAAATGTCAAATATACACACCTGTATACATTGAAATTCTAAAGTGCAACTAGAAGGAAAGATAAAATACAATCTTTTCTTCATTGGAACTGAAGAGCCATCCATGTTCACAAATATATCCTTTGAGGTGGATCAATAACCATAATAACTATGGTAGACATGTGGGTATAATGTGCCAGACCACTAAATAAAAGAACCAAATGTTTTTTTCAATTTTCCTTGAATACATGAAAAACGTTTTGGCTTGAATGAACATTCATTCATTTTGGACAATAAGGGCATGTTTACACTGGCACGCCTCACCACGGCGAACAGCACCTGAGCAGAAGCATGGCGTTGTGCACGCCCTCTGTAGTCCCACTGCTTCTCCACTTTTACATCTCCAGAGAGAGAGAGAGAGAGAGAGAGAGAGAGAGAGAGAGAGAGAGAGAGAGAGAGAGAGAGAGAGAGAGCCACGTGAATGAAACACCTGCAGAGCTCACCTGTTCCCTCTCTGCTGCCCAACTGCTGCTCTGTTGCCAGCGGCCCGCCATGCACCGGCTGGATGCTGCAGCGCACCAACTATTTCTTTATGCTTAGTTCGCTGACAACACTGACAGTCATGCACTCGCACACACCACCGACAACCAACATTACAGATATAGGCTGTTGTGTTCTGTAGCATTTAACTTTCGTTTTATTCTGTGAAATAAACATTCTTTCGTAGCTGCATTCCCTTGTTGCTTTTGTTTGTCAGAGCGTTGCTTCACGATGGAGGGTGACGATGTGCGGGGCGCTCGCCCGCCGTCTGCTGCTCCTCCCGTCCCACGGTCTCCGCTCCCCCAGTTAGCGGGAGGCTAACTGCCGCAGAGCGTGGGGCCGCTAGCTGCTGGGTTAGCTGCTAGGTTTTTCCGTCCTTCCTCAGGACAAACTTGAGCCGGCTGCAGATAATCCATTTTTAGGGCGAGAGTCCGGGTTGAACACTCCCTGCAGTCCGTTCTTCCTCCGCGCCGCTGGTTTCCTTTTCTCTTTGCCCCCCCCCCCTCAGCCGAACACACCTGGTTCTTAAGTATCCGTGATTGATGACCCGCCCACGCTGAACACACCTGCTGCGAGTCCCGGTGATGGTTCAGGTGCAAGTACAATAAAAAAAATAAAAAATAAAAAATAAAAAACGTTAAAACGCCTACTAAACATTTTAACAAAAATAACTGAAAACCAACCTTTAACCAATTTCTATTTTATAATATATAACTAGTATTAGGTGTGAGAAAGTGAGCGATCTCCACACACACACAATGCTGCTCACCTGCACCTGCACCCGCTTGGTCCCAGTCGGCTCCACTGCTCCTGGGCGGAAGCGCGCGCCGCTGCAGGGGTGGGGTTTTATGGAGCGCCGGCTAAAGTGGAGTAGCCCATTCCCGTAAGAGGGGGGTGTTGGTTTTGGTTTGAATGTATAATTAAGGAGAGAATGTGGGGTTTATTTGTATTTAAGGGTTTGTAGGTTTAAGGGGGATTGTGTTCTGCTTATTGAAGGGTGTGATTCTTGGTTATTGTTTTGTTTTGGAATGTTCGACTGTGTCGATGTCACCACGGGTAGTGGGGTGGCCCAATTGGCAATGAAATGCTGCCCCACTATAATGGTGGCTCATTTCCCTGTTGGAAGGGGAGAGCTGACTAGTCTGGTGAGGGACTAGAGGACTGTGAAGCTGTCTCCTGGCGCCTATTTATGGTTTTTGGGTTAAAAGAATAAAACTTAATTTCTTCCTGCAATTGACGCTGCCTGCCTCCTCCTTCTACTCCACCACCTCAATCCGGTCGGTCCAGATCCCCTTTTTCGTGGGGAGGCCACTTTGCCCCTCCACATTAGGGTATTTAGGTACTTTTAACCGGGTTACATTTGTTTTCCTTGTTGTCTTCAGTCTTATTTTCCCTCAGGAGGTAACAGGCTCACTGGGGACGTCGGCTCCACTTTTTTCTGTGACAAGTGTGTTGACCCCTTCATAGGCGCCAACACAAAGTCCCCAACATGCAATGTTCATGGATGCCCGTGGCCTACGTCCACAATCTGCAATACAGAAAAAAAAAGAAAATGTAGTGCAGCTGAACTTAGTTTTCACCGACGTGTAAAAAAGAAAACAAACTGCCAAGCACCACAAACTCACAGCAGCCGTAGAAACAACAAACATGAAGGGAAACGTGGTGTGTGTGTGTGTGTTGGTTGTTTGTATGTCTTGTCTGTTTTGTTTGTATTTTGTTTTTAGAAAATCTAAAAGCTAAAACAATGGTCGCTTTTTACATGTTGTTACAGGTTGTTTGACGTCAGTCTTTTCAAAGTAATTTAAGTTTCCTGGCAGTCCTAGAGCCTATAGATGGCAGTATAACACCAATGCCCTGGGAAAAATCACTGGAAGCTAATAATAATATAGACCACATAAAATAATACTGGGATCTCCTTGTTTCTGCTTTTGATTGTTGTGTTTTGAGGCACCTCTGGAAATGATTGAGCACTTTAGAAATAAAAGATTGATTCACTGATTGATTGATAAAATAACTAATATTTCTTTGAAGATATAATCAAAAGTAATATATAGTAAAATATTAGCAATGTATATTCTGACCGCTGTACTTTTCATACCTTGTTTGTCCTTTTCTTTTTTCTTCTTTTTTCCTTTTCTGCAACGCCAGTAGTAAACAAGTCCTCCAGCTATTGAGGCCGCCACCACCACTATCAGTGACACAGCAACGCCAACAATGACTCCCGTGTGATCAGAACCTGGTGGTCCACATTCAGTATCAGCTGATGAACTTCCTGCTTTAATCAGCAGCAGATTCAAAGCTTGACATCTGGAAAGACAGAAGAGCAGGTTAGAGCAGCGTTCAGAGGAAAGGCTGTCCTGCTGTCTGAAGCTTCACTCACTGTGTGTGTGGCTGACAGGAGGAAGAGGTTCCATTTGAAAAGGTTCCACCAGGGCAGGCAGAACACTCAGTGTCTTGATGCCATGAACCTGTGACAACAACATCCAACAAAGAGTCTAATTTTTTAAAAGGAGTTCTGCATAAACATAATTTTAGTGGATTAAGTAATAATTTCAAGAAAACAATTCTAAAATCATTGAAAACAGATGCATAGACTAATAATTATTGACAAGTTTTGTTTACAGAGATTTTAAAAATCTGTTTACATTTGGGAATTTGGGAAGTTTAAAACATAATGCATATTCTAAATGTCATTGTCCAGTGTGCACAATCCACCACATGCAGTGTCTTATTCATATATAATTCATGTAAATGTGATCGACAGTTTCCATTAAAGTTAAAATATTGTTTTTGTTTTGTGTGTGTCAATCAGGTGACATTCACAACAAGAGCAGACAGGACCGACAACTTTTGTTCCCACACAGTGAAAACTTTGGTCCACAGTCAAGAGTCAAAGTCCTGAAACCAACCTTTCTTACTGATGTATTGTCCTGGTTGGCAGCTTGAGTGTTGCTTTGCTGCTGCACAGCTTCCTTGACTGGCGTCCACACAGTAGAATCCCTCCACTGGCTCACAAACACAATCTGAAGTTGTTGTGCACGCAGTCTTTACAGTTAATCCTGAATCTGTCAACACAGAAACAAGAACTTCAATATAACAAAGCATTTTTTTCACCTTTGACTCCTCCTCCCTAATTGTCAGTGTGGCCATCTATTGCAAAGCCAGCAAGGAAAAGCAGATTTACACACATAGATCATGATGACACACTGGCCGAGCACAATGACCCACAAAGACTCTGGCATTAGGGACCTTTAGGATTTGGTCAAACTGGTGCTGCATGTGGGGCTGCTGTTGGTGCTTCAATGTGCAGTGGTGGCAGCTTTGTCCACTTTCACTCTTTGCTTACACATTTGTTCATGTTTGTGTTTGTTTAAGGATGTTGTGACTGGTGGTTGTTTCTGTTATTGTTGTTCCTACTCTGGTGTCACTCACCACTGCTGCCCCTCTTTAATGTTTCATTGTCTTTCTGTATGTTCTCTCTTCATTATCCTTTTATTGGACTCGGGGCTCTACTGAACCTGATGATTGATGATGATTGATGATGATTGATGATTACCTGCATCACAGTTTTGACATGCAAAACAGTGTTGGAGTTCGTTTTGCTGATGCATGAAGGTTCCTTCTCGACACCCACTGCAGGATGTTGGACGGATTTCATTGCAGTCTTTCCTCACATATTCACCTGGTGAAAAAATAAGTAATTGAATAATCATAATAACACTCAGGTCTCTTTATGTTTGGGGAGGTGGACACATAGATGTATAATATTACTTTATTATCTGTTTCTGTGACACACCTCCATCATTAAAAACACTAAAAATGACTGATTGATAATAATGAGACTCTAAAGTAAAATGTAGACTGAAAAACTGTTTGAGTTGGATCTTACCAGGAGGACACTTTGCACAACAGTTAGTCCCAAGCATGTACTCTGGATGATAACATTGGGAGGAACATCCACTGATACTCAGCAGCAGAATCTGTGAAAAGTAAAAGACACTCACTGTCACGGCCAAGTTGTAGTTGCAGTACTTTAGCATGTATTTATATTGAGCTGGTTGTGTGTGGCATTTAACACTGTGTGAAACAGTTGTGTCAGACTGCTTCACTTCTGCAGTGCCATCAGTGTTTCACATATATGCTCAATATTTCACTCAGGGTGGTGGGGAGGCTGGAAGGAGGCCACCACAAGTTTACAGCCTTGTTTGTTGCATACAGGTTAATTCACTATTTCTGACATTTAAAGTAAGACTTTAAACACTCTCAAGTTGAGAAATAAA
This sequence comes from Nelusetta ayraudi, assembly GCF_046127955.1. Taxonomy (NCBI): domain Eukaryota; kingdom Metazoa; phylum Chordata; class Actinopteri; order Tetraodontiformes; family Monacanthidae; genus Nelusetta; species Nelusetta ayraudi. Next base: position 1,159,141 of record NW_027466138.1, on the reverse strand, counting down.
GTGGAAACTAAAGGACTTGACTGCTCTGTGTCAAAATCTCAGTGTGTTTGAAATGCTCTTTGTTTCTCAGCACCAACCTGTTGCTAGATCACCAACTGGACTGAAAAGTGCAGTGAGTTTTCTTTTACCATGACAGCTTCTTAGTCCTCAGTTACCACTGACCTGTTTACACACTTTAAGAAATGGTTTGATGGATGAAAAAAATCTATAATAATTTCCAAAGGGGAAAACTTTTAAGTGTTTCGGAAAAAAGAAAACATTTTTGTTTTAAGAAGTGGTTGAAATGGTGGAAGTGCAAATCAATCAATCTCCAAATCTCAAGTTCACACACTGTAAAACTTTTTTGACACAAGCTGTGTTTTTCCATTTATTTATTTCTAAATATTGTCCTGAAGTGTATGAGACTGAGAAATAAAGGCAAAAGTTGATGAGGAGCAAGACACTGTATGAATACAGCACAGTAGAAATGTATACATAAACAATATAGATAATAAAAGATTAATTTACAAATTATTTTACCATTAGAATAGAGACTGTGGCAAAGTCCATCATATATCTTGAAGGAGTCAACACACTGAGTTCTGAGCAAAATGTCAACATCACCGGGACACCAACTGGAAAAACTGCATCCATCACTGGAAAAACAAGGAAAAGAAAATTCAAGTTAACACATTTAATTTGATAAAGACAAATGTTTGATTAGACTTTCCATCAACTGGAGTTTGATTTTCTATCTGTTCTATCTTTGTGTTGGAAGTGTCAAACCTTAATATTCCTGCATTGTGTTAAAATGTGCTTTTATTTTGAGAAATCATTTTTCAATTTAATTTAATATATTTTAGAATCATAACTGAGGATACATTTTCTCTCACTGCTTCTCCTGCACTCAGCTTCACACCTACAGCCAATTGAAAGTTGCCAGTTGACACTGTTTCACTGTCGTAACGCTGCACTCAGACCTGAGAGCATCCTTGACTATTATCATGACTTTTATAAGGATTATTAACCACTCGTCCCTGCAATACACCTGAGGACATTTTTAAATTGCTAGCAAAACATTTATTGAAACCAGGTTGAGGACAAAATATAATTCTGCAGTCTGATTATTATGATGACACAGCTGACAATAAACTATAAAATAAGCAGTAAACTGGAAGGTAGAAAGGAGCCTGTGTGTTCATGTGTTTGTGGCTGATGGATGAGAACAGCTATGTGAAAATAATAATAAACTGAGCATAAACTTTACTATGAAGTGATTGATTTAAAATAAGTACTAATGTGTAGTGTAGAAGGGTTGAGTTGGAGCAACTGGACTCAGTTCTGGAGATCTTGAAGACGTTTGGTCTCTCATCTGAAAGGCTTCCAACTGAAGAAGCCTTGAAACATCTTCAAGATCACAAGAACGAGTCCAGTTGCTCCAACTTAACCGTTCATCTTTAAGACCTGGGAGGTTAATGCAACCGACTGGGTGGCCTGGGGGACAGCTTGATCGAGAGGGCGCCGCACACTGCAACCACCTAAGGCTGGGCCCCCCTGGTGCGAGTGGGGGACCGTGCTACGGGGCTGGAGCCCCGGGGGTGGCCTGTAGTCTAGTTTACCTTAAGATGAAGAATGAAAGGGCTGCATATTTCAAGCCAAAACCTTCCGCTTCCATTTGATGTAGGAATGTGTGTTGAAGTGTGTTTGGATGATGAGCAATTCACAGCACATTAAAAGGTGTGACAGCCAGCCCCGTTCTCTCCTACTGTGCAAAGTGGCTTGAGGTGACAGTGACCTCTCAGTGCTGCTACATGATCTCAGTGAAGTTGGCCCTCCACCCTCAAAAAAATCTTTTCAAAAATACTTTTAATCGTTTGTGCTGGATTGTACAGCAAAAAGTTTCGTTTGTGCTGCTTCACTTTTTGAGATAATAATATATCCATAACGAGTGACGTCACGCAGCCCCCCAGTATCGTTCAACTGATCTCAAAATGGTCTCGTTTGTTTGTGCCGCAAAGATTTTTGTTTGTGCTGCCTTACTATTTGAGATATTAATATATCCATGACCTGTGACGTCACGCGGAACGACAGGCAATTCTGGACACTTCTTTATTACTGAACATATTCACGTATGAAAAAGTAAAGCACAAATCAAGCACAAACAAACAAGACCATTTTGAGTTCAATGGGATGATATGGGAGGGGAGGGGTTCCGCTTGACGTCACGAGGTAAAGAAGCGGCTCGCGCCCGCGCCCATCCACTTAGCAATAACGTTTAATATCTCAAAAAGTAAAGCAGCACAAACGAAACTTTTTGCTCCACAAACCAGCACAAACGATTGAAAGTATTTTGAAAATGTTTTATTGAGGGTGGGGGCGCCAACATCACGGTTGCCCCAAACTTGACGCAAACTTCTCACCTAACAAGGGCGAGGCGCGCCCTCGTGGTGAACATGCCCTAAATTTAAATGTTTTGTAAGCAACACAAGATCAGACTTACGACTTCTGACGTACAATTAACATCTGGACCTCGTTGGAAAAAACAAACAAACCAAAGCCTTGTGGTGTTTTCGGCGATCCACCACACGATCACGTCGACATTGTTCGGGTAATGTAATGTAATGTAATGTAATGTAATGCTCCGTAATCGCCTACTCACCCTCAGCCGTGAGTCTCTATCTCCAGCAGCCAACATCCACCATAGATTCATTCCACACGGACATACTGAAGCTTTTTGCTGCGACTTTCTGACTGAGAAGAAGCTGGAAAGAAGCAGGAATGAGGAAGCAAACCTCGACTTCTGTCCCAAGTGGACTCGTGCGTCTTCACCATCAAAACCGAAAGTAAAATGTAGACCCGCCCTCATTGCTCTCTTCCCCTTTCTCAAATATTTTGTATAATATGAAATATTTTTGTTTTGGGATTTTTTTAAAATCTATATCTGTGAACAACTTCATTGTTACTTGAAAATAAAATTGATATTCTCACCAACCACCAGGGGTCTCCTGTCACACAAGCTCTTATTTAAAAAAAAAAAAAAAAAACACACACATGCTATTGTTGAGTCTCAAGGAATCTTTGAAGTTCATGTCATTCAGTAAGTTCACAACTTCTTAGTCGAACTCGTCTCCAGCCAGACTGACTGAATTCATTGACATCTGCTTTGGATTTGATTCTTAAAATGTCCTCCTATGAGTTCTGATAACACAAGGTCCAGTCAATACGGTGCCTTTCAGGATATTCAGTCAGTGAGGCAGGAGCCCCCTGGTGGTTGGTAAGAATATTACATCGCTTCATGTCTCGCGGTGACCACCGCAAAAAAGCCAGTAGTGAAAGCCTCGTGGTCATGACCCAACCTCACCTGCTGTGTCCAGGACTCAGGACTCAAACTGATGACTGATCTTGCAAATTACAATTGAGGAGTAATTTCCTCCTCAAAACTACAAAAAAATAAATAAATAAAATGTAAACACACAATTCTTCTGGCAGATATTTCTATTTTTTCTGTGGGAGGAAACAGCTCCTTCAGCTAGAAAGACCACCAGCACCATCAGCAACACAATAGCAGGGAATCCTCTGCAGCTCACAGTCTCTGCTCTGTTTTCAATTGAACACTCATCACTTCAGTTGTTGAAGCATTGAGCTGTGACCAGGTCAACAGAGGTGAAGGAAGCTCAAACAGACACATTTTCAACTGCAATAGTCGTATTTCCAGTAACCATAACAAAGCTCTTCTGAAACATGAAGCTTTGTTAAAAAACAAACAACAAAAGTGAAGTTGAAGACACGCACACCTCAGCAAGGATGGCAGGTGCTGAGTCAAAGGTGAATGAAATGCAGGAAAGGCTCGCAGCACTGCAGGACTCCATGCAAAAAGAAAAATGTATTTGTGACGTACGCTTATAGCTCTTCTTCACACAGTTACACCTTGCACGCAGCCATCTTCAATAGTACGAGTCACGTGGTATTATTAACGTCACGTGACACATCAGCTGCACTAAATACGTGACAGAGATCAAATACAATAAGGCAAACATTTTGAAGAATTAAATGCATATTCTCAAAAACAGATATATAAACAAATGAAAAAGTCTGTAGTCCAGTCTGAGTCAGGGAGTCGTGAAAAATTTAAGAGCTCTGCACACTGTAGGTTTACAATATAGCAATGGACACAGGCAACCCACTGTGTATCAGCAGAAAATACACATGTAACAGTCAATTAAGAGCTTAATTAAGAACTCTTAATTAAGCAATACCTAATTAAGAGGTATTTTTGCATGGAGTCCTGCAGTGCTGCGAGCCTTTTTTCCACTTTGTTAAAAAAAAAAAAAAAAAATGGAATCCACTCCTTTTCTTTCTTTTTTTTTGTTGCTGTCTTCATTCTTATCAATGGTCAGAACTCTGCAATTCAGTTGGGGGAGTTCTGTTTTGTCTTTTCAGGACCAAGTGTGTTGACTCCGGATTTTGAAAAGAGACACCTTCTGCATTACAGAAAGAAAGAGAGAGAGAGAGCTAGAGAGAGAGAGAGAGAGAGAGAGAGAGAGAGAGGGAGAGAGAGAGAGAGAGGGAGAGTGAGAGAGAGAGAGAGAGAAAAGAAAATAGACCTGTATTTTTTCTTTACAGAAACTAAAAGCTAAAACAACGGCAGCTTGTATCCGTCTCAATCAAGTCATTTAAGTTTCCTGACAGTCCTCCAGCCTATAGATGGCAGTATAACACCAATTTCTCTGGGACAAGATACAATATAATAAATAATATTTACTACACTGTTTAGCATTGTGTATTCTGCCAACTGTACTTTTCATACCTGCTTGGTCATTTTCATTTTCCATCTCTTTTTTCTTGTTTTCTCCTCTAGTTTTTCTTTTTTGGCGTGAGCAGTAGTAAACAAGTCCTCCAGCTATTGAGGCCACTACTATCAGCGACACAGGAACACCAACAATGACTCCCGTGTGATCAGAACCTGGTGGACCACATTCAGCATCAGCTGATGAACTTCCTGCTTTAATCAGCACCGGATTCAAAGCTTGACATCTGGAAAGACAGAAGAGCAGGTTAGAGCAGCGTTCAGAGGAAAGGCTGCCCTGCTGTCTGAAGTGTTACGTGTCAAGCAGATAGCGTGCGTTTTTGTGTTTTTACTCTACCCTCCCCTTTGTGTTTTTCCTTTTCTTTCAGGCGCTCGCCTGCAGCAGCAGGCCACGCCTCCTGTTGGCCTCCTGTCTTTCCAGATGGCCTATCAAGACGGAGGCTACCTTATATAGGCTACCTATACATTTTGCACGCACGCAGTTGATTTGTTGTTACCCCACTAGGTTTATTGGTTGTGCCACACTTGTACGTTTTCAGAGACCTTTTTTTAGATAAGGCAGTGAGGCATTTTGTTTGTTTTTCTTTAGAGTTCAGCCAGGCAGGCCTACTTTTGTTATATTGATTTCATTTATTTTGGCACAGGCACCCTGCCCCGTCCTCCCCCACCTTGTGTTCATTTATCAAAAGAAATCCTTTGTTCACTTTCATTAAGACTTGTTTGATTTTCTGATTGTCTCGTGTTTGTCCACCAACTGGGTTCACCAGGTGGATGTAACAGAAGCTTCACTCACTGTGTGTGTGGCTGACAGGAGGAAGAGGTTCCATTTGAAAAGGTTCCACCAGGGCAGGCAGAACACTCAGTGTCTTGATGCCATGAACCTGTGACAACAACATCCAACAAAGAGTCTCATTTTTTAAAAGGAGTTCTGCATAAACATAATTTTAGTGGATTAAGTAATAATTTCAAGAAAACAATTCTAAAATCATTGAAAACAGATGCATAGACTAATAATTATTGACAAGTTTTGTTTACAGAGATTTTAAAAATCTGTTTACATTTGGGAATTTGGGAAGTTTAAAACATAATGCATATTCTAAATGTCATTGTCCAGTGTGCACAATCCACCACATGCAGTGTCTTATTCATATATAATTCATGTAATTGTGATCGACAGTTTCCAGTCAGGTTAAAATATTGTTTTTGTTTTGTGTGTGTCAATCAGGTGACATTCACAACAAGAGCAGACAGGACCGACAACTTTTGTTCCCACACAGTGAAAACTTTGGTCCACAGTCAAGAGTCAAAGTCCTGAAACCAACCTTTCTTACTGATGTATTGTCCTGGTTGGCAGCTTGAGTGTTGCTTTGCTGCTGCACAGCCTCCTTGACTGGCGTCCACACAGTAGAATCCCTCCACTGGCTCACAAACTGCATTTGAAGTTGTTGTGCACGCAGTCTTTACAGTTAATCCTGAATCTGTCAACACAGAAACAAGAACTTCAATATAACAAAGCATTTTTTTCACCTTTGACTCCTCCTCCCTAATTGTCAGTGTGGCCATCTATTGCAAAGCCAGCAAGGAACAGCAGATTTACACACATAGATCATGTCTCTCTATGTGTTCTCTCTTCACCACTCTTTATTATTAGACTGGTAGCCCTGCTTAACCTGATGACTGGAAAGAAATCACTCATGCACAAAGAAATCCTGCAATAAGTAGTGTATATATTGAACACTTTCAAAGTTTCTGAAACAAAAAAGGAGGAAAGGTTTCCTCTTGTGTCATGCTAGCTTCTGAATATTTGTGACAGCCAAACTTTGTGCAGTCTTTATCACAAATGCCAAATCATATTGATGTGACATTGTGGTTTTTGCAGTCAGTCAGCTGATGGATGCAGGTTTGGCCTTGAAGACCAGAACACACTGCTGGATTCTGGAGGCAGGGAGGTGGGGGTGGCTACGCTGTCACGCACCTGAGATTCAGGTAGGGGGCGTTATAAGGATTCTTATATATTTTGCAGGTGTGAGTGCGCTGCTGTCCATCTCGAGTGCACAGGTGTTGTGGAGGCGCATTACTGTCTTGATAATGCAGTGAAATAACAGTGAAACATTGTACCACTGGTCAATGGCACAGTCAACTGGACCTGTTCTTCGGAACTGAACAAGCCTTTTGGTCCAGAACAAGTCCAGTTGCCTCAACTTTAGCCTTCTACATTGTTTTGATAGAGTCCACATGTCAGCTGAGGATCTGCTCTGCTTTCCATTTAAAACTACAAGTTAAAGTGACTCATAGGAACTGATATCTTCACTTTCTTTTTTTATCCCTGACAGGAAGTATTTCTCACTTAATGAGATTTGCTTTGTTTGCAATACAGTCACACAAAAGCACTTCAGTAAATACATCAACAAGAGTTATTAACTGGGGGGAAGGTGGCTCTACCTGTGTCACAGCTTTGACATGGAAAACATTGTTGGAGTCCATTTGGTTGATCCATGAAGGTTCCTCCCTCACACCATGTGCAGGAAGTGCTTCGGTGCTGAGTACAGTCAGTTTTGACATGTTTACCTGGTGGAAAAAAACAATACATGAAGCAATGATTATAATAATCCTCAGGTCTGTTCATTTATATCTTGTGGGATGGACAGATAGATCTATGAAATGACTTTATGAAATGTGTATGTGACACCCTAAAAAATGACTGATTGCTAATGATTAGTCTATAAAATAGAGTGTAGACTAAACAACTGTGTGAGTTGGACCTTACCAACAGGACACTTTGGACAACAGTCAGTTCTATTCCAATACTCTGAAGGATGACACTGCTGGGAAAAACATCCACTGATATTCAGCAGCAGAACCTGTGAAAAGTGAAAGAGTAAAAGCTTTTTATTTTTTTCTCACTGCTAATTATTAGTTGCAGTACTTCATCAAATATATTTGTATTGAGTTGATCGTGTGTGGTATTTAAAAATCTGTCAAACACTTTCATCATACTGCCTCATATCTACATGGTCATCAGTGTTCCACATATATGCACAATAATTTTGGTTAAAAAAACAACAACAAATTATTCAACTGAACTGAAAAGTGCAGTGAGTTTTCATTGAGCATTACAGCCTCTTAGTCCTCAGTTACCACTGGCCTGTTCTGACAATTTCTCAAATGGTTTGATGGCTGAGAAATGCAATAATAATTTACAAAAAATAAACATTTTCATGAGGCTCCAGTAGAACCCCGAGACCCTGAGCTCGGGAAGAAGCAGGTATGGAAAATGAATGAATGAATGAATGAATGAATGATAAACATTTTCATATATATAATATAAAAATATAAATGTGACACAAGCTGTGTTTTCCATTTATTTATTTCTAAATATTGTCCTGAAGTGTATGAGACTGAAAAATAAAGGCAAACGTTGATGAGGAGCAAGACACTGTATGAAATACAGCACAGTAGAAATGTATACATAAACAATATAGATAATAAAAGATTAATTTACAAATTATTTTACCATTAGAAAAGACACTGTGGCAGACTCTATCATATATCTTGAAGGAGTCATCACACTGAGTTCTGAGCAAAATGTCAACATCACCAGGACACCAACTGGAAAAACTGCATCCATCACTGGAAAAACAAGGAAAAGAAAATTCAAGTTAACACATTTAATTTGATAAAGACAAATGTTTGATTAGACTTTCCATCAACTGGAGTTTGATTTTCTATCTGTTCTATCTTTGTGTTGGAAGTGTCAAACCTTAATATTCCTGCATTGTGTTAAAATGTGCTTTTATTTTGAGAAATCATTTTTCAATTTAATTTAATATATTTTAGAATCATAACTGAGGATACATTTTCTCTCACTGCTTCTCCTGCACTCAGCTTCACACCTACAGCCAATTGAAAGTTGCCAGTTGACACTGTTTCACTGTCGTAACGCTGCACTCAGACCTGAGAGCATCCTTGACTATTATCATGACTGTTATAAGGATTATTAACCACTCGTCCCTGCAATACACCTGAGGACATTTTTAAATTGCTAGCAAAACATTTATTGAAACCAGGTTGAGGACAAAATATAATTCTGCAGTCTGATTATTATGATGACACAGCTGACAATAAACTATAAAATAAGCAGTAAACTGGAAGGTAGAAAGGAGCCTGTGTGTTCATGTGTTTGTGGCTGATGGATGAGAACAGCTATGTGAAAATAATAATAAACTGAGCATAAACTTTACTATGAAGTGATTGATTTAAAATAAGTACTAATGTGTAGTGTAGAAGGGTTGAGTTGGAGCAACTGGACTCAGTTCTGGAGATCTTGAAGACGTTTGGTCTCTCATCTGAAAGGCTTCCAACTGAAGAAGCCTTGAAACATCTTCAAGATCACAAGAACGAGTCCAGTTGCTCCAACTTAACCGTTCATCTTTAAGACCTGGGAGGTTAATGCAACCGACTGGGTGGCCTGGGGGACAGCTTGATCGAGAGGGCGCCGCACACTGCAACCACCTAAGGCTGGGCCCCCCTGGTGCGAGTGGGGGACCGTGCTACGGGGCTGGAGCCCCGGGGGTGGCCTGTAGTCTAGTTTACCTTAAGATGAAGAATGAAAGGGCTGCATATTTCAAGCCAAAACCTTCCGCTTCCATTTGATGTAGGAATGTGTGTTGAAGTGTGTTTGGATGATGAGCAATTCACAGCACATTAAAAGGTGTGACAGCCAGCCCCGTTCTCTCCTACTGTGCAAAGTGGCTTGAGGTGACAGTGACCTCTCAGTGCTGCTACATGATCTCAGTGAAGTTGGCCCTCCACCCTCAAAAAAATCTTTTCAAAAATACTTTTAATCGTTTGTGCTGGATTGTACAGCAAAAAGTTTTGTTTGTGCTGCTTCACTTTTTGAGATAATAATATATCCATAACGAGTGACGTCACGCAGCCCCCCAGTATCGTTCAACTGATCTCAAAATGGTCTCGTTTGTTTGTGCCGCAAAGATTTTTGTTTGTGCTGCCTTACTATTTGAGATATTAATATATCCATGACCTGTGACGTCACGCGGAACGACAGGCAATTCTGGACACTTCTTTATTACTGAACATATTCACGTATGAAAAAGTAAAGCACAAATCAAGCACAAACAAACAAGACCATTTTGAGTTCAATGGGATGATATGGGAGGGGAGGGGTTCCGCTTGACGTCACGAGGTAAAGAAGCGGCTCGCGCCCGCGCCCATCCACTTAGCAATAACGTTTAATATCTCAAAAAGTAAAGCAGCACAAACGAAACTTTTTGCTGCACAAACCAGCACAAACGATTGAAAGTATTTTGAAAATGTTTTATTGAGGGTGGGGGCGCCAACATCACGGTTGCCCCAAACTTGACGCAAACTTCTCACCTAACAAGGGCGAGGCGCGCCCTCGTGGTGAACATGCCCTAAATTTAAATGTTTTGTAAGCAACACAAGATCAGACTTACGACTTCTGACGTACAATTAACATCTGGACCTCGTTGGAAAAAACAAACAAACCAAAGCCTTGTGGTGTTTTCGGCGATCCACCACACGATCACGTCGACATTGTTCGGGTAATGTAATGTAATGTAATGCTCCGTAATCGCCTACTCACCCTCAGCCGTGAGTCTCTATCTCCAGCAGCCAACATCCACCATAGATTCATTCCACACGGACATACTGAAGCTTTTTGCTGTGACTTTCTGACTGAGAAGAAGCTGGAAAGAAGCAGGAATGAGGAAGCAAACCTCGACTTCTGTCCCAAGTGGAGTCGCGCGCGTTGTTTGTCCCGCCTCCCGGGTAAAGGGAACGTGCTTTTTTTTTTTTTTCCGTTTGGTTCGCCATGCAGTGTGTGTCTGTGTCTGCTTGCCTTGGTGTTTGTGTGCTGTATGGGAAGGACTTTAGGACCACGCAGTTGACAGGGAAGGCACGACGGTGCCAGCGTGTGAGTGCGTACGTGCGTCCCTGTGCCGCGTGTGTTGCAAGGCTGTAGGCTGCGGCACGCATGTCAGTCTGTTTACTTTGTTTCCTCGTGTGGAAAAATGAGCGCTGCTGCTGAAAGTCATGAAAATGAAAGAGAAGATGGTGAGGATGTGGTCCTGGGCCCCGGCCCTGCTAAAAAAAAAAAAAAAAGAAAGAAAAGAGTTGTGTGTGACAACAAAAGGTGGGAAGAAAAACGCAGTTGGGTTAAGCCTGGGAGTGGCCATCAGTCCCGGGTCTTCTGCTGGTACAAAGCTCCTTGCTAACAGATTTGATTCAACAATAACACAACCAAATAGCAGAGAGAGACACGAGTTCCTACTTTGTGCTGTGAAGTCGTGCTGCCAGGAGATTAATCAGATCACACCGTGATTAATCCATGTTGTGCCCCAGTCTCCAGATTGGAGTGAGAGTTCATGCAACTTTTAAGCATCTCCTCGAGGAGCACCAACTGGAGCATCTGCTGTTGCTTTGGAAGGTCCACATCACCTCCACACTGAGCTTTGCTTGTTTCTTTCATGCTCCCTTCACTCCATGGGTTGTTTGTTTGGTTTGACTGCCTGATTTTCGTCGTCTCCTGATTTGCCAGTCATTTACTTTCATCCTGAGTTTTTATCATATTTAAATAAAAAAAAAACATTTTCCAGGTCATCAGTTTAGTTTGAAATGTTTTGGTTGTTTTCTATGTTTGTTTGTTTATTATTATTATGTTGTTATCCATCAATGTGTCTCTTGCTCTCTCCAGGTGCTGTGGGACACACAGGTGACCCCCCACCCTTTCTTTCCTTTGCCCCGTGTGTGTGTGTGTGTGTGTGTGTGTGTGTGTGTGTGTGTGTGTGTGTGTGTGTGTGTGTGTGTGTGTGTGTGTGTGTGTGTTTCACGTGGTGGTCCTTCACCTCACCTGCAGTAACTCAGTAAGGCCCTGTCCCGGAGGAGCTCTGTTTTAGTCTGTGAGGCCGGTGGTCACTTATTTTTCCCCTTTGGTTTGGTTGTTTATTGTCCCAAAATAAATATATTTTCTTTAAACTGGAATCATGTCTCTGTCCCACCAGTATAACAAACCTGTTGCCTTAATCATCCAAAAAGGAGGTCATTAGTTTGCTCATTTTCTTTTGCCCCTTTTTTTGTTTTCTTTCTAGTTTTTTCTTTGGTTTATTGTTTCTTGGGTAAATTGCACACACGTCTTGTGGTAAGTGCCGGACTCGTGTGGACACTGTAAGTACTGCAGCAACAGGTCCCATGGGGCCCAAACAGTATTTTTCCATAGACTGCAATGCAAAAAGACAAAGCTGTAAAATGGCAGACAGGACGACTGTGTTCATGATAAATGTTCCTATTGCAGACTTTCAGTCATGGTCTGTTTTTGGACTTTCAAAAAAAAACAAAAAAACTATGCATGCCAAAAAAATTTAATTTAAATATGAAGATACAGAAGGACGCAAAGGAAAGTAGCGGTGCATCCTTCAAATTGGCTAAAAGTAGGGCGCATTTCAAGGGTGCATTTGGAGCGTCCTTTGAATTTTAGTGAATTGGGACAAGCGTTTGCGCAGTGCTATGATGCAACTGGCCTTTAAATGCAGGCTTCGAAGGAAGCAGACCCTGAATTGTTCACCGTGTCTCACTCTCACTTCCGCACTGGGAACCACCCCGACCCAACCTCAGCCTATTATACTGCGTTGCCTTCATGGGGCAACATTCACCACCACAACCGACAAATAAAACACAGAATATAAGAAAACACAACCCAGTCCAAAAAAAGAAAAAACACGCTTTGGAGGAACGGGTTGAACGGGAACCTCAGGGCCACAAACCGGTTGCACATTGAGGACCGCTGATCTACAACATCCATACATTTATTTTCTATACTCACTTCTTGCTCAGGGTGTCGGGGGTCTGCTGGAGCCTCCTCTAGCTGTCATAGGCTGAAGGCAGGGTGACACCCTGGACAAGTGGCCACTTTATTTGGGACACATACAATCAACCATTCACACACACATAGACAACTTGGGACAGTTTAGAGCAGGGGTGTCAAACTCATTTTAGTTCACGGTCTCACAAGCTCAGTGAGAGTTTATTACAGCTGGGAGCACACAGACAGAATTGCTGAAAATGCTCACCGGACACTGGTGAGCAAGACATTTAAGTACACAGCAGCGCAATGGGGGAGTGGCTGCACCTTCAGAGATAACGGGGACTTGCAAGTTTGAGCAGCAGATAAGAATAACTGGAAAACGGGAACTAACAGTTTAGGGTACAGACTGCTCTTTCGGGGTGTGAAACAACAACACCTCACAAGGAGTTGTTGTTGACAATTGTAGATCAGATAACGTGTCTGCCGTCTGGGTTGCTGCAGACAGTTTCTGTCGACACTGTACAGACATGGTTATTTTAGCAGTCTTCACAACAATATATGCAAGCATTAATTTTACCACTACAGTCATCGCCTAATTTGCATAATTGACAATCTGCACTTTATCGCAATGGATGCTGTAACGTCGTAGGAGAGACACAAAGAGAATAAAAAAAAACTAAATATGTTTTAGGCAATTGTTTTATTATTGTATAAATATATTTTTAACTGTATTAAATATATTTGCGACACAATATTATTTTCATAAACATGGTATTGTTTAATATGATTGACATTTTCTGGAATGAGGTCTAAAAGAGGTTCAGTTGTGTTTCAATGTGCAGTGTCGTTGGCTTGTTAATTAGTGAAGAGGTTTGGCTGGTCAGAGCCTCACAGCTGCCTTGATGAGTATCACGTATCTTTAGCTTTTAGTTTTAACCACGTAATTTAAGAGGATTGTTAATGGACTATGCATTCTTAGAATTAAGGGTAAGTGACTGAGGCTGTGTGAGTCAAATGCAGTGATTTATTTTAGTGTTACAATCAGGGGAGAAAATCCCTATTCATTGTTGGGGGGGGACAATAAACAGTAAAATTCCTGGGGGGGACATAAAAAATAAATTCTATATTTTTTTGCTGTATTGTGATATTTCCAAGTGGTATTGGTTGGTGGGTTTCAATTGCACCAGTTAAGCCCAAACAGAATTTCTTTGCTGACCATTAACACTGGTCTGATCACGATTACAGCAGCTTAACAAGAAGTGAAAGCTCAATACAAGTTCTAAAACTAGAAGAAACACTTCAGTGAATACGACACGAAACTATACGAGATCAAACTACTCTTCAAGCATCTGTTTTATTCAAGCAACCAGCAACAATATAAAGTGCAACTGATTATAAAACTGATCACAAAACACAACTTAAAAAATAAAACAAACTTTGATACATGACATTATACAAAAGATACAGTGCAAATGAACATGCTACAAATGTCAAATATACACACCTGTATACATTGAAATTCTAAAGTGCAACTAGAAGGAAAGATAAAATACAATCTTTTCTTCATTGGAACTGAAGAGCCATCCATGTTCACAAATATATCCTTTGAGGTGGATCAATAACCATAATAACTATGGTAGACATGTGGGTATAATGTGCCAGACCACTAAATAAAAGAACCAAATGTTTTTTTCAATTTTCCTTGAATACATGAAAAACGTTTTGGCTTGAATGAACATTCATTCATTTTGGACAATAAGGGCATGTTTACACTGGCACGCCTCACCACGGCGAACAGCACCTGAGGCTCCTCCCGTCCCACGGTCTCCGCTCCCCCAGTTAGCGGGAGGCTAACTGCCGCAGAGCGTGGGGCCGCTAGCTGCTGGGTTAGCTGCTAGGTTTTTCCGTCCTTCCTCAGGACAAACTTGAGCCGGCTGCAGATAATCCATTTTTAGGGCGAGAGTCCGGGTTGAACACTCCCTGCAGTCCGTTCTTCCTCCGCAGTCCGTTCTTCCTTGTTTGTCCTTTTCTTTTTTCTTCTTTTATCCTTTTCTGCAACGCCAGTAGTAAACAAGTCCTCCAGCTATTGAGGCCACCACCACTATCAGTGACACAGCAACGCCAACAATGACTCCCGTGTGATCAGAACCTGGTGGTCCACATTCAGTATCAGCTGATGAACTTCCTGCTTTAATCAGCAGCAGATTCAAAGCTTGACATCTGGAAAGACAGAAGAGCAGGTTAGAGCAGCGTTCAGAGGAAAGGCTGTCCTGCTGTCTGAAGCTTCACTCACTGTGTGTGTGGCTGACAGGAGGAAGAGGTTCCATTTGAAAAGGTTCCACCAGGGCAGGCAGAACACTCAGTGTCTTGATGCCATGAACCTGTGACAACAACATCCAACAAAGAGTCTCATTTTTTAAAAGGAGTTCTGCATAAACATAATTTTAGTGGATTAAGTAATAATTTCAAGAAAACAATTCTAAAATCATTGAAAACAGATGCATAGACTAATAATTATTGACAAGTTTTGTTTACAGAGATTTTAAAAATCTGTTTGTTTGATTTTAAAAATATTGTTTTTGTTTTGTGTGTGTCAATCAGGTGACATTCACAACAAGAGCAGACAGAACCGACAACTTTTGTTCCCACACAGTGAAAACTTTGGTCCACAGTCAAGAGTCAAAGTCCTGAAACCAACCTTTCTTACTGATGTATTGTCCTGGTTGGCAGCTTGAGTGTTGCTTTGCTGCTGCACAGCTTCCTTGACTGGCGTCCACACAGTAGAATCCCTCCACTGGCTCACAAACACAATCTGAAGTTGTTGTGCACGCAGTCTTTACAGTTAATCCTGAATCTGTCAACACAGAAACAAGAACTTCAATATAACAAAGCACTTTTTCACCTTTGGCTCCTCCTCCCTAATTGTCAGTGTGACCATCTATTGCAAAGCCAGCAAGGAAAAGCAGATTTACACACATAGATCATGATGACACACTGGCCGAGCACAATGACCCACAAAGACTCTGGCATTAGGGACCTTTAGGATTTGGTCAAACTGGTGCTGCATGTGGGGCTGCTGTTGGTGCTTCAATGTGCAGTGGTGGCAGCTTTGTCCACTTTCACTCTTTGCTTACACATTTGTTCATGTTTGTGTTTGTTTAAGGATGTTGTGACTGGTGGTTGTTTCTGTTATTGTTGTTCCTACTCTGGTGTCACTCACCACTGCTGCCCCTCTTTAATGTTTCATTGTCTTTCTGTATGTTCTCTCTTCATTATCCTTTTATTGGACTCGGGGCTCTACTGAACCTGATGATTGATGATGATTGATGATGATTGATGATTACCTGCATCACAGTTTTGACATGCAAAACAGTGTTGGAGTTCGTTTTGCTGATGCATGAAGGTTCCTTCTCGACACCCCGTGCAGGATGTTGGACGGATTTCATTGCAGTCTTTCCTCACATATTCACCTGGTGAAAAAATAAGTAATTGAATAATCATAATAACACTCAGGTCTCTTTATGTTTGGGGAGGTGGACACATAGATGTATAATATTACTTTATTATCTGTTTCTGTGACACACCTCCATCATTAAAAACACTAAAAATGACTGATTGATAATAATGAGACTCTAAAGTAAAGTGTAGACTGAAAAACTGTTTGAGTTGGATCTTACCAGGAGGACACTTTGTACAACAGTTAGTCCCAAGCATGTACTCTGGATGATAACATTGGGAGGAACATCCACTGATACTCAGCAGCAGAATCTGTGAAAAGTAAAAGACACTCACTGTCACGGCCAAGT
The DNA here is from genome assembly GCF_046127955.1 of Nelusetta ayraudi. Lineage (NCBI taxonomy): Eukaryota > Metazoa > Chordata > Actinopteri > Tetraodontiformes > Monacanthidae > Nelusetta > Nelusetta ayraudi. The sequence continues at coordinate 1,142,709 of NW_027466138.1, read as the reverse complement.
TGTAGTTGCAGTACTTTAACATGTATTTATATTGAGCTGGTTGTGTGTGGCATTTAACACTGTGTGAAACAGTTGTGTCAGACTGCTTCACTTCTGCATTGCCATCAGTGTTTCACATATATGCTCAATATTTCACTCAGGGTGGTGGGGAGGCTGGAAGGAGGCCACCACAAGTTTACAGCCTTGTTTGTTGCATACAGGTTAATTCACTATTTCTGACATTTAAAGTAAGCTTGACACTCTCAAGTTGAGAAATAAAGTGGAAACTAAAGGACTTGACTGCTCTGTGTCAAAATCTCAGTGTGTTTGAAATGCTCTTTGTTTCTCAGCACCAACCTGTTGCTAGATCACCAACTGAACTGAAAAGTGCAGTGAGTTTTCTTTTAGCAGTACAGCTTCTTAGTCCTCAGTTACCACTGGCCTGTTTACACACTTTCAAACTTTTTTGAAACAAGCTGTGTTTTCCATTTATTTATTTCTAAATATTGTCCTGAAGTGTATGAGACTGAGAAATAAAGGCAAAAGTTGATGAGGAGCAAGACACTGTATGAAATACAGCACAGTAGAAATGTATACATAAACAATATAGATAATAAAAGATTAATTTACAAATTATTTTACCATTAGAAAAGACACTGTGGCAGACTCTATCATATATCTTGAAGGAGTCATCACACTGAGTTCTGAGCAAAATGTCAACATCACCAGGACACCAACTGGAAAAACTGCATCCATCACTGGAAAAACAAGGAAAAGAAAATTCAAGTTAACACATTTAATTTGATAAAGACAAATGTTTGATTAGACTTTCCATCAACTGGAGTTTGATTTTCTATCTGTTCTATCTTTGTGTTGGAAGTGTCAAACCTTAATATTCCTGCATTGTGTTAAAATGTGATTTTATTTTGAGAAATCATTTTTAAAATTAATTTGATATATTTTAGAATCATAACTGAGGATACATTTTCTCTCACTGCTTCTCCTGCACTCAGCTTCACACCTACAGCCAATTGAAAGTTGCCAGTTGACACTGTTTTACTGTAGTAAAACATACAGACTGTCTGTACTACTGTTTTACTGTAGTAAAACAGTAGTAGTAGTACAGTCAGTTCTTGAGATCTTGAAGACGTTTGGTCTCTCATCTGAAAGGCTTCCAACTGACGAAGCCTTGAAACATCTTCAAGATCACAAGAACGAGTCCAGTTGCTCCAACTTAACCCTTCTACTCTACAGATGACCTGGATGACTGAGAACCTTCACCAGCATATACCTGCCGTGTTACACTGGTTTCAAATGTATTTTATATTCTTGTATTACAGTGAAAAAAAAAAACCTGTAATACACTTTAATACAACAATCAAAGGACAAAGTGTTGGACACATTAGACATTCTTTCCACCTTTGGACTGCCAACACTACCAGTGTGATAACATAAAGGTGAATTATTAACTTAAGGGAGGGGTGGGGGAAAGGTCACTGTGAACTCAAACACAATCTTCACATTGTCGTGGCTTGAAAATAAATGTTTTCTTAGTTCAAACCACACATTTACTGATTATGATGAAATAAAGCAGTGGACTGTTATTGAACCAAGAAATTCATGTTATCAACCATTAGCAGGGATGGCTAATCACTGGTACAAAGTTCCTTGCTAACAGATTTGATTCAACAATAACTCAACCAAATAGCAGAGAGGGATCAGAGTTCCTACTTTGCGCTGTGAAGTCGTTCTGCCAGGAGATTAATCCGATCAAACTTTGATTAATCCATGTTGTGCTCCAGTCTCCAGGTTGGAGTGAGAGTTCATGCGTCTCTTGTTTCCTTCCCGACCAGCTAGCAAACTAACCTGACTATCGACTTCGACCTTGAACTTTGACCTGAGTTGGCAAAACATTGTGGGAGGTCCATTCGTTATAAACCAGTTCACCTGGCCAATCAGATCTGACAGCTATTTTATCAGAAGTTACCAGGAAGTGGCAGAGAATCTAGAGGTCACTTCTGCCTGACTGTCTGTGTAGAAAATCCCTGACCTCCTCCTTGCACCTTCATACTTCCCCTCCTCTACCTGCATCCATCACGGCCAAGGAGGGCAGACCTGAAGTGATATAGGAAGCCAGCGCTACAATGTCACACCCCTTTTTCCCTGAGAACAAAGGAGCTGGCTGGCCGCATGTCAGGAGTCACAGCGTTGTTGTCTGTACTGAGTCCGTGAAATGTGAGTTTATGTTATATTTCTGTATTTAGAATCTGATTATGTGTGGCCTGTTTATGTTCTGAGAGTTATTCCTTATTTCAAGAATGTTTGTTTAGAATAGAGGCCCTGTGTTGAATTGACTCAATATTTACCCTTTGGGGGGCTGTGTGAGTCAAATGCAGTGATTTATTTTAGTGTTACAATCAGCGGAGAAAATCCCTATTCATTGTTGGGGGGGGACAATAAACAGTAAAATTCCTGGGGGGGACATAAAAAATAAATTCTATATTTTTTTGCTGTATTGTGATATTTCCAAGTGGTATTGGTTGGTGGGTTTCAATTGCACCAGTTAAGCCCAAACAGAATTTCTTTGCTGACCATTAACACTGGTCTGATCACGATTACAGCAGCTTAACAAGAAGTGAAAGCTCAATACAAGTTCTAAAACTAGAAGAAACACTTCAGTGAATACGACACGAAACTATACGAGATCAAACTACTCTTCAAGCATCTGTTTTATTCAAGCAACCAGCAACAATATAAAGTGCAACTGATTATAAAACTGATCACAAAACACAACTTAAAAAATAAAACAAACTTTGATACATGACATTATACAAAATATACAGTGCAAATGAACATGCTACAAATGTCAAATATACACACCTGTATACATTGAAATTCTAAAGTGCAACTAGAAGGAAAGATAAAATACAATCTTTTCTTCATTGGAACTGAAGAGCCATCCATGTTCACAAATATATCCTTTGAGGTGGATCAATAACCATAATAACTATGGTAGACATGTGGGTATAATGTGCCAGACCACTAAATAAAAGAACCAAATGTTTTTTTCAATTTTCCTTGAATACATGAAAAACGTTTTGGCTTGAATGAACATTCATTCATTTTGGACAATAAGGGCATGTTTACACTGGCACGCCTCACCACGGCGAACAGCACCTGAGCAGAAGCATGGCGTTGTGCACGCCCTCTGTAGTCCCACTGCTTCTCCACTTTTACATCTCCAGAGAGAGAGAGAGAGAGAGAGAGAGAGAGAGAGAGAGAGAGAGAGAGAGCCACGTGAATGAAACACCTGCAGAGCTCACCTGTTCCCTCTCTGCTGCCCAACTGCTGCTCTGTTGCCAGCGGCCCGCCATGCACCGGCTGGATGCTGCAGCGCACCAACTATTTCTTTATGCTTAGTTCGCTGACAACACTGACAGTCATGCACTCGCACACACCACCGACAACCAACATTACAGATATAGGCTGTTGTGTTCTGTAGCATTTAACTTTCGTTTTATTCTGTGAAATAAACATTCTTTCGTAGCTGCATTCCCTTGTTGCTTTTGTTTGTCAGAGCGTTGCTTCACGATGGAGGGTGACGATGTGCGGGGCGCTCGCCCGCCGTCTGCTGCTCCTCCCGTCCCACGGTCTCCGCTCCCCCAGTTAGCGGGAGGCTAACTGCCGCAGAGCGTGGGGCCGCTAGCTGCTGGGTTAGCTGCTAGGTTTTTCCGTCCTTCCTCAGGACAAACTTGAGCCGGCTGCAGATAATCCATTTTTAGGGCGAGAGTCCGGGTTGAACACTCCCTGCAGTCCGTTCTTCCTCCGCGCCGCTGGTTTCCTTTTCTCTTTGCCCCCCCCCTCAGCCGAACACACCTGGTTCTTAAGTATCCGTGATTGATGACCCGCCCACGCTGAACACACCTGCTGCGAGTCCCGGTGATGGTTCAGGTGCAAGTACAATAAAAAAAATAAAAAATAAAAAATAAAAAACGTTAAAACGCCTACTAAACATTTTAACAAAAATAACTGAAAACCAACCTTTAACCAATTTCTATTTTATAATATATAACTAGTATTAGGTGTGAGAAAGTGAGCGATCTCCACACACACACAATGCTGCTCACCTGCACCTGCACCCGCTTGGTCCCAGTCGGCTCCACTGCTCCTGGGCGGAAGCGCGCGCCGCTGCAGGGGTGGGGTTTTATGGAGCGCCGGCTAAAGTGGAGTAGCCCATTGCCGTAAGAGGGGGGTGTTGGTTTTGGTTTGAATGTATAATTAAGGAGAGAATGTGGGGTTTATTTGTATTTAAGGGTTTGTAGGTTTAAGGGGGATTATGTTCTGCTTATTGAAGGGTGTGATTCTTGGTTATTGTTTTGTTTTGGAATGTTCGACTGTGTCGATGTCACCACGGGTAGTGGGGTGGCCCAATTGGCAATGAAATGCTGCCCCACTATAAAGGTGGCTCATTTCCCTGTTGGAAGGGGAGAGCTGACTAGTCTGGTGAGGGACTAGAGGACTGTGAAGCTGTCTCCTGGCGCCTATTTATGGTTTTTGGGTTAAAAGAATAAAACTTAATTTCTTCCTGCAATTGACGCTGCCTGCCTCCTCCTTCTACTCCAACACCTCAATCCGGTCGGTCCAGATCCCCTTTTTCGTGGGGAGGCCACTTTGCCCCTCCACATTAGGGTATTTAGGTACTTTTAACCGGGTTACATTTGTTTTCCTTGTTGTCTTCAGTCTTATTTTCCCTCAGGAGGTAACAGGCTCACTGGGGACGTCGGCTCCACTTTTTTCTGTGACAAGTGTGTTGACCCCTTCATAGGCGCCAACACAAAGTCCCCAACATGCAATGTTCATGGATGCCCGTGGCCTACGTCCACAATCTGCAATACAGAAAGACAGAAAAAAAGAAAATGTAGTGCAGCTGAACTTAGTTTTCACCGACGTGTAAAAAAGAAAACAAACTGCCAAGCACCACAAACTCACAGCAGCCGTAGAAACAACAAACATGAAGGGAAACGTGGTGTGTGTGTGTGTTGGTTGTTTGTATGTCTTGTCTGTTTTGTTTGTATTTTGTTTTTAGAAAATCTAAAAGCTAAAACAATGGTCGCTTTTTACATGTTGTTACAGGTTGTTTGATGTCAGTCTTTTCAAAGTAATTTAAGTTCCCTGGCAGTCCTAGAGCCTATAGATGGCAGTATAACACCAATGCCCTGGGAAAAATCACTGGAAGCTAATAATAATATAGACCACATAAAATAATACTGGGATCTCCTTGTTTCTGCTTTTGATTGTTGTGTTTTGAGGCACCTCTGGAAATGATTGAGCACTTTAGAAATAAAAGATTGATTCACTGATTGATTGATAAAATAACTAATATTTCTTTGAAGATATAATCAAAAGTAATATATAGTAAAATATTAGCAATGTATATTCTGACCGCTGTACTTTTCATACCTTGTTTGTCCTTTTCTTTTTTCTTCTTTTTTCCTTTTCTGCAACGCCAGTAGTAAACAAGTCCTCCAGCTATTGAGGCCGCCACCACCACTATCAGTGACACAGCAACGCCAACAATGACTCCCGTGTGATCAGAACCTGGTGGTCCACATTCAGTATCAGCTGATGAACTTCCTGCTTTAATCAGCAGCAGATTCAAAGCTTGACATCTGGAAAGACAGAAGAGCAGGTTCGAGCAGCGTTCAGAGGAAAGGCTGTCCTGCTGTCTGAAGCTTCACTCACTGTGTGTGTGGCTGACAGGAGGAAGAGGTTCCATTTGAAAAGGTTCCACCAGGGCAGGCAGAACACTCAGTGTCTTGATGCCATGAACCTGTGACAACAACATCCAACAAAGAGTCTCATTTTTTAAAAGGAGTTCTGCATAAACATAATTTTAGTGGATTAAGTAATAATTTCAAGAAAACAATTCTAAAATCATTGAAAACAGATGCATAGACTAATAATTATTGACAAGTTTTGTTTACAGAGATTTTAAAAATCTGTTTACATTTGGGAATTTGGGAAGTTTAAAACATAATGCATATTCTAAATGTCATTGTCCAGTGTGCACAATCCACCACATGCAGTGTCTTATTCATATATAATTCATGTAATTGTGATCGACAGTTTCCAGTCAGGTTAAAATATTGTTTTTGTTTTGTGTGTGTCAATCAGGTGACATTCACAACAAGAGCAGACAGGACCGACAACTTTTGTTCCCACACAGTGAAAACTTTGGTCCACAGTCAAGAGTCAAAGTCCTGAAACCAACCTTTCTTACTGATGTATTGTCCTGGTTGGCAGCTTGAGTGTTGCTTTGCTGCTGCACAGCTTCCTTGACTGACGTCCACACAGTAGAATCCCTCCACTGGCTCACAAACTGCATTTGAAGTTGTTGTGCACTCAGTCTTTACAGTTAATCCTGAATCTGTCAACACAGAAACAAGAACTTCAATATAACAAAGCACTTTTTCACCTTTGGCTCCTCCTCCCTAATTGTCAGTGTGGCCATCTATTGCAAAGCCAGCAAGGAACAGCAGATTTACACACATAGATCATGATGACACACTGGCCGAGCACAATGACCCACAAAGACTCTGGCATTAGGGACCTTTAGGATTTGGTCAAACTGGTGCTGGTGCTGCACGTCAAGCCCAACCAACTCATTTTACCATGGAAGAGGAAACTGAGTTTCCCAATTACTTGCAACACAGGGCAGGTTTTCTTCTTTTGGCTCAAACGTTAAACGTTGCAAAAAGTTTTACAATTGAAAATGTTTGAGAAGTAAATAGTGCTACAGGTTTACTAGTTGAACTGACCTTTGTGAGCAGCAGCACGGTTTCATATCAAGAAGGAGGAGTATTGGCTTTGAGGATGTTGACAGTGGAGAATAGCAAAGGCCAAAGGGAGATACATTGTGACATAGATCTATTGGAAGAATCTGACATTAAATATTAAAGGAAGATGGTCAAGTGAAAGAAAACTTGAAATAATTTGGTGTGAGAGAAGAAGATGCAGAGGGAGGGTGAGATGGAAGCAGCTGATTGGCTGGAGCTCTACTAAAAGCTAAATAGCTGGAAGGAGAAGAGACTTTAAATCAAGTGCATGCTCAGTGTTTCTTGAAATTTGTGTTTTTTCAGGGGCATTGAAGCCATGAAAAACATCCTGAAATCTTCCTGAAGTTGTGGGAAAAGTTGGACTCATACACTGCACCCATCACGTGTTTTCAGTTCTCAAAATTCAGATCACATGACTTGTTCTGTTTTGAACTGAGTGGAGGTGACCTGCTTCCCATTTAGAACGAGAAGTTAAAGTTGGTGGTGAGAACTGATATCTTCAGTTCCTTTTTTATCCCTGAGCGGAATTGTTTCTTAGTTCATGGAATCTATGTTGTTAGATATTCAGTTACACAAAAAACACAAACATTCATCAACAAGAATCAATACTTGGATCAATGAATAAAATGTACCTGCATCACAATTTTGACATGGAAAACAGCTTTGGAGTCCGTTTGGCTGATCCATGAACGTTGCTCCCTTGCAACCTGTGCAGGATGTGCTTCTGTACTGAGTACAGTCAGTTTTGACACGTTTACCTAGTGGAAAAAGCAATAAATGAACAAATAAATGCATTATCATAATAGCTATCAGGTCTGTTACTTTGTATTTGGGGGATGAACAGGTGGGAATAAAAGATTACTTTAATATCTGTGTCTTTGTGAAAACAGAAAATGTCTGCAACACCTCCAGATATAAGTCTACATTGTAGACTAAAAACACTAAAAACACTTTGAGTTGGATCTTACCAGGAGGACACTTTGGACAACAGTCATTTCCGATCATGTACTCTGAATGGTGACACTGCTGAGAGGAACATCCACTGATCATATTCAGCAGCAGAATCTGTGAAAAGTAAAACACTCACTGTCACTGCCAAGTTGTAGTTGCAGTACTTTAACATGTATTTGTATTGAGCTGGTTGTGTGTGGCATTTAACACTGTGTGAAACAGTTGTGTCAGACTGCTTCACTTCTGCATTGCCATCAGTGTTTCACATATATGCTCAATATTTCACTCAGGGTGGTGGGGAGGCTGGAAGGAGGCCACCACAAGTTTACAGCCTTGTTTGTTGCATACAGGTTAATTCACTATTTCTGACATTTAAAGTAAGCTTGACGCTCTCAAGTTGAGAAATAAAGTGGAAACTAAAGGACTTGACTGCTCTGTGTCAAAATCTCAGTGTGTTTGAAATGCTCTTTGTTTCTCAGCACCAACCTGTTGCTAGATCACCAACTGAACTGAAAAGTGCAGTGAGTTTTATTTTACCATGACAGCTTCTTAGTCCTCAGTTACCACTGACCTGTTTACACACTTTAAGAAATGGTTTGATGGATGAAAAAAATCTATAATAATTTCCAAAGGGGAAAACTTTTAAGTGTTTCGGGAAAAAAAAACATTTTTGTTTTAAGAAGTGGTTGAAATGGTGGAAGTGCAAATCAATCAATCTCCAAATCTCAAGTTCACACACTGTAAAACTTTTTTGAAACAAGCTGTGTTTTCCATTTATTTATTTCTAAATATTGTCCTGAAGTGTATGAGACTGAGAAATAAAGGCAAAAGTTGATGAGGAGCAAGACACTGTATGAAATACAGCATAATAGAAATGTATACATAAACAATATAGATAATAAAAGATTAATTTACAAATTATTTTACCATTAGAATAGAGACTGTGGCAAAGTCCATCATATATCTTGAAGGAGTCAACACACTGAGTTCTGAGCAAAATGTCAACATCACCGGGACACCAACTGGAAAAACTGCATCCATCACTGGAAAAACAAGGAAAAGAAAATTCAAGTTAACACATTTAATTTGATAAAGACAAATGTTTGATTAGACTTTCCATCAACTGGAGTTTGATTTTCTATCTGTTCTATCTTTGTGTTGGAAGTGTCAAACCTTAATATTCCTGCATTGTGTTAAAATGTGATTTTATTTTGAGAAATCATTTTTAAAATTAATTTGATATATTATAGAATCATAACTGAGGATACATTTTCTCTCACTGCTTCTCCTGCACTCAGCTTCACACCTACAGCCAATTGAAAGTTGCCAGTTGACACTGTTTTACTGTAGTAAAACATACAGACTGTCTGTACTACTGTTTTACTGTAGTAAAACAGTAGTAGTAGTACAGTCAGTTCTTGAGATCTTGAAGACGTTTGGTCTCTCATCTGAAAGGCTTCCAACTGACGAAGCCTTGAAACATCTTCAAGATCACAAGAACGAGTCCAGTTGCTCCAACTTAACCCTTCTACTCTACAGATGACCTGGATGACTGAGAACCTTCACCAGCATATACCTGCCGTGTTACACTGGTTTCAAATGTATTTTATATTCTTGTATTACAGTGAAAAAAAAAAACCTGTAATACACTTTAATACAACAATCAAAGGACAAAGTGTTGGACACGTTAGACATTCTTTCCACCTTTGGACTGCCAACACTACCAGTGTGATAACATAAAGGTGAATTATTAACTTAAGGGAGGGGTGGGGGAAAGGTCACTGTGAACTCAAACACAATCTTCACATTGTCGTGGCTTGAAAATAAATGTTTTCTTAGTTCAAACCACACATTTACTGATTATGATGAAATAAAGCAGTGGACTGTTATTGAACCAAGAAATTCATGTTATCAACCATTAGCAGGGATGGCTAATCACTGGTACAAAGTTCCTTGCTAACAGATTTGATTCAACAATAACTCAACCAAATAGCAGAGAGGGATCAGAGTTCCTACTTTGCGCTGTGAAGTCGTTCTGCCAGGAGATTAATCCGATCAAACTTTGATTAATCCATGTTGTGCTCCAGTCTCCAGGTTGGAGTGAGAGTTCATGCGTCTCTTGTTTCCTTCCCAACCAGCTAGCAAACTAACCTGACTATCGACTTCGACCTTGAACTTTGACCTGAGTTGGCAAAACATTGTGGGAGGTCCATTCGTTATAAACCAGTTCACCTGGCCAATCAGATCTGACAGCTATTTTATCAGAAGTTACCAGGAAGTGGCAGAGAATTTAGAGGTCACTTCTGCCTGACTGTCTGTGTGGAAAATCCCTGACCTCCTCCTTGCACCTTCATACTTCCCCCTCCTCTACCTGCATCCATCACGGCCAAGGAGGGCAGACCTGAAGTGATATAGGAAGCCAGCTCTACAATGTCACACCCCTTTTTCCCCTTTTTCCCTGAGAACAAAGGAGCTGGCTGGCCGCATGTCAGGAGTCACAGCGTTGTTGTCTGTACTGAGTCCGTGAAATGTGAGTTTATGTTATATTTCTGTATTTAGAATCTGATTATGTGTGGCCTGTTTATGTTCTGAGAGTTATTCCTTATTTCAAGAATGTTTGTTTAGAATAGAGGCCCTGTGTTGAATTGACTCAATATTTACCCTTTATTTTATTTCCATCATCAGAAAAACCAGTACAAACAATACCCTTTACAATAAACTATTTGATCATCACCTCATCTGCCTCCATCTGACTGTTTTAATAGACAGACCCATTGAGTTGATCACCCCCTGGAACCAGACTGTTTAACTAGCCATCCATCTACAAAGTAAATATTTTACAGTCTGTGTTCTTCACCATGTGCAGAGGGTGAGAAGCCTCTCTGTCTGCCTCTCTGGTACAGTTTAGATTGTGAGGACTGATCCCAGTAGTCACTGGTCACATGTCCGCATGTGACGCTCACATGGTCAAGACGCTGACTCGGTGGAAAAATACGAGCCAATTCACACTTAAAGTGGTCACTTAAATCTTGCCCTCTATACAGAGGTTTTCAAAGTGTGAGGGTCACCTCCCCTCACACCTCTTTATCCAAGAAGAAAAATGTAAACATCTGGTTAGCTGACTGCAGGGGAAAAATGGACATGTTTGTCAAATCGAAGGTGAAAGTGAAAGAGAGCGAAACATAGAGTCTGGAGCGAGCAGATAACAGAGGAAGTACGACCCTGATAATTTATCAAAGAGGTGCTCGCTACCAGAGAAACCCCAGTGTCATATTGACACTAAGCACTAATGTTTAACGACCGAGCCATGGGAGGTTTTTCATTGAAACATAATGAACTACGGTCACAGGAGAAAACCATCGAGGTGTTTGGCACTGCTGGAAATGCCTCGGCAACCTTCCTTCTCCATCCAGCTGGACGACTCCACAGATGTTACTAACTGTGCACAGCTAATAGTGTATGTCAGCTTTATTAAAGAGCTCGCTGTCCAGGAGGCCTTCCTGTTTAGCCACTGCCAGCCAGCTAGCACTACAGCAGTTAAAGCAACACTGTGCATGGTGTGCAGTGGTGAGGAAAAACAGACTAATATTGATCTGTCCATTATTTCATTTGAGGGATTGCACAGGTGGGCCTTATAGTGAATACCTTTGTTGAACTGGGAGCTAGGTTCAAATGTATTCAGAAATATGTTTAAAACAAATATTTTAACACTCAAAGGTGTTAAAATTTGTTTGAAAACAATGTTAAAAACACACAAAGTTTTAAAAAATATGTTTAAGAACATGCAAACGTCATATTTCATATTTCAAGCCAAAACCTTCCGCTTCCATTTAATGTAGGAATGAGTGTTGAAGTGTGCTTGAGGTGAAAAGTACACACACAGTGCGAGGGGGTTGTAGCCAATTCAGCGCCTCTAGTGGTAGCTATTCCATCCAAAGGCGCGCCCTCTGAAACACTAAGACCATCTTGAAAGAAAGCGTTGTTGTTGTTGTTGTTGTCCGCGCAAACGTCCTAAATGTAAATGTTTTGTAAGCAACACAAGATCAGACTAACGACTTCTGACGTACAATTAGCATCTGGACCTCGTTGGAGAAAAACAACGCCTTGTGGTGTTTAAGGCGATCCACCACACGAACACGTCGCTTGTTGTTATTTCTACTCACCCTCAGCCGCGAGTCTTTATATTTCCAGCAGCCAACATCCACCATAGATTCATTCCACACGGACATACTGAAGCTTTTTGCTGCGACTTTCTGACTGAGAGGAAGCTGGAAAGAAGAAGCAAGAATGAGGAAGCAAAGCTTCAAAACAGAAAGTAACATTTCTTTCTCTTTCTCTCGCGCGCGGGCGCGCGCACACACACACACACACACACACACACACACACACACACACACACACACACACACACACACACACACCTTCTTGCTGTGAGGTGACTATTGCTAAAAGCAACGCAAGCAAAGACCAGTAAAAAGCAACACACTTTAACTGTAATGTCACAAATCTACAGTTTTATTGTAAAAGAGCAAGATATAGGGACCGCAATACAAACCGTATAAAATAGCCAGAGGAAGGCGGCAATAATAATATTATCATTCAATATTATTTTTGTAAAAACGATTTTTACATCCTATCTCTTGTTCAGTAACCGGGGAGAAAGAGTAGCTCAAGTCTGATTATGAGATCATACATACATACAATGAGGAAAATCACCTGTAACCAGCTATAGGTGTGCATATATGTATATGTATGTATGGTGTGTCTCCCTGGCACAAACTCCCTCAACACACACACCTGAGTAATTTCTTTGAAAAAAATAATAATGCTAAGCAATTTTGTTATTGCAAGCAAGTCAAGGGAGCAAATCAAGAAATACAAAAAAATAATTACTTAATGCTGTTTTTGTGTTTTTGTTTTATAAATATTGACTTTTTTGTTCTTATATCACACAAAAATCCTCATTTTGATTTTTTTTCCAGCAGTTGTTTTCTCTCCTCAAAAGTGCTACAAAGCAGCAGTGCTTGGAGACGACCCAATATATCCATCTGCAGTGCAATCAATGTCTTTTAAAAAACTGGACTCCAAGTGATCAGCAGCAAATAATAAAAGAAGCCATCCTGAGTTCATCCTCAATTCAGCACCACTGATGTTTTGTCTACTGATTAAGAAAAACTAAATACTTTGGGAAAAAACACAGAAATTAGCACATATTTCAATACAGTCTGAATTGAAGAGCCTTCGTTTGCAGCACTCTTCAGGAGGACCTCCACTGGATAATGGTCGCTCACGTCAAGTGCCTGTACAGACAACATTAAAGAAACATTTAAGCAGACTAAAGCCACTCCTTTGAAATACAGCTGTTAGCCTTCTGGTTCTAACATCTGCCTTTCAACACTCTTGAATTCAGCAGAGAGGCTCCTGTGGGATTCTGGGAGTCTGCAAGTCTTCAGTGTTTGTGATCAGGTTGGTCTGTGCTGTGTTGAAGGTCATTTTATGTGAATCATACCAAGCAGAAACTAACCCCCACTTTATTAATTTTTAGGAGATTTATTGACTCCAAGTGCAATTTAAAAAAAAAAAATATATATATATATATATATATATATATATATATATATATATAAATATATATATAAAGCGATTAAAAGAACAATCTCTCTGCAGATCCCAAAACAGGTTCATGAGACAATTTATAGGTTTAAAACATCACACCAGACCAGTCAGAAATGCGGCGTGTTACCTGATCCTCGGTGAGTCGATATTCCACTTGGAAGTTAAATGGTTTGGCTGAAAAGGGCACAACTGCCCTGGCAAACCTCTCCCCGTAGACAACAATTCTGTTGGAATCACACAAGTTTGCAGAGTTCTCAACTTCCGCTGACGTATGAAAACAAAGTGTTTTAACGTTGCTTAAAGGGACAGACACATTTGAACAGGCCTTTGTGTGCCCTTAAAGTGCCAGTACACCTTAAAGGAGACACAAACTGATCAAGCATTCTGTTGTAATTGGATATTTAATATCATGCATCATTGCATATTGTGCTATTATATTTGTAACATTACATTTATATGTTGGAATTATTACATTGAGTTGAATGTATAAATGTATTGAATGTTGCTATATGTAGTGCTTTGGTGTATATTTGATGATCATGATCAGTGCCCTGGGGGTTTGATACCCTTGTGAGTAAAGACTGTGAAACTCATTAAGTCTCGTAAACAGTGACCTGGGGGGACCAGAGAGCGGTCAACTGAAGGAACTGCCTTTGCGACCCTCATAAAGTTTGCGACCCATACAATCACAGGGATGGGAACTTGTGACCTGAGCTCGTCTTGCCACAAAATGGTTTCAACAGGTCACACCGGAAGGAAGGATGGACCATTTGGCTCATGGCCAAATAAGGACATGCTTCCTGACTCTCAAACAATGACAGTGACGCCCTGCAATCGAAGGGTGAAGAATGGACAGCCAATCAGAGGACGACACTTGAGATGACATTCAGATCAGGAGTCAGAGTGTTTGTCTTTGCATTTAAGGACTTTCTTGGGAGAAAGGAGTCAGTCTTACTCCAGCGACGGCCAGGACTCGACTCCAGAGATCTCTCCATCAGATCTCTGTACCAAATGTCTTGTTCTTCTGTTTACTAAAACTTGTTCACATTCTACTTATCTCTTTTCCTCATTAAACGAGCACGCGGTTTGGTAGCATGATATTAGGTAAAGAAACCAAACCAACAATTCTGTCATTTGTCCAATGTGTCAAACCCCCTCGGCTGCATGTTCATTGAAATATTGGAAAAGATTGGCCAGAGTGGTGCTCAGTCTCTTTTGGTGAGGACATAAAGGTGACAGTAAATTAAAAAAAACAAAACTGAAAACTTGTAATGGAAACCAAAGTATTCAGAAGAATGTTTTCAATCTGTGCAGGTTGTTGAGTTTAGAACTCACAGAGACCAGGAGTATAAAATATTACCTGGTGTGATGAATCCACATTTTTGACACATTATGGTCAGAATTTGTTCAGACTGGTGTCCTGTCAAGGCATGAGGCTATGCAGTGCCAGTGTGACCTCACCTGTCATAAGCACAGGAAGTGCTTTGTCGCACCGTGGTGTCCGTCTTGTCTGGAATGAGCCAATAGAGTTTGTTGTCTGTGATCAGACGTACATTCTTCCTGTACTTCTTGGGCAGGTAGCCGCAGTCTGCGTTGAAATCCCCGAGAAGCATCACGTCCTGCCCAAAAACACAGCAGGATGTGACTCAAATTCTTCATTTTGTCTTCATTGATAGATTTGATTTATTTTCTGTTGTTCAGACAAATAAGTCTCAATGTAAAGTGACTGTGTCTTAAATGACAGGTCAGCAGCACGGTGGATGATGCTTCTGAGGAGGACTGGAGTCACAGTGGAAACTGTCAAGCAGGTAACATCTTTACATCACTTCTTAATATTCTGAACAAAAGAAAATAAGATTAATAAGATTAATAAAACAGCAGGATGTGAGTTTGCACCGCCGCATCGTGTGCCATAATCCAGGAAGCCTGTTGGCTACCTGGGTTTTCCACATCTTCTTGACGTGTTGCAGCACATCGTAGAGAGCGTCCAGCTCCTTGGTGGTGTTGGTCGGGGTGGTGTGCTGAGGGATCAGGACAAACTCCTTGATGGCTTGAAGACACAGAGTGCAGAGGAATAAAGTTCTGTTCATCTGTAACGTCATCAGACTTTAATCTGTGACGGTTGGTCAGTCAGTCAGCCAGCCAGTCAGTCAGCCAGTCAGTCAGTCAGTCAGTCAGTCAGCCAGTCAGTCAGCCAGTCAGTCAGCCAGCCAGCCAGTCAGTCAGTCAGTCAGCCAGTCAGTCAGTCAGTCAGCCAGTGAATGGAGGACCAACCTGCCTTGGGGGATTTGAATCGGACGACAAACGGCTCCCTGGAGAAAGCATCCACGTCTCCCGGTTTGTTGTCTGGGTACTGATACTGGCCAGTGAGCGTCACCGCGTCCGTCCTGAAAGCAAACCAACACTCATTACACCGTCAGAGACTGCGTTTCACATGCACAGCTTCATCGAGCTGCGCTCAAAATTAATTTTTCTCCTCTAATCGCACTCCTCTCCTTTTCCCAGTACACATGCAGCTGAGAAAATCTTATTGTTGTCCTCCTCCCCAACACTAGGGGGCAATATGAGTATTTATATAGATATATATATTACATGTTAATTTCCAGTTAAATTCTTTCGTCGCACAAAAAAAGTATGGTTCCAGTAAAAACCTACACCTGTATGTCTAATATGCAGCCCGTTAAGCTTTTTAAATCTGGCCCGCAGAACTTGAGGAAATTATATTAATGGTCAGTCAGTCATAAAATAGCAGTATTTCATCAATTTTTCCAGTGTTTCACTGAAGAGCTAAACACAGTGGGGCTTCAAAGACACTGCTTTGGTTGCAACTTTGCTTCATTTTGCTCATCAAAACACTTTGTCCGTCCATCTGCAGCTGCTCCCGCCCCTCTGTCACACTTTACAACCCACCACTCACCTGTAAATAAACACATACTGCTCCCGGTAGGTCTCGGAGCGACCCAGCCTCTCGCTTGCCACATACTGGTACACACGGCCAGAGTCGTAGCTGAAATGCAGACAGCCCAGTAGGTGGTTGAAACAGATACATGATGAAAGTTGACTTGAATGGACTTGTGGCTTTCGAGGTGAGTCACCTGTTAATGCGGTCAATGAGCTGCGGCAGAGCCTTTTCTTTACTGTCTCTCACTTCCTGAATCAAAGTAATGTGACAGCGAGAGATAATCTGGAAGAAAAAGACATTGTTTCAGCAATGAGAAAGCGCTCTCAGGAAGCCAGCAGGGAGAATACAGTCCAAGAGTGACGTGTAAGGAAGGAATTTTAGGTTTCCATGCTGCAACTGACTTGCGCTCGTGTGTCACAGCCTACTGTTACTGGTACTTACAGTAGTTTAGTGTAGTTGCCAAGAAAAAAAAAATCCAGCTGCCGTAACTTAACCGGGAAGAACACGATGACCTGGGTGACCTCCACAAACACCTTTAAACAGGAGCTAATGCTAACGCAGGCCAAATCCATCAATGAGTGTCTTACCTTTGTGAGCGTATGCATCACATTGCTATTCTTGGCCTTTGACTCCCCAAAGTTGTGTAGGTTAAAAGCACAGATTCTTAATTCAACAGCCCCATGAACCTCACACGCAGCCAGAAAGATGCAGAGCAATAGGATGGGGAAGGACCTCATGACAGAGCAGAAAGAAACACAAGAGCACACAAAGGTGATGAATGTCGACGGAGACCATGGACAGTTTCCACTGGTACACTGTGTCAGTAGACAGAAAGACATTTTACATGTGGACTTGAGTTATTATGTTTATGTGATGCCCACTAATGTGTGCTCACATTTGTCAGTGTATTTTTATTTGCCTATGCATCTTTGGTTTTTGTGTGTTGGTGACTTTATTTTGTATGGAAAAAAAAATATTGAATTTGAATACTTATGATACTAGTCAAGTGCATTTAAAGTGCAGATTATTGTCAAATTGCAATTTTCAAGTTGATTGTGGAATCGTGACTAAATGGGAATTGTTATCAAATTATTTGTGTATTTGAACGAAAATCGCTCATGAGAAAATTACATGTGGTGTGAACAGTAATACCTGAGATGTTTAATAAGGAGCCAGGGAAGGAAGAGCTACCAGTTACAGTTTATCTCATTACCCCAACTGATGGAACTAGATCTTAATAATGATGCTTTAGGGAGGGAAAATGTCGTTTAACATGTTTAACGATTTAAAATAAAATATCCATTCAAAATTCAATCAATTTTTGATTATGTCGCGGCTTCATGGGCAGTTTTCCCCTTTTGTCTTTTTTTAAAGGGGGATTTTAAAATACATATATTCATAAAGAAAATGTTGGCCATTTATTTTGCAGGACACACAATTCAACCACTTCAATAACTGATTTACTGGACATGATATAAAATGAGGTACCGTTTTTATTTTTGTGTAATAAATTTGTGTAGTAATAAATTAAAAAATGAAAAAAAAAAAAACTAAAAAACTAAAACAAAAACAACACGAAATCCCAAGGTGGAAAAAATATGGGTCCTGAGACGCCACTGGTCATTAAAAGTTGACGTTTTAAAATTATTCATACAGCTATAAATGACTTTAACATCTCTTTTTCAACATTGCACTGTATCGGTGGTCTCCGGGCTGTCTTTTATCAGAAGTTACCAGGAAGTGGCAGAGAATTTAGAGGTCACTTCTGCCTGACTGTCTGTGTGGAAAATCCCTGACCTCCTCCTTGCACCTTCATACTTCCCCCTCCTCTACCTGCATCCATCACGGCCAAGGAGGGCAGACCTGAAGTGATATAGGAAGCCAGCTCTACAATGTCACACCCCTTTTTCCCCTTTTTCCCTGAGAACAAAGGAGCTGGCTGGCCGCATGTCAGGAGTCACAGTGTTGTTGTCTGTACTGAGTCCGTGAAATGTGAGTTTATGTTATATTTCTGTATTTAGAATCTGATTATGTGTGGCCTGTTTATGTTCTGAGAGTTATTCCTTATTTCAAGAATGTTTGTTTAGAATAGAGGCCCTGTGTTGAATTGACTCAATATTTACCCTTTATTTTATTTCCATCATCAGAAAAACCAGTACAAACAATACCCTTTACAATAAACTATTTGATCATCACCTCATCTGCCTCCATCTGACTGTTTTAATAGACAGACCCATTGAGTTGATCACCCCCTGGAACCAGACTGTTTAACTAGCCATCCATCTACAAAGTAAATATTTTACAGTCTGTGTTGTTCACCATGTGCAGAGGGTGAGAAGCCTCTCTGTCTGCCTCTCTGGTACAGTTTAGATTGTGAGGACTGATCCCAGTAGTCACTGGTCACATGTCCGCATGTGACGCTCACATGGTCAAGACGCTGACTCGGTGGAAAAATACGAGCCAATTCACACTTAAAGTGGTCACTTAAATCTTGCCCTCTATACAGAGGTTTTCAAAGTGTGAGGGTCACCTCCCCTCACACCTCTTTATCCAAGAAGAAAAATGTAAACATCTGGTTAGCTGACTGCAGGGGAAAAATGGACATGTTTGTCAAATCGAAGGTGAAAGTGAAAGAGAGCGAAACATAGAGTCTGGAGCGAGCAGATAACAGAGGAAGTACGACCCTGATAATTTATCAAAGAGGTGCTCGCTACCAGAGAAACCCCAGTGTCATATTGACACTAAGCACTAATGTTTAACGACCGAGCCATGGGAGGTTTTTCATTGAAACATAATGAACTACGGTCACAGGAGAAAACCATCGAGGTGTTTGGCACTGCTGGAAATGCCTCGGCAACCTTCCTTCTCCATCCAGCTGGACGACTCCACAGATGTTACTAACTGTGCACAGCTAATAGTGTATGTCAGCTTTATTAAAGAGCTCGCTGTCCAGGAGGCCTTCCTGTTTAGCCACTGCCAGCCAGCTAGCACTACAGCAGTTAAAGCAACACTGTGCATGGTGTGCAGTGGTGAGGAAAAACAGACTAATATTGATCTGTCCATTATTTCATTTGAGGGATTGCACAGGTGGGCCTTATAGTGAATACCTTTGTTGAACTGGGAGCTAGGTTCAAATGTATTCAGAAATATGTTTAAAACAAATATTTTAACACTCAAAGGTGTTAAAATTTGTTTGAAAACAATGTTAAAAACACACAAAGTTTTAAAAAATATGTTTAAGAACATGCAAACGTCATATTTCATATTTCAAGCCAAAACCTTCCGCTTCCATTTAATGTAGGAATGAGTGTTGAAGTGTGCTTGAGGTGAAAAGTACACACACAGTGCGAGGGGGTTGTAGCCAATTCAGCGCCTCTAGTGGTAGCGACTATTCCATCCAAAGGCGCGCCCTCTGAAACACTAAGACCATCTTGAAAGAAAGCGTTGTTGTTGTTGTTGTCCGCGCAAACGTCCTAAATGTAAATGTTTTGTAAGCAACACAAGATCAGACTAACGACTTCTGACGTACAATTAGCATCTGGACCTCGTTGGAGAAAAACAACGCCTTGTGGTGTTTAAGGCGATCCACCACACGAACACGTCGCTTGTTGTTATTTCTACTCACCCTCAGCCGCGAGTCTTTATATTTCCAGCAGCCAACATCCACCATAGATTCATTCCACACGGACATACTGAAGCTTTTTGCTGCGACTTTCTGACTGAGAGGAAGCTGGAAAGAAGAAGCAAGAATGAGGAAGCAAAGCTTCAAAACAGAAAGTAACATTTCTTTCTCTTTCTCTCGCGCGCGGGCGCGCGCGCACACACACACACACACACACACACACACACACACACACACACACACACACACACACACACACACACACACACACACACACACACACACACACACACACACACCTTCTTGCTGTGAGGTGACTATTGCTAAAAGCAACGCAAGCAAAGACCAGTAAAAAGCAACACACTTTAACTGTAATGTCACAAATCTACAGTTTTATTGTAAAAGAGCAAGATATAGGGACCGCAATACAAACCGTATAAAATAGCCAGAGGAAGGCGGCAATAATAATATTATCATTCAATATTATTTTTGTAAAAACGATTTTTACATCCTATCTCTTGTTCAGTAACCGGGGAGAAAGAGTAGCTCAAGTCTGATTATGAGATCATACATACATACAATGAGGAAAATCACCTGTAACCAGCTATAGGTGTGCATATATGTATATGTATGTATGGTGTGTCTCCCTGGCACAAACTCCCTCAACACACACACCTGAGTAATTTCTTTGAAAAAAATAATAATGCTAAGCAATTTTGTTATTGCAAGCAAGTCAAGGGAGCAAATCAAGAAATACAAAAAAATAATTACTTAATGCTGTTTTTGTGTTTTTGTTTTATAAATATTGACTTTTTTGTTCTTATATCACACAAAAATCCTCATTTTGATTTTTTTTCCAGCAGTTGTTTTCTCTCCTCAAAAGTGCTACAAAGCAGCAGTGCTTGGAGACGACCCAATATATCCATCTGCAGTGCAATCAATGTCTTTTAAAAAACTGGACTCCAAGTGATCAGCAGCAAATAATAAAAGAAGCCATCCTGAGTTTATCCTCAATTCAGCACCACTGATGTTTTGTCTACTGATTAAGAAAAACTAAATACTTTGGGAAAAAACACAGAAATTAGCACATATTTCAATACAGTCTGAATTGAAGAGCCTTCGTTTGCAGCACTCTTCAGGAGGACCTCCACTGGATAATGGTCGCTCACGTCAAGTGCCTGTACAGACAACATTAAAGAAACATTTAAGCAGACTAAAGCCACTCCTTTGAAATACAGCTGTTAGCCTTCTGGTTCTAACATCTGCCTTTCAACACTCTTGAATTCAGCAGAGAGGCTCCTGTGGGATTCTGGGAGTCTGCAAGTCTTCAGTGTTTGTGATCAGGTTGGTCTGTGCTGTGTTGAAGGTCATTTTATGTGAATCATACCAAGCAGAAACTAACCCCCACTTTATTAATTTTTAGGAGATTTATTGACTCCAAGTGCAATTTAAAAAAAAAATAAAATATATATATATATATATATATATGTATATATATATATATATATATATATACATATATATATATATATATATATATATATATATAAAGCGATTAAAAGAACAATCTCTCTGCAGATCCCAAAACAGGTTCATGAGACAATTTATAGGTTTAAAACATCACACCAGACCAGTCAGAAATGCGGCGTGTTACCTGATCCTCGGTGAGTCGATATTCCACTTGGAAGTTAAATGGTTTGGCTGAAAAGGGCACAACTGCCCTGGCAAACCTCTCCCCGTAGACAACAATTCTGTTGGAATCACACAAGTTTGCAGAGTTCTCAACTTCCGCTGACGTATGAAAACAAAGTGTTTTAACGTTGCTTAAAGGGACAGACACATTTGAACAGGCCTTTGTGTGCCCTTAAAGTGCCAGTACACCTTAAAGGAGACACAAACTGATCAAGCATTCTGTTGTAATTGGATATTTAATATCATGCATCATTGCATATTGTGCTATTATATTTGTAACATTACATTTATATGTTGGAATTATTACATTGAGTTGAATGTATAAATGTATTGAATGTTGCTATATGTAGTGCTTTGGTGTATATTTGATGATCATGATCAGTGCCCTGGGGGTTTGATACCCTTGTGAGTAAAGACTGTGAAACTCATTAAGTCTCGTAAACAGTGACCTGGGGGGACCAGAGAGCGGTCAACTGAAGGAACTGCCTTTGCGACCCTCATAAAGTTTGCGACCCATACAATCACAGGGATGGGAACTTGTGACCTGAGCTCGTCTTGCCACAAAATGGTTTCAACAGGTCACACCGGAAGGAAGGATGGACCATTTGGCTCATGGCCAAATAAGGACATGCTTCCTGACTCTCAAACAATGACAGTGACGCCCTGCAATCGAAGGGTGAAGAATGGACAGCCAATCAGAGGACGACACTTGAGATGACATTCAGATCAGGAGTCAGAGTGTTTGTCTTTGCATTTAAGGACTTTCTTGGGAGAAAGGAGTCAGTCTGACTCCGGCGACGGCCAGGACTCGACTCCAGAGATCTCTCCATCAGATCTCTGTACCAAATGTCTTGTTCTTCTGTTTACTAAAACTTGTTCACATTCTACTTATCTCTTTTCCTCATTAAACGAGCACGCGGTTTGGTAGCATGATATTAGGTAAAGAAACCAAACCAACAATTCTGTCATTTGTCCAATGTGTCAAACCCCCTCGGCTGCATGTTCATTGAAATATTGGAAAAGATTGGCCAGAGTGGTGCTCAGTCTCTTTTGGTGAGGACATAAAGGTGACAGTAAATTAAAAAAAACAAAACTGAAAACTTGTAATGGAAACCAAAGTATTCAGAAGAATGTTTTCAATCTGTGCAGGTTGTTGAGTTTAGAACTCACAGAGACCAGGAGTATAAAATATTACCTGGTGTGATGAATCCACATTTTTGACACATTATGGTCAGAATTTGTTCAGACTGGTGTCCTGTCAAGGCATGAGGCTATGCAGTGCCAGTGTGACCTCACCTGTCATAAGCACAGGAAGTGCTTTGTCGCACTGTGGTGTCCGTCTTGTCTGGAATGAGCCAATAGAGTTTGTTGTCTGTGATCAGACGTACATTCTTCCTGTACTTCTTGGGCAGGTAGCCGCAGTCTGCGTTGAAATCCCCGAGAAGCATCACGTCCTGCCCAAAAACACAGCAGGATGTGACTCAAATTCTTCATTTTGTCTTCATTGATAGATTTGATTTATTTTCTGTTGTTCAGACAAATAAGTCTCAATGTAAAGTGACTGTGTCTTAAATGACAGGTCAGCAGCACGGTGGATGATGCTTCTGAGGAGGACTGGAGTCACAGTGGAAACTGTCAAGCAGGTAACATCTTTACATCACTTCTTAATATTCTGAACAAAAGAAAATAAGATTAATAAGATTAATAAAACAGCAGGATGTGAGTTTGCACCGCCGCATCGTGTGCCATAATCCAGGAAGCCTGTTGGCTACCTGGGTTTTCCACATCTTCTTGACGTGTTGCAGCACATCGTAGAGAGCGTCCAGCTCCTTGGTGGTGTTGGTCGGGGTGGTGTGCTGAGGGATCAGGACAAACTCCTTGATGGCTTGAAGACACAGAGTGCAGAGGAATAAAGTTCTGTTCATCTGTAACGTCATCAGACTTTAATCTGTGACGGTTGGTCAGTCAGTCAGTCAGTCAGTCAGCCAGCCAGTCAGTCAGTCAGTCAGTCAGCCAGTCAGTCAGCCAGCCAGTCAGTCAGCCAGTGAATGGAGGACCAACCTGCCTTGGGGGATTTGAATCGGACGACAAACGGCTCCCTGGAGAAAGCATCCACGTCTCCCGGTTTGTTGTCTGGGTACTGATACTGGCCAGTGAGCGTCACCGCGTCCGTCCTGAAAGCAAACCAACACTCATTACACCGTCAGCGACTGCGTTTCACATGCACAGCTTCATCGAGCTGCGCTCAAAATTAATTTTTCTCCTCTAATCGCACTCCTCTCCTTTTCCCAGTACACATGCAGCTGAGAAAATCTTATTGTTGTCCTCCTCCCCAACACTAGGGGGCGATATGAGTATTTATATAGATATATATATTACATGTTAATTTCCAGTTAAATTCTTTCGTCGCACAAAAAAAGTATGGTTCCAGTAAAAACCTACACCTGTATGTCTAATATGCAGCCCGTTAAGCTTTTTAAATCTGGCCCGCAGAACTTGAGGAAATTATATTAATGGTCAGTCAGTCATAAAATAGCAGTATTTCATCAATTTTTCCAGTGTTTCACTGAAGAGCTAAACACAGTGGGGCTTCAAAGACACTGCTTTGGTTGCAACTTTGCTTCATTTTGCTCATCAAAACACTTTGTCCGTCCATCTGCAGCTGCTCCCGCCCCTCTGTCACACTTTACAACCCACCACTCACCTGTAAATAAACACATACTGCTCCCGGTAGGTCTCGGAGCGACCCAGCCTCTCGCTTGCCACATACTGGTACACACGGCCAGAGTCGTAGCTGAAACGCAGACAGACCAGTAGGTGGTTGAAACAGATACATGATGAAAGTTGACTTGAATGGACTTGTGGCTTTCGAGGTGAGTCACCTGTTAATGCGGTCAATGAGCTGCGGCAGAGCCTTTTCTTTACTGTCTCTCACTTCCTGAATCAAAGTAATGTGACAGCGAGAGATAATCTGGAAGAAAAAGACATTGTTTCAGCAATGAGAAAGCGCTCTCAGGAAGCCAGCAGGGAGAATACAGTCCAAGAGTGACGTGTAAGGAAGGAATTTTAGGTTTCCATGCTGCAACTGACTTGCGCTCGTGTGTCACAGCCTACTGTTACTGGTACTTACAGTAGTTTAGTGTAGTTGCCAAGAAAAAAAAATCCAGCTGCCGTAACTTAACCGGGAAGAACACGATGACCTGGGTGACCTCCACAAACACCTTTAAACAGGAGCTAATGCTAACGCAGGCCAAATCCATCAATGAGTGTCTTACCTTTGTGAGCGTATGCATCACATTGCTATTCTTGGCCTTTGACTCCCCAAAGTTGTGTAGGTTAAAAGCACAGATTCTTAATTCAACAGCCCCATGAACCTCACACGCAGCCAGAAAGATGCAGAGCAATAGGATGGGGAAGGACCTCATGACAGAGCAGAAAGAAACACAAGAGCACACAAAGGTGATGAATGTCGACGGAGACCATGGACAGTTTCCACTGGTACACTGTGTCAGTAGACAGAAAGACATTTTACATGTGGACTTGAGTTATTATGTTTATGTGATGCCCACTAATGTGTGCTCACATTTGTCAGTGTATTTTTATTTGCCTATGCATCTTTGGTTTTTGTGTGTTGGTGACTTTATTTTGTATGGAAAAAAAAATATTGAATTTGAATACTTATGATACTAGTCAAGTGCATTTAAAGTGCAGATTATTGTCAAATTGCAATTTTCAAGTTGATTGTGGAATCGTGACTAAATGGGAATTGTTATCAAATTATTTGTGTATTTGAACGAAAATCGCTCATGAGAAAATTACATGTGGTGTGAACAGTAATACCTGAGATGTTTAATAAGGAGCCAGTGAAGGAAGAGCTACCAGTTACAGTTTATCTCATTACCCCAACTGATGGAACTAGATCTTAATAATGATGCTTTAGGGAGGGAAAATGTCGTTTAACATGTTTAACGATTTAAAATAAAATATCCATTCAAAATTCAATCAATTTTTGATTATGTCGCGGCTTCATGGGCAGTTTTCCCCTTTTGTCTTTTTTTAAAGGGGGATTTTAAAATACATATATTCATAAAGAAAATGTTGGCCATTTATTTTGCAGGACACACAATTCAACCACTTCAATAACTGATTTACTGGACATGATATAAAATGAGGTACCGTTTTTATTTTTGTGTAATAAATTTGTGTAGTAATAAATTAAAAAATGAAAAAAAAAAAAACTAAAAAACTAAAACAAAAACAACACGAAATCCCAAGGTGGAAAAAATATGGGTCCTGAGACGCCACTGGTCATTAAAAGTTGACGTTTTAAAATTATTCATACAGCTATAAATGACTTTAACATCTCTTTTTCAACATTGCACTGTATCGGTGGTCTCCGGGCTGTCTTTTATCAGAAGTTACCAGGAAGTGGCAGAGAATTTAGAGGTCACTTCTGCCTGACTGTCTGTGTGGAAAATCCCTGACCTCCTCCTTGCACCTTCATACTTCCCCCTCCTCTACCTGCATCCATCACGGCCAAGGAGGGCAGACCTGAAGTGATATAGGAAGCCAGCTCTACAATGTCACACCCCTTTTTCCCCTTTTTCCCTGAGAACAAAGGAGCTGGCTGGCCGCATGTCAGGAGTCACAGCGTTGTTGTCTGTACTTAGTCCGTGAAATGTGAGTTTATGTTATATTTCTGTATTTAGAATCTGATTATGTGTGGCCTGTTTATGTTCTGAGAGTTATTCCTTATTTCAAGAATGTTTGTTTAGAATAGAGGCCCTGTGTTGAATTGACTCAATATTTACCCTTTATTTTATTTCCATCATCAGAAAAACCAGTACAAACAATACCCTTTACAATAAACTATTTGATCATCACCTCATCTGCCTCCATCTGACTGTTTTAATAGACAGACCCATTGAGTTGATCACCCCCTGGAACCAGACTGTTTAACTAGCCATCCATCTACAAAGTAAATATTTTACAGTCTGTGTTGTTCACCATGTGCAGAGGGTGAGAAGCCTCTCTGTCTGCCTCTCTGGTACAGTTTAGATTGTGAGGACTGATCCCAGTAGTCACTGGTCACATGTCCGCATGTGACGCTCACATGGTCAAGACGCTGACTCGGTGGAAAAATACGAGCCAATTCACACTTAAAGTGGTCACTTAAATCTTGCCCTCTATACAGAGGTTTTCAAAGTGTGAGGGTCACCTCCCCTCACACCTCTTTATCCAAGAAGAAAAATGTAAACATCTGGTTAGCTGACTGCAGGGGAAAAATGGACATGTTTGTCAAATCGAAGGTGAAAGTGAAAGAGAGCGAAACATAGAGTCTGGAGCGAGCAGATAACAGAGGAAGTACGACCCTGATAATTTATCAAAGAGGTGCTCGCTACCAGAGAAACCCCAGTGTCATATTGACACTAAGCACTAATGTTTAACGACCGAGCCATGGGAGGTTTTTCATTGAAACATAATGAACTACGGTCACAGGAGAAAACCATCGAGGTGTTTGGCACTGCTGGAAATGCCTCGGCAACCTTCCTTCTCCATCCAGCTGGACGACTCCACAGATGTTACTAACTGTGCACAGCTAATAGTGTATGTCAGCTTTATTAAAGAGCTCGCTGTCCAGGAGGCCTTCCTGTTTAGCCACTGCCAGCCAGCTAGCACTACAGCAGTTAAAGCAACACTGTGCATGGTGTGCAGTGGTGAGGAAAAACAGACTAATATTGATCTGTCCATTATTTCATTTGAGGGATTGCACAGGTGGGCCTTATAGTGAATACCTTTGTTGAACTGGGAGCTAGGTTCAAATGTATTCAGAAATATGTTTAAAACAAATATTTTAACACTCAAAGGTGTTAAAATTTGTTTGAAAACAATGTTAAAAACACACAAAGTTTTAAAAAATATGTTTAAGAACATGCAAACGTCATATTTCATATTTCAAGCCAAAACCTTCCGCTTCCATTTAATGTAGGAATGAGTGTTGAAGTGTGCTTGAGGTGAAAAGTACACACACAGTGCGAGGGGGTTGTAGCCAATTCAGCGCCTCTAGTGGTAGCGACTATTCCATCCAAAGGCGCGCCCTCTGAAACACTAAGACCATCTTGAAAGAAAGCGTTGTTGTTGTTGTTGTCCGCGCAAACGTCCTAAATGTAAATGTTTTGTAAGCAACACAAGATCAGACTAACGACTTCTGACGTACAATTAGCATCTGGACCTCGTTGGAGAAAAACAACGCCTTGTGGTGTTTAAGGCGATCCACCACACGAACACGTCGCTTGTTGTTATTTCTACTCACCCTCAGCCGCGAGTCTTTATATTTCCAGCAGCCAACATCCACCATAGATTCATTCCACACGGACATACTGAAGCTTTTTGCTGCGACTTTCTGACTGAGAGGAAGCTGGAAAGAAGAAGCAAGAATGAGGAAGCAAAGCTTCAAAACAGAAAGTAACATTTCTTTCTCTTTCTCTCGCGCGCGGGCGCGCGCACACACACACACACACACACACACACACACACACACACACACACACACACACACACACACACACACACCTTCTTGCTGTGAGGTGACTATTGCTAAAAGCAAAGCAAGCAAAGACCAGTAAAAAGCAACACACTTTAACTGTAATGTCACAAATCTACAGTTTTATTGTAAAAGAGCAAGATATAGGGACCGCAATACAAACCGTATAAAATAGCCAGAGGAAGGCGGCAATAATAATATTATCATTCAATATTATTTTTGTAAAAACGATTTTTACATCCTATCTCTTGTTCAGTAACCGGGGAGAAAGAGTAGCTCAAGTCTGATTATGAGATCATACATACATACAATGAGGAAAATCACCTGTAACCAGCTATAGGTGTGCATATATGTATATGTATGTATGGTGTGTCTCCCTGGCACAAACTCCCTCAACACACACACCTGAGTAATTTCTTTGAAAAAAATAATAATGCTAAGCAATTTTGTTATTGCAAGCAAGTCAAGGGAGCAAATCAAGAAATACAAAAAAATAATTACTTAATGCTGTTTTTGTGTTTTTGTTTTATAAATATTGACTTTTTTGTTCTTATATCACACAAAAATCCTCATTTTGATTTTTTTTCCAGCAGTTGTTTTCTCTCCTCAAAAGTGCTACAAAGCAGCAGTGCTTGGAGACGACCCAATATATCCATCTGCAGTGCAATCAATGTCTTTTAAAAAACTGGACTCCAAGTGATCAGCAGCAAATAATAAAAGAAGCCATCCTGAGTTTATCCTCAATTCAGCACCACTGATGTTTTGTCTACTGATTAAGAAAAACTAAATACTTTGGGAAAAAACACAGAAATTAGCACATATTTCAATACAGTCTGAATTGAAGAGCCTTCGTTTGCAGCACTCTTCAGGAGGACCTCCACTGGATAATGGTCGCTCACGTCAAGTGCCTGTACAGACAACATTAAAGAAACATTTAAGCAGACTAAAGCCACTCCTTTGAAATACAGCTGTTAGCCTTCTGGTTCTAACATCTGCCTTTCAACACTCTTGAATTCAGCAGAGAGGCTCCTGTGGGATTCTGGGAGTCTGCAAGTCTTCAGTGTTTGTGATCAGGTTGGTCTGTGCTGTGTTGAAGGTCATTTTATGTGAATCATACCAAGCAGAAACTAACCCCCACTTTATTAATTTTTAGGAGATTTATTGACTCCAAGTGCAATTTAAAAAAAAAAAAAAAAAAAATATATATATATATATATATATATATATATATATATATATATATATATATATATATATATATATATATATATATATATATATATATATATAAAGCGATTAAAAGAACAATCTCTCTGCAGATCCCAAAACAGGTTCATGAGACAATTTATAGGTTTAAAACATCACACCAGACCAGTCAGAAATGCGGCGTGTTACCTGATCCTCGGTGAGTCGATATTCCACTTGGAAGTTAAATGGTTTGGCTGAAAAGGGCACAACTGCCCTGGCAAACCTCTCCCCGTAGACAACAATTCTGTTGGAATCACACAAGTTTGCAGAGTTCTCAACTTCCGCTGACGTATGAAAACAAAGTGTTTTAACGTTGCTTAAAGGGACAGACACATTTGAACAGGCCTTTGTGTGCCCTTAAAGTGCCAGTACACCTTAAAGGAGACACAAACTGATCAAGCATTCTGTTGTAATTGGATATTTAATATCATGCATCATTGCATATTGTGCTATTATATTTGTAACATTACATTTATATGTTGGAATTATTACATTGAGTTGAATGTATAAATGTATTGAATGTTGCTATATGTAGTGCTTTGGTG
This sequence comes from Nelusetta ayraudi, assembly GCF_046127955.1. NCBI lineage: Eukaryota > Metazoa > Chordata > Actinopteri > Tetraodontiformes > Monacanthidae > Nelusetta > Nelusetta ayraudi. The sequence continues at coordinate 1,112,774 of NW_027466138.1, read as the reverse complement.
TATATTTGATGATCATGATCAGTGCCCTGGGGGTTTGATACCCTTGTGAGTAAAGACTGTGAAACTCATTAAGTCTCGTAAACAGTGACCTGGGGGGACCAGAGAGCGGTCAACTGAAGGAACTGCCTTTGCGACCCTCATAAAGTTTGCGACCCATACAATCACAGGGATGGGAACTTGTGACCTGAGCTCGTCTTGCCACAAAATGGTTTCAACAGGTCACACCGGAAGGAAGGATGGACCATTTGGCTCATGGCCAAATAAGGACATGCTTCCTGACTCTCAAACAATGACAGTGACGCCCTGCAATCGAAGGGTGAAGAATGGACAGCCAATCAGAGGACGACACTTGAGATGACATTCAGATCAGGAGTCAGAGTGTTTGTCTTTGCATTTAAGGACTTTCTTGGGAGAAAGGAGTCAGTCTGACTCCGGCGACGGCCAGGACTCGACTCCAGAGATCTCTCCATCAGATCTCTGTACCAAATGTCTTGTTCTTCTGTTTACTAAAACTTGTTCACATTCTACTTATCTCTTTTCCTCATTAAACGAGCACGCGGTTTGGTAGCATGATATTAGGTAAAGAAACCAAACCAACAATTCTGTCATTTGTCCAATGTGTCAAACCCCCTCGGCTGCATGTTCATTGAAATATTGGAAAAGATTGGCCAGAGTGGTGCTCAGTCTCTTTTGGTGAGGACATAAAGGTGACAGTAAATTAAAAAAAACAAAACTGAAAACTTGTAATGGAAACCAAAGTATTCAGAAGAATGTTTTCAATCTGTGCAGGTTGTTGAGTTTAGAACTCACAGAGACCAGGAGTATAAAATATTACCTGGTGTGATGAATCCACATTTTTGACACATTATGGTCAGAATTTGTTCAGACTGGTGTCCTGTCAAGGCATGAGGCTATGCAGTGCCAGTGTGACCTCACCTGTCATAAGCACAGGAAGTGCTTTGTCGCACCGTGGTGTCCGTCTTGTCTGGAATGAGCCAATAGAGTTTGTTGTCTGTGATCAGACGTACATTCTTCCTGTACTTCTTGGGCAGGTAGCCGCAGTCTGCGTTGAAATCCCCGAGAAGCATCACGTCCTGCCCAAAAACACAGCAGGATGTGACTCAAATTCTTCATTTTGTCTTCATTGATAGATTTGATTTATTTTCTGTTGTTCAGACAAATAAGTCTCAATGTAAAGTGACTGTGTCTTAAATGACAGGTCAGCAGCACGGTGGATGATGCTTCTGAGGAGGACTGGAGTCACAGTGGAAACTGTCAAGCAGGTAACATCTTTACATCACTTCTTAATATTCTGAACAAAAGAAAATAAGATTAATAAGATTAATAAAACAGCAGGATGTGAGTTTGCACCGCCGCATCGTGTGCCATAATCCAGGAAGCCTGTTGGCTACCTGGGTTTTCCACATCTTCTTGACGTGTTGCAGCACATCGTAGAGAGCGTCCAGCTCCTTGGTGGTGTTGGTCGGGGTGGTGTGCTGAGGGATCAGGACAAACTCCTTGATGGCTTGAAGACACAGAGTGCAGAGGAATAAAGTTCTGTTCATCTGTAACGTCATCAGACTTTAATCTGTGACGGTTGGTCAGTCAGTCAGCCAGCCAGTCAGTCAGTCAGTCAGCCAGTCAGTCAGCCAGCCAGTCAGTCAGTCAGTCAGTCAGTCAGTCAGTCAGTCAGTCAGCCAGTCAGTCAGTCAGTCAGCCAGTCAGTCAGCCAGCCAGTCAGTCAGCCAGTGAATGGAGGACCAACCTGCCTTGGGGGATTTGAATCGGACGACAAACGGCTCCCTGGAGAAAGCATCCACGTCTCCCGGTTTGTTGTCTGGGTACTGATACTGGCCAGTGAGCGTCACCGCGTCCGTCCTGAAAGCAAACCAACACTCATTACACCGTCAGCGACTGCGTTTCACATGCACAGCTTCATCGAGCTGCGCTCAAAATTAATTTTTCTCCTCTAATCGCACTCCTCTCCTTTTCCCAGTACACATGCAGCTGAGAAAATCTTATTGTTGTCCTCCTCCCCAACACTAGGGGGCAATATGAGTATTTATATAGATATATATATTACATGTTAATTTCCAGTTAAATTCTTTCGTCGCACAAAAAAAGTAAACTGACTAAAGACACTGCTTTGGTTGCAACTTTGCTTCATTTTGCTCATCAAAACACTTTGTCCGTCCATCTGCAGCTGCTCCCGCCCCTCTGTCACACTTTACAACCCACCACTCACCTGTAAATAAACACATACTGCTCCCGGTAGGTCTCGGAGCGACCCAGCCTCTCGCTTGCCACATACTGGTACACACGGCCAGAGTCGTAGCTGAAACGCAGACAGACCAGTAGGTGGTTGAAACAGATACATGATGAAAGTTGACTTGAATGGACTTGTGGCTTTCGAGGTGAGTCACCTGTTAATGCGGTCAATGAGCTGCGGCAGAGCCTTTTCTTTACTGTCTCTCACTTCCTGAATCAAAGTAATGTGACAGCGAGAGATAATCTGGAAGAAAAAGACATTGTTTCAGCAATGAGAAAGCGCTCTCAGGAAGCCAGCAGGGAGAATACAGTCAGAGTGACGTGTAAGGAAGGAATTTTAGGTTTCCATGCTGCAACTGACTTGCGCTCGTGTGTCACAGCCTACTGTTACTGGTACTTACAGTAGTTTAGTGTAGTTGCCAAGAAAAAAAAAATCCAGCTGCCGTAACTTAACCGGGAAGAACACGATGACCTGGGTGACCTCCACAAACACCTTTAAACAGGAGCTAATGCTAACGCAGGCCAAATCCATCAATGAGTGTCTTACCTTTGTGAGCGTATGCATCACATTGCTATTCTTGGCCTTTGACTCCCCAAAGTTGTGTAGGTTAAAAGCACAGATTCTTAATTCAACAGCCCCATGAACCTCACACGCAGCCAGAAAGATGCAGAGCAATAGGATGGGGAAGGACCTCATGACAGAGCTGAAAGAAACACAAGAGCACACAAAGGTGATGAATGTCGACGGAGACCATGGACAGTTTCCACTGGTACACTGTGTCAGTAGACAGAAAGACATTTTACATGTGGACTTGAGTTATTATGTTTATGTGATGCCCACTAATGTGTGCTCACATTTGTCAGTGTATTTTTATTTGCCTATGCATCTTTGGTTTTTGTGTGTTGGTGACTTTATTTTGTATGGAAAAAAAAATATTGAATGAATACTTGAATACTTATGATACTAGTCAAGTGCATTTAAAGTGCAGATTATTGTCAAATTGCAATTTTCAAGTTGATTGTGGAATCGTGACTAAATGGGAATTGTTATCAAATTATTTGTGTATTTGAACGAAAATCGCTCATGAGAAAATTACATGTGGTGTGAACAGTAATACCTGAGATGTTTAATAAGGAGCCAGTGAAGGAAGAGCTACCAGTTACAGTTTATCTCATTACCCCAACTGATGGAACTAGATCTTAATAATGATGCTTTAGGGAGGGAAAATGTCGTTTAACATGTTTAACGATTTAAAATAAAATATCCATTCAAAATTCAATCAATTTTTGATTATGTCGCGGCTTCATGGGCAGTTTTCCCCTTTTGTCTTTTTTTAAAGGGGGATTTTAAAATACATATATTCATAAAGAAAATGTTGGCCATTTATTTTGCAGGACACACAATTCAACCACTTCAATAACTGATTTACTGGACATGATATAAAATGAGGTACCGTTTTTATTTTTGTGTAATAAATTTGTGTAGTAATAAATTAAATAATGAGAAAAAAAAAAAAAAGAAAAAAAACTAAAACAAAAACAACACGAAATCCCAAGGTGGAAAAAATATGGGTCCTGAGACGCCACTGGTCATTAAAAGTTGACGTTTTAAAATTATTCATACAGCTATAAATGACTTTAACATCTCTTTTTCAACATTGCACTGTATCGGTGGTCTCCGGGCTGTCTTCATCCAAGCTGTCCAGAGACCAAAAACAAACTTTGTTGAGTAGCTCGTTGTCTCCGCTCCTGCAGGTTGGTCGGGATGAGGCGTTCAATGCCTCTTTGAGATTCTTTAACAAGTAATTAATGGTGGACATTCGAAGCTTCCGAAATCTTTCCAACTTTACCGAAGTTCAGAGCAATCACTAACAACTGTTAAAAAAAAAAAATTGTTGTCGTTGTCAACTTTTTCCTTGTTTGACCAAGTTACAGGCACATGACAAAACAAGGCGGAATCACGTCAATTTCTTCAACAGATATGAGTTAATATAGACACCAACGCTGTGATGACGTTAACTTTGGTAAAAAGCGCCCGGTGTGGTAGTAGTGTACTTTTTATTGAAACGAGAAGGTTGTTATCGCAAAGCAACTTACCAGTCAACTTGGGAATTATTGGACGTTGTTCGCGTGTTACTCCCAAACGATTCTCATCGTGAAATTGGAAGCTGTTTCCTGACGGAGGGAGCGGAGCGGGACTCCTCAGTCCGCTTCAGGAAATGTTGTTGACGACATGCCGGGGTCCGCCTGCCACGGAACACAGTGCCAAACACTAGGGGGGGGCGGTGCCAGTGTTGCCAACTTGGTGACTTTGTCGCTACATTTAGCGAGTATTCCATCATACATTTTTCCCAATAAGCGACGAGTGATAATTGTAGCGATGATTTCTGCTGCTCTTGAAGACATTTGACGATCTTTGGATGTGAAAAAAAACGTATCATTCTTCTAACCTGCTCGCAAGTGGAGGAGCCCAGGAGTAGTCCCGCCTCCTTCACTCCGAGCCAATCAGAGCGAATGTTTATTCTGGCGTCTGTCAAAAAGAAACCATAGTGATACATTTATTTTCGCTTTTTATTATTATTATTATTATTATTTTCTTTAGTGGTTGTGCCATCATTAACGTATTTGTCTGTCCCACGACGTTCAGTTATGCGAAATAGGCGATGGCGTCTGGTGGCGAGTTTTTGGGGTTGGCGTCATCTTGATGAGTTCATTTTATCTGCCCCCCCCCCCCCCCCCCCCCCCCTGCAGCCGTTTGTCGTCCCTACAGTCTTTCTGCAGCAGCCTCATTAAGTTATTTAAACTTAAACAAAAACGAGCGCTTTTGTCGAACTGTCGGTTGGCTTGACCGCAGTGCAGTGTTTAAATGAAAAATACTGGGCGTTTATCTTATCTTATTTAGCAGACATGCTAATGTCATGAACAGACATTGGGGGTTGGGCGTCGAGTTCCCGGAAACACAAGACATGCAGAAGCCGCACCATCTTGTGGGGTCGACCGATCCTCGAAGGTGAGATCGTTTGTGTGACGCAGTGTGTGGTTGTGCTCGGCTGGAGGGGGGAGAACAGTCTCCGGTCAACTTCCTCTGCCTCGTAACACTGGCAGCTGCGGGGCATAGTCTGTCTGCAGTTGTCTTACCTTCATGTATTTCGTCATTCCAACGCTTTGGCAGGCGCACCGTTTACTCACGAAACTGAAACGTCGTTTATTGATTGCGTCCTTTGTTAACATACTTACATACTTTGTGTGTGTGTGTGTGTGTGTGTATGTGTGTGTGTGTGTGTGCGCGCGCGCGCGCGTGTATGTGTATGCATGTATGCATGTATGTATGTATGTATGTATGTATGTGTGTGTGTGTGTGTGTGTGTGTGTGTGTGTGTGTGTGTGTGTGTGTGTTCTCCATTTAGAAGAAGAAGCACGTTCTATATAGAACACATTCACACTATATAGAAAACAATAATAATGATTAAAAAAAAAACGTTAGTATTTTTCACCAGTCCACTTCCCAGTCAAATGTGCAGTAGTGTATGTAGATGTCAGGCGCCGTGCTGTTTTATTCGAAATGTTTATCGATAGCTTCCCTGTCCCCGAGTGCGTCACAAACAAAAACAAACAACATGTAAGTAGCCAGCTGTCTAACTATCTACTTTAGCACGCTAGACTTTCTCACTCTCGTTTTCACCATGATATTGTGCCAGGTTGTGACTACAAATGGTGCTAAAGTGTCGCACTGACTTTGTTGACATATTTAATGTTTAGTTGTCATTATAATATGTGAACGTTGCCAGCAATGCTGGCAATGGTGGGTTTTCACATCTTCATAGTGTGTTTGTTTTTGTAAACAGCTCAATAAATTAAAGGTAATGCGCATTTAAAATCCTACCTTTGTGTAATAAAACTTTCCAGTTTTATTACCTGTTTTGGTCGCAAATATAGTTTGTGGGGTTGTTTATATTAATATTATTATTATTAGTAGTAGTAGTAGTATATATATTTAAATATGCTGATTTGACAAGGCTTTCTACTATTAAACAATTCCCTAACAAATGTATAGAATTGGCGACACGGTGGCGCAGTGGTTAGTGCTGCTGCCTCACAGCAAGAAGGTTGTGGGTTCAATTCCAGGCCTGGGACCATTCTGTGTGGAATTTGCATGTTCTCCCTGTGTCTGCTTGGCTTCTCTCCAGGTCCAGGTGTGAGTGTGAATGGTTGTTTGTCTCGATGAACTGTCCTTCGCCAAGACAGCTGGGAGAGGCTCCAGCAGACCCCCGGGACCCTGAATAAGTGGGTATAGAAGATGAATGGATGAATGAATATATAGAATTAAAATTTAAGGAAGTCATTAAAACACAGAAAAGAAAAAGGTGTGTTAGATGTAAACAGACATTTTTTTCCCCTCATTTATTTATGATGATTGTTATCGGTGCTGATGCCAGTGGTGATGGGGATGCTCCAAACAAATTTCGTTGTTAACTTTGTTCAACAATGACCAAAAATAAATAGCTTGAACTTGAACTTGAAGTAGACAAACTTGAAACTTGTGTGAGAGTTGCTGATGCTGGCGAGCATCAAATGCAGGACCTGGTTTCTGCTCTCAGAGCTGTTTTCTCTTCCTTCTAACCCAGTCCCAACACCAACAACCTGTTCTTTGTTCTTCTGTCATTTTAATACAACGTGGTTAGATTTTAAACAAAATGGGTAAAAAAAAAAAACTTGTAACTTGAAAATTGTAACATCAACATGGGTGTTTTTCTTTCGGTGTCCAGGTGCTGTCCTGATTGCAAATTTCACTTTTCGTGGAAAACAAACTACGACGTCTTCAATCGGTGAATTAATGAACATGTTGAAGGTAAAATAGCTTGTCACAAGTGAAAAGTGTCATTTGAGTTTCTTTGACCTCAGTATTCATTCTCCTAGATTCAACTGATAGAGTAATATTTTTAAGGAGGCAATCATTTGCATATAGGAGTATTGTTAGTATTGAAAAGCCTGTTTGTCTGAACCAAATTGAGTTCATGCGTTTTAAACGTTCTGTGTAGTATGCAATAATCATAATAAAAATAATTATGAAGCTTAAGGTTATGATAATTGTTCCTTACATATGCATTTGGCAAATGTTCTGTGTTGTTTTTATTAAAATAATACATTATAATATTAAAAAAAATATTTCTTATCTCTTTCCTTTGGCTATTTTTCCCCCTTTTTGGGAAAACATGGATGGAATCCTTATTTCATTCATATGGATAATGCATATCATGTGTATTGTATGTATATGAAAATTAATGTTGCTTTACTTTTCACAGATTCTGGCCGTATTCATTGTTGTTGGATATGCACTGACATGTGATCAGTCCGAGTATCTGTTGGAGACCTTCTGCTGCCCAAAGTGTCCCCCTGGTAAGAGCCAGCACAAGTTTGGGTACAAGGTTCTGTTAAGCCCTCAGCTGGGCGGGACCAGCTTTTCTGCACCTCATGTGGTTATCGGAGGTGATAGAACGATGTCTTGCACAGTTGCTTCATGTGGTTGTTGAAGGTGAGGTGTCTCCTGAAGACAGGATGTAAAAAAAAAAAGACAGAAAGTAATGAAAAGTTGGCAGAAAGAGTTTACCCTGCGCAGGTTCACTGAACTCAGAGTTAAAAATTAAACTATTAAACAGGAATTTGTTCAGCATGGAACTCCATCCCCCCTGCCCAGCATGGGTGCCAGAATCCTACTTTCATGCAACCGGCCCCATGTGAGGAACCCAACTGCAAACAGCCAATGAAAAAGAGGTGGTTTGACGCGTCAGAACATGAAGCCAATGGAAAGAATAGCAAGAAAAGCAAAACTAGAATGGATGCATGCAGAGCCACAGTGGAGGGGCCAACTAATGACTGAATAATGTGACTGAAAGTGAAGCTAAGACGTCAGAGTGAGAGCAATTGGCACAAAGTAATTGTGTTTTGAAAACTGAACACACAGCAAATCAGTTTAATATAGTTTGAATACAGAAAGTAAATCAAAATAAACTAAATTATAAATATAAGTGTGCACTGCAGCAGCATGGTTGCCCCAGGGCCTTACTACCCCTCCATTTTAACCGCACCATAGTCCAATACACCCGCAAGTGCACATATACACACATACACTGACACTCCTACACACAGTGGGTCGGCCTGCCGATGGGAGCGAGATTCAGCATCTTTCCCACCCTGGATGGGTCCTGTGCAGTCCAGTGCCCCCGGGGTGCGTGACCGGCTGGGCCTATGTGCATATGCTATGCACACTGTTGCATAGCTTATTGCCTTATTTATTCATGAGTGTATTATTATCATTACTATTATTAACGCTGTTATTATTATCATTGCTATTATTATTATTATCATCATTATATGTACACGCATGTATGTTTGTATATGGGTATATATGCATTTGCATGTATATATGTGTATGTGTATGAACATGTGTATATGTATGTATATATGTAGATATATTCATCTATGTGTGTATATATCTACATATATTTAATATAACATATAACCCCCCCACTCATTTCCCCTTCCTACTTTCTTCTCACCCCCTATCCCTCCCTCACTTTACCGTTTCCACCAAAAAACGTTCCCATGTGGACATGACCTCAGTCTGGTCATGGCCAGAATGTCAACTTTCCACAAGAATATAATAAATCCACTCAAGAGGGGTAGCTCCTGAAACGACCCGTGTGGCTCACACTCTCAAGATCTACCTCTGAGAATAATATCTGTCAGCCATCATAGACATTCAGAGACACTTCTGCTTGTCATTATGGCCAGACAGGACAAGGGGGGGGAACAAAAAAAGAAAAAAGTGCTTGTGTTTGTCTCTAATAGGAAAGAGAGTGAAAAGTCACTGCACGCTGATCAGAAGTACTTCCTGCACAGGATGTCTGGAAGGAACGTTCATGGATCAGCCCACTGGACAGAAGGAATGTTTTTCTTGTACCAGCTGTGGTCAAGGTAGACGAGTCTCTTTATTAAAACTCAAGATGATAGAATAAAACCAGACGGTGTATTTACTTCAGTCATTTTGTATTGCTGAATTATAGAATGCATGTGACAAAACCTCAAGCTCAAAGTCTTGTGACCAAGTCACAAGACCTTCAACACCAAACTAGTTCCCTTTTTCATGTTCCTGTGTCAGCTGAGTCAACAGTCTACTGAGTGTGAGGACCAGAGGCGGCTGTTAAATAAGCCATAGTCAATTCTTTCCCCACACTCACAAATCAAACCCCACGCTCTTTATTCCATGCCTGCGCAGAATCTCCCAGAGAATTGAAAAAGTACTCGTATACAAACTATAACAACTTACAAGCTGTTAAAATATCTTATTGCATGACAAAATGTTGTGTAACCATGTGTGATTTCTGTTCTTGTGTTGTTAGACTCTAAATTAAAAGACAAGATACAGTGTACAACAACATCAAATAGTGTTTGCCAACCACTAGAGGGCGCTTACTGTGTGGACGTCAGAGATGGAGGCTGTGCAAGAGCGCAGACACACTCCAGCTGCAAGCCTGGACAGCACATCAGTGAAAGAGGTTGGGCCGCTGATGTTGACTTTGCTTCATAGTTGGTAGTGAAAGAAGAAAGTAAAGTTTTAAATATGCACCAATTTAACAGTCAAAGCACCAAAATGGAGAAGTCAAGAGTTCAGTAGGAAGGAACAATAAGGTGGGAGAGTTTCTCTGACCTTCCATTGGCTAAAGCCTGTTGCTTCCAAGTCTGATACGCACGCACACACGCACGCACACACGCACGCACGCACGCACGCACGCACACACACACACACAGGCTATCCGGAGCAAAAGCTTTGCAATAATGAAGCAACATGCAAGTTCAGATGACATCCAGAAATAGAAGTCACAGTTTTTAAAGAGGCTGCAATTTCATGAGTGTTCAAGCACATTACAAAGCCCTGAATAAAGCATTAGTCCCTCAGCACATCACTTTATAGTCACTGTTGTTGATGTTGTTGTTGTTTTTGCAGGTACAATGAACATGGACACTGTGTGCTCTGACTGCAGGAGTGGAACATTTTCAAACGGATCCTTGACATCCTGTTTGCCACACAGAGAGTAAGTAAGCAAAGCTGCACGTGCAACAGCAGCAGCAGCAGTCACACTTTGCTTTGACCCTTGTTGTCTGTCCTTGTTCCAGCTGTCAGTCTCTGGATCTTAAGCAGATCCAACCAGGAAGCCCTGTGGCTGATGCAGTGTGTGCAGGTCAAGGCTTCAACAAGCCCAATAAAGGACTAATAGTGGGCCTCCTGGTGGTGGTTCTGCTGGTTGCATTCTATGGAACATGAGGACTTGTATGAACCTGTCAGCAAAAGATTTACACACTCATAATTCCTCATTATTTCTCCTTCAATAACAATGCAATATTGAGCCTTTAGGCGCCATCATCGCAAAATTGCATCATTACTGAATTAAACGGGCCATAGCAAATATGGTACTAAAAGTAGTTTCCACTTTACACCAGGAGATGGCAGCCACCTGTGGCTTCAATCTGAGCAGCATTTGTTGGGGGGTTTTATATTCAGATTTTGGTGTAGAAATAGAGAGAAAGTGGGAGCGGAGAGAGAGAGAAAGACAGAGAATTTTACAGCCGAGAGGTTTGTTCGTTGACAAAGTACTTTGTCAAGTAATGTCTGACTCAGATTCCAAAGAGTAATATTCCTTAATGTCCTTATTGTATTTTAACCTTTTTGTGTGTGTGTGTGTGTTTTTTTAATGAGTATTGCAGTATTTTCACTTGGCCTGATCGACCTCAACACACACACACACACACACTGATTAAAGTTGATCTTTCTTACAGTACATCCACAGTGCATACATGCACATACTTTTTGAGTTTCTAAGTTTAATAAAAGCAAGTGCAAACCGTGAAGAAACTGTTCTTCATTCCGGTCGTGTGGCTTGACAGCATCTGCTAATAACTGCTAATAAATGTACAGTACTCACACTGAATATTGGATTTCTGTGGTAAATTTGTTGAGATTCAACAGAAGGAGTATTTAATGTGTATTACACAAAGTCTGTCATTTCAAATAGCAGAGATGCACCAATACCGATACCAGCATCAGGTATCAGTACCAATCTTTGAACTACTGCTGGATGCAATCAGTGTCACTTGGGGCCCATGACAGGAGTGAGAGCTCGTCCTCCTCCTCCTCAGAGGCCCGCCAGCAACAGCCTCTTCTGATTGGCCCACTCGCAATTATTCTGCAGAGAAAAACAGTCAACATTTAAGAATAAAAAATGATCTCCTGCGCAGTGTGTGGCTGTCAACCGCTTCAATTTCAAATACATTCTTGGAAAAATGTTACTTTAGTCGTGTTAATTTTTATACCTTATGGGGATAATTGCCACCACAGTCAAGAGACTGGATACGATGTAGACGAAGCCAGGAAACCAGATCAAAGTGCGATCCAAGATTTCAGTGTACACTTGAGCATACATGACACTGGAAAATTTCAGAGACAGCTGCATTGAAGTCAGGACCATACCTGTAGGAAGGAGAGAGAATGGATTCACACAACAAAGCCAAATGACTTGGGAGGAAATCTTGAATGTGGTTTAGTATGGATGCAGAATTATCATTTTGTTTGACGTTCATTTTCCATGTAAAACGCAACATGTATAAAGGGCTGAAAGAAATAAGCCAACACGGAAGTACATCTTGAGCCGTACCGTATGAAGAACCGTGGACCTGCTGGCACAGCAGTGAGCGGACGATGGGTACGGGCATTGGAGAGAACATAGTCAGAGAACGTGCTGCAGTGGATGAAGGAAAATCAGAGAAATCATTGAGGCAAATTAGTCATAAAGAAATGATCACAGTTCATAACAGCCAATTATTTGATAATTACAATTAAATCTAAAAATTTGCAGCCATTTATAATTTGGTTGTGAGCCACCACAACACTAAAAGTTGAAACGTTGTCATCTCTGAGAAAAGGAGAAGCAGTGATTGGACCTACTGACATCAAATACCAGTTCACCTTGCAGTTCAAATAACTGCAGGGCTTTTCACCAAATTAAACTGTAGCTGTCGTTTATTTATTGTGTAATTGACAAGCGTGCATTGTAGCTATGACAATTTATTTTTTTCTTTGGCCTGTTTGAGTGTGCACAACAGACAACTGCCACAGGAAAGAAAGAAGTGAACTTAATTTGCCCAAATGAATCCTATTCTTTGGTGACCCAGCTGGAGACTTGAACCCACAGCCGCTGCGGATCAAAGGAGACATTTGGTAAATTCTCTGCTGTGGCAAATTGTTTGCCTTTGGTCTTACCAATGTAGAACATATACGTTTTGGTTACAAAAGCCATGAGGAAAATGCCGGCAGAGTTGGCCAGCATTCCGATGGTGACCAAGGTGAGATCACTGACCCTGCGCGACAAAACTGTGGCACTCCAGAAACCTGAAACGATGACGAGGCAGCCGGATGCATTACCGTAGCCCACCTGGAGGAAGCACATGGACCAGGATCACAACCAAGTCAGTCGAAATCCACAATCTGAAACGAATCCTTCCTAAAATCCAGGAGAGCCCTGCACAAGAATTCCAAAATGCTAACAAATACATACAGTAAGTATCTTGATTCTTGAACAGAGCCAAGGTGCTTGGAGCTCAATTGGCTTTTCTTGAAATCGCAAACTACAGGGCAAAAGCAAAGAACAGGAGACTTCTTACCTGTGTGATGTCCCAGTGGAGAGGACCGATCATCTCAAACAAGACCAAAATGTTTTTTGATGCAGTATCAGCGGCGCCGTAAAGAACTACCGCCAGCCATAACAGCACCATGTTGGCCACGTGGCCCAACCCACTTTTGGAATCAAGCCTATTTTGGCGCTGCAAGTCCCTGGAATGGTTTACCTGCATGGGAATACAGCATCCCAGGTCAAGCACAGCACCGTTGGTGGTGGTGGATTAGCTTCATGCTTTTTCTGTTGTAATCAGTTTTATACCTCCATATGTGGAGCTCACTAGAGCTTTGCAAAATGTACCTTTCATTTTCTGCTTTTGTGCATTTGCAGAAAAATTAAAACTTGATTCACTTTTCAACAGAGGTGGAAAGCATCAAAGTACGAACGCTTTGTTACTGTACTGAAGTAGACTTTCCAGGTATCTGTACTTTCCTTGAGTTTTCCTTTTTCTGATGACTTTTTTTTTAACTTTTTTATTCTACAGTGCCAAAAAGGGGACACTGACAAGGAGTTTTTAACTGACTCTTGACTTAATTTCGAGAAAATAAAAATGCAATCATCTCAAAACTGTATTGGTGTTTAATATATTCTGCTGAATTCTACAGGGACAAAGAAAACTGACAGCAATGTCTGTCGGATACCAGAAATCCTCCCTGACACGATGCCTGTACAAAAGTTGTTCGTAGTTCTGATATCTGATGAATAAAGCAATTACTAATAGCCTGTATGAAGAGAGCAAATTCATTCAACATAATATGGAGGGAAAGTTAAATTAGAAGTTATTATCACAAATTCTAATATTATAATTATGAGTTTACATTTTTAAATCAAAATTTAGGAGATGACAGTTTGAAAGTATTGATTTTATGCTAATTTTCTCTGCTAATGATTGCACTCACCTCAAGGAAGAAAAGAACGTAGACTGTGCAGCTGGCATTGATCAGTAGGCACAGCATCATTGTCATCACTCCAGGTTTCAAGCCTCCAGCAGTGACGTTATATAAATATCCAGAGGCCACGCTGCCGAGCATACCTGCAATCCCGCTGGTGAGCTCGGCTCTCATCAGCAGCAGCGAGTGCTCCAGTTTAGCACAACTCAAAGACAGTAGTGTGAGAGTGCCGGCCGACACTGCGGTCACACCACCGCACACCCCGGCCAGGGCCACCTCCATGTACAAGACCTCCAGCCGCCAGTCCAGTGTTAACATGAGCAGCATCACAACCCGGGCCAGGATGAGGCCCAGCAGCGGCACCACGATGGGAGCCTTCCTCCAGCCCCGGTCCCCCAGCCGGGCCAGAACCAGGCACGGGACGATGGGCGCCAGCTGGCTCAGGATCCTGCAGGTTGTGTAGACCCTGGAGATGGACTCCTGCCAGCCGTCTTCAGCCGTGGAGTTTGAGTCACCATCTCTGGTGGAGTTGACGCATCGTTCCTTGATGATGATTGGCAGAGCCGTCATGTAGAGAGAATCCCCAGTCTGGACGGCAGCAATCAAGGGATGGAGGCTCCACTGCAGGCTGCTGTCAGACATGGTCAGGGCTGAGAATGAGGCTCTTCAAATGGGATGTGTCGTCTATTCAACACGTTGTGGCCGCACCCTCTTTGTCTGTCAAGGTAGGTGGTGGTGGAGGTGGTGGAGGTGCTCAAGTGTGACATGTAAAGGTGCAAGAGCCTTCCTCTGGAGCCCAGGGTGAAAATAATACAGGGCCATTGAAAATAGGATCTGTTGAAAGATGAATGATTGAGTGGTTCATTTCAATTCATATCAATGATTCAAAGAAGAAGAAAAACCAAACTTACCTTCAATTCTTCTTCTTCATCACATTTCTATCCATTTTCATTGTAATCCTTAATTATTTAACTTTTCAATGTTTTTGAAACTCAACAGAGATCTACACAATTTGAATTAAAACATTTTTATTTTTCTCTTAATTTGAAAAATTATTGCTTAAAATTGTATTTCCACAGCATCAGCTTCGACTGTTACGCTGATGATACACAGATCTACATTGCCGTTTCTGCAGACGACACAGGGCCTATTGACACCCGTTTACAATGTATTGTAGATATCAAGTCATGGATGGCAGAGAACTTCCTGCAGCTCAACCCAGGCGGGAAAAAAATATGAATCTAGAACGTTACCACGATGATGATTTCAGTGACTGTCAACGTCAATTGCAATCAGAAGGTCAAATGAATACGTTCACTGAGAGTCGGGCAGATTGTATCCCCTGAGGTGCCATACAGGTTGTTCAGCGTCTCTGCTATGTTGAGAGCATAGATTAAGATTCTGACAGATTGCAATCGGTCTCGTGTGCCACAATGAAGACAGAGGAAAAAAAAAATGTTTTGCAGTTCAGTTGACTGATTGCAAGTCTTCCATGGATGGAGGGCGACTATTTGGGTTTCCGTGACAAGACAGTGGGACAGACAGGTATTTCTGTCCATCATGTCATCGCCACCACATTCAAGGAACGCTTCAAGTAGCAAGAACACAGCGTCTGAATCGCACAATCTTTTTTCTCTTGCACAGTTTTAATTATAACTGCAGTCTATTGTGTTGAACTGTAATGTTTGCATTGTTCCTGCACAGGATTTCCAGCCATCTCAATATAGAGAACATGAAACGGAACTGCAATGAGAGGACCCAATTGTGTCTGGGACAACCAGGAGGGAAAATGTGGTGACACACACGGCTTCAAGTTTCACAGTACAAATATCTTTCCCGTCTTTCCCCTTTAATTAAAGGGGAAATAAGTGTCATCATTGTGATTGTTATTCGGATGTGTGGGTTCTACTGGAGGTGTGCAGTCATTGGAATGTAAGTGTGTGTGTGTGCTGCAACACCCACCAGCAAGCTGACTAAACCATTTCCCATTTCATAAAACCTTTCATATACACACACACGTGTGTGTGTGTGTGTGAGTATAATTACACCTGCAACAGGAATTAATTCTTCATTTAGTTACAGAAAGAAAAACATTTTTTCTATTTGTTGTTGTGATGTCAAGAGAAACAGAACAGTGTATCAAGATGGTAGTCTTGACCTTCAATGACCTCCGGGCCTTTGTTTGACACTGCATGTGATGATTGTTAAGTGTCAGCAAGCATTTCTTATCAAGTGCTGGTGTGCTGTTGTCAGTCCATACAGTGAAACTTGTTCCTGAGTGTGTGAGCTGTCAAGCCAGAGGGTCCTCAGCACCCAACCTGAGCTCACACCTGATCTGCTTTAATAAAGCAGACTTGCAAGAGTTGCCACTTTGAATCCGACTCTGTACTCACTGGACAGAGTGGACACCTCTATAAGTTGAGGTTTACCCTCATTTTCCTGTAAGTTTGAGGCTAAATTGTGTTCACCTCACCAAGGTTTGGTTTTTTTCTCAGATTTCCATACTTTGGTTTTTATTACATTTCACTCATTCACACAAAAACCATATTTTTGGCAGTTTTTGCTCAACTGTAGAAAATGTCACATTTTATAGAAGTAAGCAAAAAGCAAACACAAGACTATTTTGTAATCAAACCACACTTTATTGGAAGGATGGTCAGCCATAACTGGATTTAGTTGGCATGCAGGGCCTTCCAGCGTGACAGGGGACCCCTGCTGGGGATGTACTTCACGCCACAGCCGTCTGAAATCAGACGCTTCTCAGCCATCATGTCGTCAAAGTCGCAGGTGTTGAATTTAGTGAAGCCGTACTTCTTGGAAATGTGGATCTGTAGGTGACAACACAGTCAACTCACACATGCAGGTAAGCAAAAAATTTTTTTTTCCTAAGGTCAATTCAAGCAGCTGTGAAAGGATCACGGTCCATCAACACATTTTGTCTCAGTGGTCCCTTAAAGCACTCGGCACCTCACAGCCGAGGACATACACAACCAAAGAGTCGCTGTCTGCAGCCCTTGCACACCTGAACCGCACGACAGCAGAACTGGTCGGCTTAATAAGCTGCAGAGCATTGAACTGGACACATTTCCCATGGGCGCTGACTTTACCTTCTGGCGTCCAGGGAACTTGAACTTGGCTCTACGCAGAGCCTCGATGATGTGCTCCTTGTTCTGGGCCTTGGTACGGACTGACATGATCACCTGGCCAATGTGGACACGGGCCACGGTGCCCTGCGGTTTACCAAAGGCACCACGCATCCCAGTCTGGAGCCTGAGGAGCCGAGCAAACAAGAGGCCAAAGCGCTTGATTAAAAAAATGCCCCAGGTGGGATTTCACCTGTGACAAGTGGAGGGTCTGACCTATCAGCTCCAGCGCAGGACAACATCTTGTTGATGCGGATCACGTGGAAGGGATGCAGGCGCATGCGGATGTGGAAACCGTCTTTGCCGCAGGTCTTCACCATATACTTGTTAGCGCAGATGCGGGCAGCCTCCAGAGCTGCAGTGGTGGAAGAGGAGCAGGAGAAGAGTGAAGTCAACACAGTCTCACAGCTGAGATCCCTAAAACTTTCACTTCAAGTTGGATGTGACTTTGGCCTATCACATTTCAGACAGATGGTGATTCAACAACCAGCAAAATGTCTCATCTGCCTGATTTTAATCCATTTTCCAGAAACTGGAGAAAATGATGAATCCAACAGATGACCACGATGTTATTTTGTAGCAGAACAGTTTAAGGTGGTGCAACAGGTAGGAAAATATATTCACGACACATTCCATGCAACTTCAATTTGTCAAAACAGGAAAGTTGCAGCATTTACAACGGACATCATTTTGAATTGGTGTAAAAAAATAAATAAAATAAAAATCAAACTTTTGCCACTTCATATTTTTAAACAGGTTCTACAGCACATGAACATCTGGTGAAGACAATGACCTTCTTACCCTCAGAGGACAGCTGCTCATACTCATCAGACACCATGTGGCCACAGAGGGGAAACTCGTCCACCTTCGCCTTCTTCCTGCCCAGGTCAAAGATCCTGATCTTGGGATCTGAAGACATCCAAGACGAGTTATTATCACGCCAACTCCTCATCAATCAGAAAACAGCACAAGTTTGTAGCAAATAGATCACTTTGCTTCTACAGCGTCCACTCAAAATAATGAGTTATATTGGACATTTTGAAGCCCAGATTTGAAGACCAGTTACATTTTCAGTCACTTTAAAAAGACAGCTATTGAACTAAATTTTACTTTTTATTTAACCTTTATTTCACTCGATATAACCTGGCTGATGATTAAATAAAAAAATATTAATGATAATACCAAAACTTCCACAAAGAAAAAGGCTGACAGTCAATCAATTAAACATCATGTTGTCTCAGTGGTCCCTTAAAGCACCCAGCACCACACAGCTGAGGACATACACAACCAAAGAGTCACTGTCTGCAACTTTTGCACACCAGAACCGCACGAGAGCAGAGCTGGTCGGCTTAATAAGCTGCAGATTCACTGCCACATGGCAGCAAATCTGAATTTTCTGCTTTAAATCTGAATTGCTGCGAACACGTGTGTGTTTTTGTGAAGCACGGCAACAGCTTACCAGGAACACCCCTGCAGAAACGCGACTTGGGGTAAGGTTTATTCTTGCAGTAGCGGTAGCTGTGGGAGAGACAACGTTTCAGATTAAATGATTTTACCTTTAAATAAAAAAAAAGACGAACAAAAAACCCCATTCCTTCATATTAGAGAACACACCTGCCCATGATGTGTCTTTATGAGCACTGCCAACAACACTTGTAACATTAAACAAATGGAATATAGGCTAATTATCTGATGATGATGGGTCATAACAGTTCTCAATTACTGACCAAAGTCCAAGAAAACACTGCAGACATGAGTGACGACAAGCGGGCCATTCTGGTCGAATCCAAACTAACAACTCATCTCTTCAACCTCATCCCCCCATTTGCATGTTTTTTATTTATTTATATATTTTAATTGATTTAGCAAGCCGAGCCTGTGTGTTGTGAAATGTGCCTATCAAATAAAATGTATTATTATTATACAGATGGAAGATAAGTCTCCATTAGTTGTGTCTGACTAGTCTCAGTACTACTACTACTAGTAGTAGTCTTGACAGAGACAACATCCACTGGAGCAGCGACACTTTGACACGGACCGACCACAGTATCGATTTAATCGAGGACATCCCTACTATCTATGGCTGGATGCCGAGCTTTAATATAAAAATAGCGTTTGTGGTATACTGGCAACATGTTGGCATAGTATAACGTGGATTGCAGCCCAAGTTACATAGAAATACAACTACACGGGGCTAGGCTAAGCTATTGCTAGCGATAGCTCAAGCAGCCTTTCGGCGAGTTACACCTTCTCACCGCTTAAAGAGACACGGAATTATTGATTTGTTTTTAAGAAACGTAATGATAGAGCTACACTTCGGACAAAAGTAACGGCTGTAATATTTTTTCCTTGACAGCCTCGCTGTGAAGGCCTGCCGGCAAACTGGGCCGCAGTGCACATGGTGCCGATCAGAGCAGCTGCCATTTTCCTTCCGAACAACTCTAGTCACTCCGCGCTGAAAATGTGGGGGGAAAACTACTTACCATCGGGCTGGTCGGCGGCCCATGGTTGCAATCTGTAAATTAACCGATAGAAATGCGTTAGTTTGATGTAACCGGGGTCTATAATCGCATAGAGAACAAAGTAAAAAGCCACGTTTTAAACAAGCCAAAGGAGCGGCGCTGCCACCACGCACTCACCTAATGGAGGAAAGGAAGACCGAGCCACTTCCGCTTCGTCATAATGACGGAGGGTGATGGTAAAGAAAAAAAAAGTATATATATTATAATTTATATGTGTATTATTTTCAGTAACACATTTTCACTCGGGTTAAAAAAAAACAACACACCATGCATTTACCATCTGCTTTGAGTGTTGATGCAAAAACAAATCATATTGACGTTTATTGTTTGTCCCTCCGATTGGATTCTGGGAAGTGTAGTTGTTTCAAGATGGCGATCAAGGCGCGACTGCAACAGCGCTGGTATTATGTAGTAACTTCTCGATATCACTGCATAAAGTCCTACAAAGGAGTGCATGGCGTTGTGCCTTCAGAAGAGGAGATATTCAGTGAAATACTATTAGTAATATTATTACACACTTCAGTTTTCATCCTAGCAGCCGACTGGAAGGATCACCCAAAATAGAATTGGGCTGTTGTCATATTTACAACTTTCATATAGTCTTCCAGCTATTCCTAAGTAATCATTCCCTTCTGTATTATCCAACTATTCTATAAATATGTAATTTCTACTTTAAAATGTATTTATTTATTTATTCATTTTTAAATAAAGGTCTACAATTACGGAAGCGCATTCTATTATAACAATGTGGAAACCACATCTAACAATGAAATAGAAATATGTTCGTTAACCAACCAGCCTTTTACTTGATTTAACCTTTTGGACGCTTTCCCATTTCTCGTCGTTAGGTGTCGCCATTGCACCATAAGTCCGTAGTCCGCCTGCCGTTCTGTGTAGAGCTGTTACTAAAAAAGGAACAATGAGCTCATGCAGTATCTTTGTTCTTGTTAATGCGGAACAAATGTTTATTTCTGACTGTGAAATCCGAGGAGCCCTAAACTCCAGCACACCTTCATGCCATCTTATTTTGATCTATTTAAACCTCGGCTGAAACATGAGCCGTGCTCTCTGTGGCTCTTATGGAATCAAATTAAAGTGGAGACAGGGGAAGGAGTCATTTTGCAAACATGTTTGCTTCAACTCTGAAGTGCTGTGTAAAAAGTGGCCCGATGACTCCACAGCTTAGAAACAGTGATCCCTGTTTAGCTTCATGTAGTTGCTCAGTGATCAACCAACTCGGTGCTGCGTCTTGATTCTACCTGGTCTGTCCTTTGTCTCGCCTGAAGCTCCTCCAACCTCCTCTGTGTCTGAACAGAATCTCAGTCAAGAGCCACGGCAACAGTGTGGCAGTGGCAAAGAAACACAGAGCAAACTTTGCATGCAACTCATTTTGTTGGTCAATCGCACACATACATACAACTAGTAACTTTCATATTAATTGTACAATATTCTCCTTCTAAAAACTGTCTTTATTTCACTTATTGGTGCCTAATTGTTGTATTTCATAGGTTATGTCCATACACCATGATTCCATACAATATGGTAGTTTTGAGCGATGATGTGAAAATGTATTTTGGCCAGAAAGAATGAAGAAACAATAGGGATGTTTAATTAAAATCTGATATTTAATTAGTGCACATAGAAAACTGTTAAAGTATATATTTTACCGCTGCAGTTTCTAACAGGCCGAAAAAAATATCTGATAAGTCATGATTGAAATTCACACAACTAAACTGCACACTGGAGAGAGTGACTGATGCAAGAGGGTGTGGTGGTCACACATTCACTGTGTTGAAACCGAGGGTTCCTGTTAGGTGGGTCTCATCTGCAACATCTGATATATTCCACTGAAATAGAACAAGAAAAAATAAAGCCAGAGAATTTCTGCTTGAAATGAAGGCGAGAAAAACACAGAGACACAAGAATAGTTTGAGAATCGCATCTCATTCTTTGAGTAAATTTGCAGTATTTGAAAAGTGAATTGAGAAAATGTAGGTAACAGTAAACGTTTTGTTAATTTCTATCTATTGCTCCTTTATTTATTTGAGGACAAGATATTTCAAGTTGATCAAAAATGTCTTTTCCTCACAATTTTGCTTCCACATTAAGTTGTGTGATTTCATCAGTTCAGTTGCCAAGTCATTCCTTCTATTGACTGCAACTGGGGATTAGGAATGTCTGGGAAAACTGCACAATGTGTCAGGTTGTGCAATACAAGGGGTTTCTCTGATATCCACACAACCACATCAAGAAGTGAAAATGTGGCCACAAAGCGCCGGTCCAAGCAAACTAAAACAAATGGTTCCTGTTTTTTCATTTTTCTTGTGATTTCTGCTGCGTCTTATTTCCATCCAGCAGATTAACAGCAACAGCGAAAAGCATGAAGTTAGTCAGAGCAGGGGCGACATGTGCAGCAGTGGTCTGTTCTCTTGCGAGCTTTTGCTTGGTGAGTATTTGAGGTACATTCAGAGGTTTGTCCTCTTTCTCAAGCAGAGCTCTGAATTCAGCTTCCTTGCACAAAAAAGTGATTTATTTATTTATTTATTTATTTTTTAGTATTAAACAAAAAAATGTGATCGGCGGTAACTTACAGACTGCAGACAGAACAGCAATAAACCAAGTTTGCAAGAATGCACTAAAGTGTAGCATCGTAATGAAGCACAACACTGGAGTCTTGCCCCCCCCTCCCCCTCCCACCAGCAGGTCAAGTCTCTGCAGGTCTGTGTGTCAGGCTCAGCTGCTTCAGTAATGAGATCATATGATGTCATACAGTTCAAGCAGAAGCAGCCATCCGCTCAGTGTGGTAGGAAGGCTGCAGTGTGTGTGTGTGTGTGTGTGTGTGTGTGTGTGTGTGTGTGTGTGTGTCCATGGGGGAGGGAGTTAGGCAGAAAGACTGAAAAAAAAACTATGCTGTTTCCTGAGGCCAATATTCATGTTTTTCTATCCAGTGCAACTGTTCATACTTGGATAACAGAGAGAGAGCGACGGAGAGAGGGAGAGAGAGAGAGAGAGAGAGAGAGAGACACACACACACACGCACACACAAACCCCAGACATGAGACATGCAGTCAAACTCAAGCACAACTTGTTCACTTACCCCTCATCACGTTCACGTTCATCATTTACGTCGAAACTTTTCAATCTGCAGGTTGTCACAGGCAACAACAGACAGTTCTGAAAATCTGCCAATGAGCAGTGAAATCACATCGAGACAAAGTGTTCAACTAAATCCATTAGCATCACACTTGAAACTGCACAAACAGGAAAAGAAAATGCATGTCAGAAAAGTCTGGACAAGGACCTTCGCTGACGAGACGTTTCCTTTACTAAAGTACAGACTGAGAAATGTTGGCATAGAACATACAACAGCACAGGAGGTGTTTCGTGGTCGGCAGGTGGTAACAGTGCAGGGAGAGTGTGATATACCCGTCAATATTCATCCTTTAAATCAATGACTTAGAAGGTGCAGAATGAGGAGCCTTCAACATGAGGTCTTGGTGCTTCCAGAGAAACACAGACTCCAGATTCACAGGCCAGCAGAACAGATGCTTGATGAGATGTCACGCAAGATTCTGTTCCAGTGTGAAACAGAGCACATTTCACATCTCCTCCTGATTGTTACCCAATACCAATCTAAATGTCCTCGACATGCAGGAGGCCTGTAGTGACCATTAGTGACTTCATCATCACCTGGTATCCATTCTGCTCTGCAGTAACATTTCTGCTCCTCTTTTCTGAAGAAAATATGAGACCCCCTTCAAATGTTGCTTTGAGGCCTTCAGGGGGTCTCGTGGGTCAATCGGGGAGCGGGGGGGGGGGGGGGGGGGGGGTTGCATAACATGATGGGAGGCTGATGGAGTGACCTCAACTATGGTGACCAAAAGGTTCTGCTCCTACACCAGTTTATACAACAGAAGGATTCATGTTTTGCTGCTACGAAGCAGTTGGAAGTGTGGAGGCCTTCAGTTGCTGCTGGAGTGAACACAGGCAGCAGGGACAGAAAGAAGTAGAGAAGCTCTCTCCTCTCCTCTCCTTTCCTCTCCTTTCCTCTCCTCTCCTCTCCTCCTCTCCTCTCCTCTCCTCTCCTCTCCTCTCCTCCTCCTCTCCTCTCCTGTCCTCTCCTCTCCTCCTCTCCTCTCCTGTCCTCTCCTCTCTCCTCTTCTCTCCTCTCCTGTTGTTGCCTAATTGTTGTATTTCATAGGTTATGTCCATACACCATGATTCCATACAATATAGTAGTTTTGAGCGATGATATGAAAATGTCTATTTGGCCATAAAGAATGAAGAAACAATAGGGATGTTTAATTAAAATCTGATATTTAATTAGTGCACATAGAAAACTGTTAAAGTATATATTTTACCGCTGCAGTTTCTAACAGGCCGAAAAAAATATCTGATAAGTCATGATTGAAATTCACACAACTAAACTGCACACTGGAGATAGTGACTGATGCAAGAGGGTGTGGTGGTCACACATTCACTGTGTTGAAACCGAGGGTTCCTGTTAGGTGGGTCTCATCTGCAACATCTGATATATTCCACTGAAATAGAACAAGAACAAATGACAAAACAGAGAGAGAGCGACGGAGGGAGGGAGGGAGAGAGAGAGAGAGAGAGAGAGAGAGAGAGAGAGAGAGAGAGAGAGACACACACACACACACACACACACACACACAAACCCCAGACATGAGTCTCCTCTCCTCTCTTCTCTTCTCTCCTCTCCTCTCCTCTTCTCTTCTCTCCTTTCCTGTCCTCTCCTCTCCTCTCCTCTCCTCCTCTCCTCTCCTCTCCTCCTTTCCCCTCCCCTCTCCTCTCCTCTCCTCTCCTCTCCTCTCTCCTGTTCTCTTCCCTGTACAAGCTGCCCGTTGAGAAACAGGCAGCAGACCTCCAGTGGAGGATTGTTCACGGTGCAATAGCTACGAACAGACACAGAGCGCACCTGGATTTTTGTAATCAATCTGAGACACTGCAACATTTATTTGTTCAGTGTCCTGGGTTGTTGATTTTCTTTGAGGTGTTAGGTCGGTGGTTTCAGGGCCTCAGGGAGGTTTTTTCTGTACCTTTGTTTATTTTTGGCCCGAAACACAGTATTAAGAAGAAGTTTGAACACACGCTTATGAACTTTCTGGCTGGCTCTGCCAAGTTGGCCATAGGCTAACACATAAGAACAAGGCTCAGGGTGCTGGGTGCATGGAGCCGGTCCTGGTTTTCAAAGGTTTGGCCAGAGCCAGGCTAAGGGTTGAGTACGACTTTGTCTTTACATGTCTGATGAGTTGAAATCAAAATTGTTTTATTTTTGTAAATGCTGCAGTGGTCCAATGAAGTGGATTCCAATCTCTCCTCTTCCTCTCTTTAAATGGTTCCCTGATTTCACCGCCGCTGCCCTCACGACACACACATTCTTTTTCTAGACAAACTGTAGTCACACACACACCTCTATATTTACACAAGGAATGCGTCCCACTTTACCTGACATCATCATCATCCTATGCTTCCTCCAGACATCTGTTTCTTTTTAAATTGGATCCAGATGCAGGTGAGTTCAAGACCTTATGTTTCACCACAGGACCCTGCACCCTCACCCTCCTCACCCTCCTTCTCCTCCTCCTCCTCCTCCTCCTCCACCTCCTCCTCGTCCTTGTCCTCGTCCTCCGGAAGATGATATGAGGCTGTTTGATCGTCAGTTAGGTCATCAGGCATCCGTCAGGCAGGTCACCTGGATGAGGCCAGTCAGTCACTCACACCCAGCCCACAGCTCTGCCAGTCCATAGGGACGACGTCGATGATGTCATGGCTGACTTTTTGGAATGCAACCCTCTGAGTCGGAGGTGAGTGTGTGAGTCCGCTCGTGTGTGTGTGTGTGTGTGTGTGTGTGTGTGTGTGTGTGTGTGTGTGTGTGTTGAGGACTGGATGTAGACGGGGGAAGAGGGAGAAAGGGTAAATCAGTCATTCATAGCTCCTCACATTCCTGCCCCCTTATATGGACAAAACTATTGGAGCCCGTCTCTCCATCTCCAAAACACACACAGAGAAATGCGGAGGCTCGCACCGTCGGCAAATCTGCAGTGTTTTTCAGCCTCGATTGACCCAAAATTGAAAGATCTGCTCACGATGTGAGGCAACGACTTGACTCTCTGCCCTTTGTTCGTTTCTTTTCTTCACCTCACCAGTTCACTGCGGGAAAAGCAGTTTGTGTAAACCTGTAACATTTGCATCTTAAACGACATAAATGCTATAGCCAAATGTATATTGGCATTTGAATAACCATTGGAGCCCGTCTCTCCATCATCAACACACACAGACATGCGCAGGCTCAAACCATTGGACGAATCTTCAAGGTTGTTTTTTTTAGCCAACGTGGCCCAAATTTTTTTTTGTTTTTAGAGTATGTCGCTGTTGTGATTATGATTATACTGATTTGAGTGGGAGTAAAAATAAACAAACAGATGAAGAATACATCTGTGCAGTTGTGGCAAACTGTTTGCTTTATCCGTTCAAAGACCCAAAGACCCCAGAGGGAGAAACTCTGGGTCGCCACTGAGTTTAGCCCAGCCACAAAAATAAAGAAACTGAGGAGGACAGAAAGTTACTTAGAGGGGGTGGGAGTGGGAGTGGGAGTGGGAGTGGGAGTGGGAGTGGTGGCGGAAGACATGCTGGCCTGTGGGTTCACAGGCGGGCTGGAAGGGGACAAGGAACCGAGTTGTGGCCAAGAGGCAACAAGTCAGAGCGACAGCCGAGGAGGACGGCCCTGCTGCCTTTGCCTTAAAAGGCTTTGTTTGTAGATGGAGACGAGTGTCGGTGTTTGAATCCACCGTGCGTGTACAGATTTGTCCGACGGTCCTCCGACATACAGTGTGTTAACAGATGGGTGGAGGTGAAGCAGGAGGAACACTTGTGCAACACACACTAGTGGTCAAAAGTTTGGACTCACCTGTTTCTTCTTTATCTTGACTACTTTCTACACTGTAGATACAAACTGAAGACATCAAACATATGAGCAAGATATGTGGATTAATGTGGCAAAAGAAAAAAATGATAAATACTTAAATCTGTTGTGTTCTATATATTTTATATGAAGGCTGGCCATTCTAGATCATCTAAAAATATAAAACTTCTTTAAGTTATTTCACACTTTGTATTTTAATACATATTCCATATGTGTTCACTCATAGTTCTGATGCCTTGAGTGATAATGTACAATGTCAATAGTCATGAAAATGAAAGCAAAGCCATTTAATCAGAAGTATGAGTGCAAACTTTTGGGAATTCACCCCAGAAGAGACGAGTGAGTCCTCCGTCCAGTGACGTCACCTTTCAATGAGCATCTTAGTGACTGAATGTGTTTCCATGTTTCTTGGCTGCTAGTTGGGCCCTTCTCTAATCTTGCTTGTTCCTAAATGTACTCACTTAGTGATCCTCGTCGTCCCAGTTGGGACGTAAACTGTTACACAAACTGTAACAAAAGTGATCTAAAATGAGTACAAAGTAAACGACTGGCTCCTCACACACACACATTCTCTAGCTGATTATATGACCACGCACACACACACACACACACACACACACACACACACACACACACACACTCATCCTGTCTACACTCCACGCAGTCTTTATCCAACAGGAACTGCAGATCTGGGAACGGCTCCAAATTTGCCCCATTTCGCTCTGCTGCGATCAAACGATGGGCTCTGCTCCGCCGCTGCACTCACTGACTGTCCTAATGTGGCCCACGAGCAGATAAAAAGTGAAAGCCAAGACAGGAAATTGTAGCAAAAGTGAGTCAAGCAGTGTCAAAGGGCAGACGTTCCTCAGCGTGTTTCCTCTTCTTCACCCCCATGAGCTCCAGAGGGCCGTTTGTCACAGCACACGCCAGGGTTTGTGGTCAGAGTGGGATTTTTGACAAAAGCAAACATTCCTGAAACACTTTGAGGTAGCCAACGTCATTCATCTCTCAGAGCATTGTCGCTTTTTTCTAATTGTTAATCATGTTCTTGGCCGGTGATCAGCCGGGTGCGCTAACACAGCAATGACAAAGATGGAGAGAAGAAGATAAGGATTTGATCAGGGCCTGGCTCTCCTTCAGGCTCGGCTTGTCTGGCTGATCTTATAGGGGGTTGGATGAAGACCAGCTGACGTTACATAGACCTCCCTCCCTCCCCCTCGCCCCGTCCCTCCCTCCAACTCTCCCTTCCTCCGTCCCTCCCTTTGGCTCACAACAACTAGTTCAACTGTAAGACAAGACGACAACACAAACAACACATGAGTGACATGCAAGCCCTGTTTGACTTTAGAGCGTTTTGACCATGTGATCTCCTGATCAAGAAGAACATGATGTTTAGCCTGCAGTGGTGGGAATACCGCCCCTCCCCCTCCCCCCGGGGGGGCAACGCAACACACAAAGTCACGGCTTAATGCATCTGCAAACATTCTTCGGTCCTTATCCGAGCTGCTCTACAGTGTTGAGTGTGTGTGTGTGTGTGTGTGTGTGTGTGTGTGTGAGTCAGCCTTTCCCAGACATCAGAGTCTACTGCTCCATGAATCAGTGCCATTCGTCTGCTGGCTGTGACTGTCTCTCATTATTCTAAATCCTCACAGGGGAGCTGCCTGCATGTGGCCGCAACTGTAGGCACGCATTACCTGTGCCAGGCGACTGTGTGTGTGTGTGTGTGTGTGTGTGTGTGTGCAGGTGGTTTTCAGTGACAGTCTTGGCTGGAATGACGATGATGCGTAGACATGACTGATCTGGAGACAGCTGCTCTCTTGTCTCTTATAAAAGTGAGATATGAGTGTCAGCATTTTACACTTGTTCCTGTGTCAGACACAAATGTTTGTTTTTATTGAGGGATCTCTGCCATTGTCTTTTCTTTACCTCACCGGTGGCTTGCTAGGAAAGTCATTTGTGTGTAAACCTTGTGTCAACTGTATATTCGCATTTGAATATGGTAACTTCAACATGTAAAGACATCTATAGTAATAATAAAAGCATCTTATTGTTTCACATCTGTCTCACTGTTGTTGTTTTTTTTTAATCACGTCACGTTTTAAACGTGGAAAAAAAAACCTAATTGTATTGTGACGCTGAGAGAACATTCCAGAACATTTAACTCTTCATTTCGCAGGCCAATAATTTTGACAATTCTTGTTGAAATAACCTCAAATTTTCACAGAATGTAAAAAAAAAAACAACCCAGATTGATTCTATATTTAATGTTTTATTTTGGTTCTGGTTTCAGGTTGAGCCGTTCACTCCCAGAGAGAGGTCATTTTGCATCTTGGAATATGGTCTCATAATAAACTTATGATGTTCAGCACGTCAAACTGTTCAATTTCATTAAGCTAGACTTAGTTAAGATGCAGTTTTCAAGATAATAGCCTTTAAAATGATGCCAAATTTGGAACCCCCTGCATAATTGTGATTCTGCAAGAGGTTTACGTCCTTTTCTAACTGACGAAAAAAATCTAGCTGCAGTGTATGGAACCTCAGTATCCTGTGATGAGCCACATCCAACCCCTCACTTACTTACTGTTGTCTCTTGGGAAAGACAGCAGTAAGGAAAATGTTTTAGAATTCAATACTGGAACAACTGTCACCTCTTGATCCTCCTTGGGGCCTGGACAGTTGCATCCATCACTTCCCTCAGGCACTGCTGCTGGAGGAATCTGCCCGCTTCTTTGAAGTCAGATTTTTTACAACTAATCGGAATGTGTAAGATTCACAGACAGGTCCAAGCAGCAGGGAAAGACTGCAGTCACACACACACATCAGCACACACACACACACACACACAGGGAGTGTGTGGGAGGACATTATAGGATGGACTTTCCTTTGAAAATGCAAAGCTGGGACTTGATGAGTAAACTGAAAATGAAGAAAATCCCCCAACCACACACTGACATTGTTTGGTGCTTTCTAATGAGCCACTGGCACTGATGTTACAGTTGAAATGTCAGCACGCCAACCTCTGTTTATCCAGAGCTTCTGTCAAGTCAGCGAGTGTGTTGACTCACTGTCACCTCATTTGTGTCATGTGCACCGAGTTGCCAGCCAACGTGTCCACACACTTGCTTGTGTCTTAAAGTGTCCTCGCTGTGTAACTGATTTCTGAGCCTCAGCTGGACATTAAAGCGGCTTCACAGTTCTCAGGTCTAAACATGGGCTCCGTCTCATTTAATGAGCGCTTTTTTCCATACATCAAGTCCTCTTTGTCGCATGGCTTTTATATCCACGTGAGTGTTGACTTTGGGTTCCAGACAGACTAAGTGGTGTAAGACAAGAAAGTGTGCTGGTGAAGAGATGGGAGAAGGTCGTCAGATCACCTGCAAGTGGAATTTAATGAGCCTTTCATTCTGGTTCTGGTTCAGTTTCTGCGCTTCGGCCTCACGTCTTTGTGCTTTATGCAAGCGTGTAAAGATGCTAAACTGTGTGTTTGTGAGTGTAAAATAAGAATAAGAGGCAGAGACCCATCAAAACAAGACAGAGTGCAAAATCACCAGCAGTTTAACAGTTTTGCCTCTGAAGCTCCTTGAACAGCAGAAGCAGAGAAGCTGCGTGATGAGAGCCTCAACTCAACTCTAAACCAGCTCAGTTTCAACCACTCACTCTGTCTGCCACTCCACACCAGCCTCCATCAGCACCAAGTTCACCCGTGTGTAATTCACTAATCAACACGATTGGTCAAATGCTGACATCGTTGTGTAATAACCAGCTCAGGCCAAGGAGTTCAACAACACACATGGCAAGGCATCCCTAACGACTTTCTCATTGGAAATATCCCTTTGAGCTCAGAATCACTGGCCATCCAAACTCCATAAATCAGGTTTGAAACATATCATCATCCCTGACTATTCACATTCCATTCCAACTCTAGAAAAGCCTCTAAAAGTTTCATGTTTTGCAGCCACAGTCTGCGGTGATGTAACAACAAGCTGCGCACTGATGATGTCACTGACACAGTCAACACAAACAAAATGGTAACCATCTGGATCTTGTTGATACGTTATGATTCACACCACACACACGCGTGTGCGTGTGTGTATGTGTGTGTGTGTGTGTGTGTGTGTGTGTGTGTGTAAGTGTGGTCAAAATGCCAAAAAACCCATGGCAGTAGGTCACGGCATGTCTTGCCATTCTAATACTCACCCCTGCACGCATATTACGTCATTTACAGTAAACCCTCTTCACACTGAACAAGGACATCAACATGTTTTCTACGCACATCTGTAAACTTTACAACAATTTGCAGATGGATGTGAGTAAATAGACTGAATCATAGCTGCTTGTGACAACAGCGTTGCGTGCTCACTTTAATGTGAAGAGCTCATTTCCTCTCTGAACATGAGCCATTTGCTTTTTAAGCAATGTGACCCCTGACCCCTGACCCCCAACCCCACTCCAAGCCCCGTGAGTGCGGGGATCTGTCTCAGGCTGAACGATGACGGGAGAAGAGTTTCTCTGGCGCTCCAGGGTCACGTCATACCTTTAAAATCCCGAAGGCGCGGGTGATTACGTCACCCCAGAAAGAAAGAAAGGAGGGAGAGAAAAAAAAAAAGGAAAGGCGCAGGGCTGGAGAGAGTGAGGAACACCCTCATACACCCCTTCACATTTCACCGTTTACCAATTAAGGCTTTTCCAGCGGTGGAGGAGAGGCAGAGGGAGAAGGCAGCAGCGCGCGGAGGCTCCATCTGCGTCTTTCCTCTGTGCGCCACCAGCAGGGCTGCAACCATCACACCCATTTCCCCACCACCGCCACCGGGAGGGACTGGCTGCGTGTGGGAAAGGGAGGTCCGTGACCTGCTGCGACTCACACGCACACAACTTTGACTTCACCCACCGAGAGACCGAGCGAGCGAGCGAGCGAGCGGACGCGGACGCGCACTCGAGGGAGCGCAAGACAAGCGACACGCATGTAAGTGTTTGTCCTTTTGTTTGGACTTTTGAGCGCCGCTGTGACAACTGTTCGGAGCGGTTCCGTGTTGCTGTTGAGTTGGCAAGCTGCGGGCAGGTGTTGTGGATCGAACTCGAGTCTAGTCTAACTTTTAACAACCGCGTGACGGTGCACGGAACCGGGACGGATGACTTCTTGTTCTTGTTTTAATGCAACACAAACATATGAAGCGCTGTACTTCGGCGGCGGCGAGGCATCACACGTTGTAAAGGTGGACGTGTGTCTGATGCGGCTCACCCACCCACACCCCATCACCACCACCACCAGCTGCCGCGCGTCTCCTTTCCTTGAGGCGCACAGACGCGCGCTCGTTGTCTGTCGCTCGCCGCGCTGAACTGCAGCATCTCGCTGTTGGTACATTTAGGGGGCTGCGCACCAAATAAGGTAACAGACGGACACTGACAGCGCCGGAGGTTTTTACCGGGGGGTCGGGAGGAGCTGGGGGAGGGGGAGGGGGAGGGGGAAGGAAAGGGGGGGGGAATCACTTGCGCCCTCCGCCGCCGGGAACGGGTGTCACACCGTAGGAAGGTGGACACAGAGAAAGCCCCCCCCTCCCACACACACACACACACACACGATCAAAGTCTTGTTCCTTCTTGGATGGATAACATGTTGCCATGAACAACAAGTTATTCCAGTGCAACAGTCGTGGTCCTACACCAGTACACCAGTGCTTCCCAAACTCATTTACCCAAAATGTAAAAACGCGAGCCCACTTTCTATCATGCCTACTAAATAAATTATTGAAATTATTGAATTGAATATTGTGCCCTGCAAAATGAACGCCCAATCCCTATAAATATATATAGATTTTAAAAAAGGAAATTGCCCAATCAAAACAGCTACAGGACCCACTTTTGGGCTTGCGACCCACCAGTTGAGAAACACCGTTGTAAAGCGTTTCAATTCCTCCTCCACATGAGCAGCGTTGCCGATGAAGTGTGGCTCACACTGAACTGACAGCAAGGAAAATCCTCCTCTCGTTAGTTTAACCCCGACGCTGTCCATCTGTGCCATCCCATGTGCCCTCACTCCACCCCCCCCATCCCCCCCCACCCCCCACTTCCCACTGCCCACTGCCCACCCCGACCTCCCCAACATCCTGATGACTGCATCAGTGGAATTTACCTCTTTAATCCTCACAACCAGCTGCTTCCAGCTTTTTCTGGCAGCCTATTTCATGGTGACCTCACAGCATTCTTCTGCAAGCCCTTTATCTGAGACACGGGCGGAATGCGACTGTTTGTCTTTTCAGACGGACTGAGTGTGATTGGCTCGGGGGGGGGTTGATGTTTTTTTCATGACATGGCAGATCATTGCTTTCTTGATAAATGAGATAATCAAGGAGAGGAAAAAAGTCGAGCAAGTAAAAAGTGGAGAGTCAAGACGCAGCCTCAAGCAGTTCAGAGTCTGTCCTGTTATTCTGAGATGGTACTTTGTGCCTGGCAACCACCAAAATACACCCATACAAACACACATTGACCACGGAGGAAGTTATAGTTTTGCTGCAATCCGTGCATCTGACTCATTTATCGAGGCTCCGTCGCCACCAAACTCATTTTCCACGAAGTGTCAGCGGTTCAGTCTGACTGGTTCAATGTTCATCTTAATCGAGTTCCTTCCTCTTGGGTGTGGCGTGCGAAGACGCACCGCCGCCGCCGCCACCACAGCCGCCGCCGCCGGCACACTTTCATACAGTGCCACAGTAGCAGTATCACCTCACTGCGTTCAACTCAACTTTATACTGCAGCTGTCAGCAAAAACTCCCAGCTGTCTTTTTTACTGTTTAATTCCTGAATGCACTGGTTTGCATGGAATTCAAATACAAATATTTTGTTGAGGTTTAATTTTGAGGTAAATTTTCTGGAAGTGAAACTGCAAGTTTTTTTTGTCTTAAGTGTTGCATCTTTTCTCACCTTGTGATGTCATATTGAGATATTTCTTCTGCTCTGAATAGCATACGTATACTGCACACACACACACACACACACACACACGCAAATAAAAAGTGATGTGCTGTATAATAATTGATATTATTTGAAATATATCTAAGTTCTCCCCTCCTGGGCTACTGTGTTTCTTCAGGTCTGCTGTGTTTCTTCAGTGGACACTAATAACTTGTGGGAGGGTGTAGCGAGTGGAAAAGGCCGTTCACACTGAAAACACTGTAAAGCACTCAGCACTAAAGCGTTGACTGTGTTAATAAAGCCTTGGACTCAGCAGCTACAGTGTGGGACCAACCGCAGTGGTGCTGCTCCAGTGTTCTATCAAGCTTCTCAAGGAGATGCTTCTTCAGCAGCGGCTACACAGTTGGGTCAGATATACTCCTCTACCTGTGTGAGATATACGAGATGAGTAACAACTAAAAATTCAGAATTAGTTTCGAGAACTAATTCTATTGTGAAGCATCCACTGATAATCACTAGAGGGAGCCAAATAACCAGGCAGAGAGCCTCCTGCCGTCTTCCTCCAACAAGCCTACCTGTTGACAATACACTCCTCCTCCACTCTCCCTCCTCTCTTCCTCCACTCTCCCTCCACTCTCCCTCCTCTCTTCCTCCACTCTCCCTCCACTCTTCCTCCACTCTCCCTCCTCTCTTCCTCCACTCTTCCCTCCCCTCTTCCCTCCCCTCTTCCTCCACTCTTCCCTCCCCACTTCCTCCCCTCTTCCTCCACTCTTCCCTCCACTCTTCCTCCCCTCTTCCTCCCCTCTTCCCTCAACTCTTCCTTCACTCTTCCCTCCACTCTTCCTCCCCTCTTCCTCCCATCTTCCTCCCCTCTTCCTCCTCTCTTCCTCCTCTCTTCCCTCCACTCTTCCTCCCCTCTTCCCTCCCCTCTTCCTCCACTCTTCCTCCCCTCTTCCTCTCTGCAGGGTTTCTGTCCCTCTGCTCTGTTGATAGCAGGATTTGTTCCGCCACGATTATCATCACGATTGTCATCATGATCCGAATCATTTGAACAGGTCTTTTACCACTGAGCCAAGTTTATACAGTCTGAGAGCAAATAATGCTGTGTGTGCGTGTGTGTGTGTGTGTGTGTGTGTGTATGTTCTATTGTCATGTTGCTTTGCATGTTGCATTAGTGGGGCTTGTGGACTATTAGTAAGACGTAAGGGTTTTGTGTTGGAGGGGCGAAGGGGCATTCTTTAGATTCTCCAGACACACAAACACACACACACAGACACGGACACAGACACAGACACAGACACAGACACACACACACACACACACACACACACACACACACACACACACACACACACAAAGGCAAGGCATTCTGGATGGCTCCTGGCCACAGTGTGGCTCCTGGCACTGAGCTCCTTATTTAGTCAAAAGCTGCAGAGTCACGTCTCTCCCACTGCAATTACAGCCGCCACTGTCCTCTTCTTTCCAGAGAGGGAGTCTTTCCAAGACTTCCATGGGTTTTATTTTCTTTTCTTTTAAGATTTTAGGTACATTAGTCGTATGAAACAGTTACCGCCAATCGTTAAACGACAAAACCAAAGTGGAGTTGAACGGTTCAGGTCTCCCTCCTTTAAAACTCATCAAACACACAATCCAGGAACTCCAGAAGGCTCCTGCTGACAAAACAGCAGCCAGTGATAATTGAAGGGAATGCACCTACTGACTGGAGGAATTATGGTCATAGGACAATTTGCCAAAAAATTTAACTATCGCTTTAAAAATGTGAGAACACACACTTTCCCCATTTGGTGACATAATGATAGTAAAGACCAGAGAAATCTGTATTTACAGCCGACAGACAACATG
The DNA here is from genome assembly GCF_046127955.1 of Nelusetta ayraudi. Taxonomy (NCBI): domain Eukaryota; kingdom Metazoa; phylum Chordata; class Actinopteri; order Tetraodontiformes; family Monacanthidae; genus Nelusetta; species Nelusetta ayraudi. The sequence goes on along the minus strand of NW_027466138.1, from coordinate 1,077,503 downwards.
ATTGTCATTTTCTCAGCCAGTTTTCAAACAAACCTTTTCATCAGAGCATGGTTGCATACAAAAGATTTTGTGCCACCAGTGTCGACTCAATCTCACAGTCCACTCTGAAAATGAACGTACAATGGAAACATGCAAAACATGGATATCAAAACTGCTTGGTTACCATCTGTATTCTGCATGTGCAGAGTCACTAAACAACTTTGATACCTGGCTTAACAACAAAGCCTGTAGTAAAAGTTCATTATATTTTGTTAAATATAGTCAACAGACACTATTTCGTTCAAATACTGAGTCACAGGGAAATTACTTGATTGATTACTTGAAAGATGCCGGCGATAGTATTTTTGTTCTGGCATCATTTTTTATGTATTCAGTACTCATCCAAACTAATGAATAATAAAACATTCCCATGGATTAATGGTCACTGTGTATAACGCTCGCAGTTGGGTGTGTCCTGGGGTCAGAGGTCAGGTTACAGGGATTAATGACTGGTCTCCTCTGGCCCAGGAGTCACTGCAAACATGTCTGGAGGCTACTGGTGTCCATCTGGCCAGGCAGCAGAGGTTCTACTTTATGATGTTATCTCTGTGCACTGATAGAGCAGTCAAAGACGGCCAGACGACCCGACTCACTCAGACACTCATGAAAAGATGCCACTTCATTCCAAAGCATCAGAAAGGATGAAAAAATCATGTCAGACCCTGAGCTTGCTTTCCTACTTTATTAATTTTTTTTCCTCAAGCAAACAGTGTACATGCACTACCATTCAAACAGACCTCAGAACTCAATTTGAAGTCCTACTAACCAACTAGACTGGAAAACAGCAATTCCCTGGTCCCATATTATCACTGATCATAGCTACTGTGGCTATTTAAACCCCAGGCATTCCGGTGCGAGTGTGAACAGTGAGTTGTATTTCTACGTGGCCCTGCAATACACTGGCGAGGGTGCGACCTTGCCTTCACCCCGAGACACCTGGGAGAGACTTCAGTAACAATCACAATTCCTAAGTACAGAAAAAGCAGCAATAGAAAACGGATGGGTAGAACAGCTGAACTCTAATTTACTTTTACAGTACGGAGCTAATTAGAGATGGTTTGAATCTAAGACTGGACTGCTTTGTTCATGACACTGCATTACACATGCAAACTATTCTGACCCTTTAACTTCGAATTGACCAAGAGAATATGTGAAGTGACTTCTTAAAACTGCCATTCATTTCCTAAACTTATCATCTTAAATATATATATATATTTTAATAGTTGCATAATGTTCATTGTCATATGTTAAATACCCGTTGTTTATTTCCTAAACTTGTTCTGTCAACTATTCAAAAACTGAAACAAAAATGTTTTTGCCCCGCCCCCACTCAAAGGTCCAGTGTTTAATTTGATTGGCTTGATTTATGTGTTCTTTTTTTTAAAATATTGGTGAAAAAAAATGCTTACCATTCTGCCCATAAGTATATTCATAAAAGTATATTGGCCTACTTGCAGTACACTAAAAATCATTTGGTTTTCCTGCCTTCAGAACGGTTCTCATATTCGAATATACACAGAACAATAAGGGTCTTGCTGCTAGTTAGCTGCAATCTTGGACCGACATTTTTTTTTTTTTTAAAGGAAACCTTTAATTAAAAATGTAACATTCAACTTTATAACATTCTGCAATTCAGATTTGTGAAATCTGCCGCTTCGTTTCTGCTGACTTTGGCGCCCCCGTAAGGCGAACAAGGTATGTGCTCAAGAAACTGTTTGGGTGAGATTAAGAGACGACGCTGACGGCGAATCGTGAATTGAAACGAACTGGTATCTGGGGCTCTCTTTACAAGGTGGAATTCTCACGTGACGTCGTAAAAAAAAATAAATAAATAAAAAAAAACACGTGAATTGTGAACTTTGTTGCACATTTACCGACAAAAAAACAGACTTCCTTGAATCTTCTCCATGCAAACTGTGTCCAGGCTATAAACGCGTAGCTCATGTTCTCTCCTCTCTTTCCTCTTTTCTCTCAGACAAACACCCACAAGTTCGCAAACTGAAGGAGAGAGAGAGAGAGAGAGAGAGAGAGAGAGAGAGAGAGAGAGAGAGAGAGAGAGAGAGAGAGAGAGAGGGAGAGAGAGAGAGAGAGAGAGAGAGGCCAGCCGAATCCGAAGAGACTCCACCCCGAAGAAAAAGACCCAGCGAACCAAGAGGCAGACGAGGCCATAAAAATGAGTGGTTCACACCCCCGGCTCCACCAGAGCGCCTCGCCCGCTCCCAACGCTGCCTCCACGGACAAGGACGCAGAAATGCCCGCCACGGAGAAGGACCTGGCCGAGGACGCGCCGTGGAAGAAGATCCAGCAGAACACGTTCACCCGCTGGTGCAACGAACACCTGAAATGCGTCAACAAGCGCATCGGCAACTTGCAGATCGACCTGAGCGACGGGCTGCGGCTCATCGGGCTCCTGGAGGTGCTGTCCCAGAAGAAGATGTTCCGCAAGTACAACCAGAGGCCCACCTTCCGCCAGATGCAGCTGGAGAACGTGTCGGTGGCGCTGGAGTTCCTGGACAAGGAGAGCATCAAGCTGGTGTCCATCGGTGAGTGTCTCTGATCCACTGCACTGCACTGCACTCAGGGTAATGAATGAATAGCTGCGCCACACTGTTAAAAAAAAAAAAAGCTCATTGCAAGTTTGGCGTGCAGACCTCAAAAGTCATCCTCAAATCTTCTCAGCAGGCAACTCTCATCTTTTGACCGGTTGTTTCTTCCAATGCTTGAAGTTTGTCACAAGGATCATGAATTTTTCAGGCGTCACCCGTGTATAAGATTATAAAAAATCACATCAGTTGGTTGCAAGTTGCAGTTTGGTGGTGAAAACCCCCTCTAGCCTCCCAGCCGGTGAACTTCTCTTCTCTTCTCTTCTCTTCTCTTCTCTTCTCTTCTCCTCTTCTCTTCTCTTCTCTTCTCTTCTTCTCTTCTGTGCTGCGACACTTGAGAAGTTTGGTTTGTGTCAGTCACAGTCTGTGTCCAGCAGAAAAAAGCAGGCGTGTCCCCCCTCTTGGTGTCCATGGGTGCAGGGCTTTTGTCTCTCGCTCTTCTAAAGTTGAGGCGGGTCTCTCAGCCAAACCCCTACCCCCATACCGCCCTAGATGGGCCGAACCAGGCCGGGCCGGGCCGGGCCAACCCAAAACTCTGTGGGCCGGGATGCCATTCAGGCCTAGTAACAGAGACACAGGCCTATTGTCTGTGCTCATGTCGTGCTGCTGCTGCTGCTGTGTGTGTGTGTGTGTGTGGGGGGGGGGGGGGTTGTTGCTGTTGCGGATCCCTGCAGGCGTCCACAGGGTTTGGCTCCAGACTTTTTGGTTTGATATAAAATCAGCTTTCTAATGGGAATTTGCCTGCCACATTCAGTGCCGCTACTTTTGCACTTCAATAAGAACACGCAAGTCTTTTTTTTTTTTTTGCATGATTTTTCAGTAAATCCTGAGCAAACTGTTGGCAAAGAAGTTCTATCTGCCCAGAAAAAGTTCCATGGAGACCATGGCTTTGTCTTCGCCCCACCTGGACTGAGGGAAACATGTTCGGGATTTTGAGTCACTTGAATATGAGTCACTGGTTTGCACCCCCAGCCTTATTAATTAATGTCTTTGTTTTCCTTCTGATTGCCATTGGTGTTACTGTCTGCCACCAGAGGCAATAAGGTGAGGCAGTGGAAGACACCTGCAGACAAAATGGTGCTGCTGTGGCTTCATGGCATTGGTCTTGCGAAAAAGTAGACAAATTCAAATGGAGTCTGTTCAAACCGGGCTTCCCTTTGTCCCTGTGCATTTCTTTGACTCCACCATCAGTTGATTGTGTGCGAGTTGGCTTTGCTCCGATGGTCGTCTGGATCCAGGATGAGGCAGCGGTCGTCAGTTCTGACTGTCTGTTTGTGCGACTGACTCACCATCATGCACACTGCTGCTCATTTTGACTCATTTCATGGGGAGATGAGAGAGAGAGAGAGCAGCCAGCCCTCCGTCGACTTCCTCCTAGAGTTGCAGAAAAAGGGCACACCCTGCTAAGCCTCACCACAAATTACCTAACTACCATCACTGGCCAGCCTGATGCACTCAACCCGCCCACTGTCTTTGGTCTGAAGGCCTTGCCCTCAGCTTCTTCTCCTTTTTGTAGATTGCTGAAAGGTGAAAATGTTTCTCCGCGAGATGAACTTGCACTGACTCGGAACTTGATGCAACCACACCTTCTTTCATTTCTCCTTTAATTTGAGGGTTTTTTTGCATTCTAAACATTGACATCCAACAGGTGACTGGGACAAGCCGCAAAATCTTCTCTCTGGTCTACATTAATGATGTAAAGCCTCAGATTCCCACTGTGTTTTTATGTTTGCACAAAGTGCTGTTTTTGCGTTTCGCTTTAATTGGATTAATATTAATTCAACTGTGATAATTATGCCACTGTTTGCCAAAGTGCTAGACCAGAAGCTTCGTCAATGCTCTAATTGCAAGATCCAACTTTCAAAAAAGTTAAACATCCAATCACTTTACCTCACAAAAAAATTACTGGATATTAATCATCAGTCATTTATTCTATTTTAAGTCCCAAAATCCTTTAGTTGACAGGTCTAAAAAGGGGCGTTGGCCATGAAATGTCAACCACACCCTTTGTCTCTCGCTTATATTGCTATTTATTGACCAGTATCTTTTTTTTTGAGTTGTCATCATTACCCATTGAGTGCTTAGACTACTGTGGTGAATTTATTGGAAAAACTTACACACCGTGAGTCAGATGCAGTTCTGAAGAAGCGATGTCGCCATCTAGTAGAGTAGAGGGATGAATAAGAGTCACTACAGTATCTTATCTGCTCGTTCTTCATCACGCCGGCAAGTTGCTCAACTAATCTGCTCTTTGCGGCGTAGTTTTAAATAGCACTGAAAATCATTTCATCACCATCATCTGCCTTCGCCCTAAGACAGCTGGGATAGGCTCCAGCAGACCCCCCGTGACCCTGAGCTCGGGAGTAAGCGGCTATGGAAGATGAATGAATCATTTCATCACTCTTCAATGTAGTCTGCCCTCGGTCTGTATTTGTATGCAGATGGGATTAAATGGCTCCTAGAATATTCCACTGAGCTCAGCACAGCCACGATTGTTCACTCGGCATCCTCGCGTTCAGCTGATATAGACACGCGCGCACTAGACTGCTCTCCTATTAATTAGACGGTTTGGGAGTGTCGGCTCTCTCCAAGAGCAGCTCTGCTTCTTCACCTCTGTCGAACTGACCCAGTGTTGGACTGGATTGTTAATAAAACAAAGAGAGAGAGAGTGAAGCCAGCGTTGGAGGCCTTTGTCTCTGGGCCAGATGTGCAGCTGAGGTTTCATCCTGGACAGGGATTTTCTGTCCTTCTGCGGGGGTAATGCATGTTTAGAGTGAAGCCTGTGTGGCAACAACCTTCTGTCTCCTATTCTACACTCTTACATAATAAAGAAATGTGGTCAATATCCCCCCCCCCTTTTTTTTTTTTTTTTTCAAATAAGGGAACCTAACCTATCATTATGCTGTTGCAAAACCAACTCGTACAGTGCGTCAGTAAAAATGCTGTTATTGCAACATCATTTTGAGGACAAAAAATAGGAATTCTCCTCCAGTTTTGAGTTGGTGTTCTAAAAGATTTGATTGGATCTCTATCAGTAGATGTTTGGTATTTATTTATTTACTGACTGGCTTACTTACTTATTTAGCTGGCCTTCATGTAACCTGGTAGCGTCCCATCATAAACAATGTCAACATATAAAATAAAAATAAAGACAGTTCAATAGAAAACAGTTCAAGTGCGTCAAATCAAATCAAAGGCACAAACTTTGTTCCTTGGTCTCTTTGTTTCTGCCTTATTAAAGACACCGACTAACTCGGTCACGAGCATCATTATTATTATTATATCGACCTTCCCAAACATTTGAGTTAAAGGACATTAAAGCAGCTTTGCGCTGATTAGACTTCTGGGGAAAAACACGTTTGGCTATTTCCAGAACCGCTGGCGTCATTATAACGACAATAAGAAGTGATGTCACTCTGAGTTGTTGCTGTTGTTGTGCTCCTTGTTTACTGGCTGGGCCAGCCGCCCAGTGCTGTTACTGCCTGTGAAGCTCCTCTCGCTGCCTGCCCTCGGAACCGGGATGTCTTGTATATAAGCGCGCTTATATTGTAATGTTATATAGATTTTATACTCGGTGGAGATTCATTGATTGCATTTGCTGGAGGATGGTGAGAATGTGCAGAGAGCTGCAGTGTGCACGCAAGGCTAACATCCACCATTGTTTCATCAAAGGAAAATGATTCAGTAAAATATGGAACTACATCACTTGCTTGGATGCCAGCATTCAGCCTGGCTTTGTAGTCGAATGAAGTTAAAGTGGCAAAAATGCAAAACGAAAAGAAGGTCATAAATCATCTTTTCTGCTCTGCTTCTCCATCATCCTCCATTTTGCATTCGGTTCTGAATTAAAGAAACCATATTGAGCCTTCAAAGGCCTGCCACATCCAAAACCAACCTCTCCTTAGTCAGTGATGATAGTGGTTGTTTTCTACTGGAATCGACCATTTTCATTTATGTCATTGATCTGTCTGACTTTCTCAAAAGCCAGTTTTTTGCAGTTGACTGTCAGCTGTCGAGCTCTTGGTGAAATCAATCATGAATTGATTCAGCGCAGATCTGATCTGCGTTCTAACACCAGCCACCAGCAGTTGTGCTACCGAGACTTTCTAAGCTGGAGTCACAGTAACGGTGTTGGTGGCCCGCTGCTGTGTGGCACCACTGGAATCCTACCAAGAGATGTCATATACGACACACTTAATCTTCATCCTTCAGAAAGCAGATTAAAGTCAAACTGTTGGCAGAAATGAATGTTGGGCACAGGGAGATACAGCGGTGTTTAACCGCTCTGGTCAACATGAATCACTTCCTGCCAGCTCATTATCATTCCCATAACTTCCTGTCTGTGCCGGCTGGAGAGCCCTGGCCAAGTGGATAGGGAGAATTAGTGCACATTCCTATGCGCTACAGTGGCGTTCAAATCATTGCGTTACATCAGAGTTGGAATGGTGCCGCCATACTTCATGCCTCATGTTCAGACCAAGCTAGTTGAACATGAACATCCTTGGAAAAATTCAGTTTATGTGCAGAATTGAGCCAAAATGTTTGATGACAAAAAAAAACTGCTCTTCCAGCTTTTAAGTCTGCAGCGTTCATCATCGCTCCTACATGACCTGGCTTATGCTCATGTCAGTAATATTTTATATGAAGATAACGTCTGAACTCGCTTGTTTTCAAGCTTTAATGAAACCCTCTTCAACCAGCAGTTTGCTGACTCTGTCCTCCTTTCACCTCAGCAGCTCCTGACTTTCTCTCAAACTCTGCCGTCTTCGTCCTTCTCTCTGCATCTATCAAACCAAACCTCACCTCTTTTTTTTCTTACTGTTTAATCGAAGCGACCTCCTGACTTTAATTGATATTGTGGTAGAATAACTCGGTCCATCTGTTGCAGCCGTTCCTCTCAGCGGTGGCTTCAGAAAATGTCCCAACGCAGCAGTTTTTTTCCTGCCCTCTCTGCCTTCCACTTTCTTTCCTGCTTCCCTTGTCCTGTCCCGTCTTCTCCTCCTCCCTCCCCCTGCTTGTAACCAGAGCCCAGAGAATTGGAGGCCGGCCAGGATCCAGTTTGCTTCTGCCCTTTTAAGGCTAAAAAAGCAGGAGGAACTTTTTTTCTCCAGTGGAGGATTGAAGAGAGAGAAAGCGGAGGGGCGGAGGGAGTAAGGGGGGGGGGGGGGAGTGAGAGAAGGAGGGAGGGAGGGAGGGAGGGTGGGATAGTGGGAGGGTGACTGGAAGGAGTAGAAAGGAAGAGGAGGAAGTGTAGTAGCTCCACTGCAGCTTGTTGAACTGGAGGAGGGGGAGAAGGTTGAGGAGACTTTAGGAGACTTTTAGTTGTAGTTTAGGGCTCCACTGATGAATATGTATCATAAAATGCACTTTCTGAGAAAAAAAGATCAGTTCATCGGAACAGTCGGGTGGAATGTTTGACATTTCCTCAACTCGTGTGTATTTCGTCTTGACTTATGAAGTGTGCACCTCCAGTTATGGCCTCCATGTTCTTTTCTACAGGTTTTCATTTCACATGTCAGAGCTCTGATAGCAGATGAGGTAAAGAATAAAGTGTAGTGTTGTAATTCCACTGTGTAGCTGGTGAGGGATTGAACCTTATATTGTTAGGATCTTTGACAGTCAGTACAGTGTTATGCATGCATGGATGTATGTATGTGGTGAGAGAGTACATGAGGTTAGTTAGTGTGAGGGTTACTGTCAGTGTTTATTGTCTGTGTCCAACCCTGAATATGGAAAATATTGCACATGCAGCTATGCAACAATGATTTTTTTTTTTAAAATATCTAGCTCTAAACTTACAGGTCTGCTGAATTTTAACATACAACAGCACATATAACAATATACAACAGCATAGAATTATGTAATGTATTATTTTATATTGATGAAAAAAGTATTGAGACCATATTTTTCCTAAAACACATAAGCATCCAGTATATAGATCTCAATGGTACTTGGCTGTGTGTGAATCTAGAAATGCTTGCCAAGGAAAGACATAATGATGAAAATCATTTTAATAAAACCTTCTGACTCGCAAGAAAATCTACAAATGTATCTGTAAAAATCAGAAATGCCTTCAAAAGTCCTTGTGTGTCACACACCCCACTGGTCAAAAAGCTAATCTGCCGACCACGTGACGGCCAGTGAACTGTGTTCAGGAACTTGGACGTGGTGAAGACCACTTGGTGAAGTTCAAACTGAGCATCACAAAGGGGACGTTGGTGTCTTTGAATGGAGGAGCGGTTGCAGTGTTTCCCAAACTGCTGATCTGCTGGGAATTTCACTGTCAACCAGAGCAGTTTTTTTTAATGCAAAAAAGTTCAATCTTGGGGGAACTCTGTTTGACGTTGGTAGAAACATCTCCCAAGATCGGTCCTTCAGAAATGAGATATGTGAAGGCACATTGAAATCATACCACTGCAAATGCTTTTCGCGCAGTGTTTCTCAACTGGTGGCTGGCGACCCCAAGGTGGGGCCGTGGAGCTGTTTGGATTGAGTGGGTCGCGACTTGACGACTAGGAACCACAACGTGTGTGGTGAGACTCCAGCTGTGGAGAAGCAGTGTTGCAGTGAGAGCCACGGCAGCAGGTTTGCTGCGATGTGATGGATTCCTGGGTGACTGTTCACTCCTCTGAGCTCTGTGGTCCCCCTCAGGTCTGCAGTGACCTGCCGCTGTTTCCTCCTGGCCGGCCGGCCGACATCTCTGCACTAATCCCCTCCAGATGTTGCACCACCGCCTGAACTTTGCTGCAGATCCGCCGCTGTTGTTCAAGCTTCCCTCTGCCTGCCCCCCCTCAGCTCAGACTCCCTGATATAGTGGGATCAGGTCAAGCAGGGTGGGAGCGGGGGAGGGGGCGGGGTCAGGGCTTGCTATGATGTCATACTGATGTCACTTGAGGGTTGGGGGTTGGGGGCCCTGCAGTCAGAAGCCAAACAGATGAGTCATGGGAGTTTTCGGGGGCAGAATGTGCGTTTTTACCACCGGCTCAAAGGTTAGAGACCCACACAGTGCCGCCTCAGACACACACACACACACAGCCCCTCCAGCAGAGTGGAGGGGAGGGTATGAGTCAGAACTCTGGGGGGGTGGGGGTGGGGGGGGGGGGTGTTCTGCGGCAGTCTGTGTCCGTATATGGGCTCCATCAGGCTGGGAGTGTCGTGGCCTGTCGGGAATGCTGCCGGATTCCTCGCATGTTTGCCGACTTTGTGTATCAAAAGAGAGACTGCAGACGCACAACACACAAACGCACATTTTCAAGTACGAGTTCAATCACTGCGCCGCCTCACAAAAGCTGGGATGAGGTTTGAGTCTGTCGGGTCGGAGGTCTGCGAGGTGGCGCAGCAGCATCACCTCACCTGTGTGGTGCAGCAGTGTCACCTGTGTGGAAGAGCCTCAGTCACACTGGTTTGTTGTGGAACATTCAGGTTCCTGTTCCACCCTGGAAAAATCTAGTTTCTATGATTAAAGATTCAAGATTGTTTATTGTTGTTGTTGTTGTTGTGCACACAATGAGATTTTCTTTGAGGTAGTTTTCAGCTAGATACAATATAACACTAAACATAGTCATAGAGTCATAGAAGAGTAATAATAAAAAAACACTGGGAGTAGTAGATAACACTATGACACACAGGGATGATTCAAAGCCGCGTTTCTCAACTAGTGGGTCTCGACCCAAAAGTGGGTCGCGGAGCTGTTTTGTTTGGGTCGCAGCTTTGTGGGCAGTTTCCACTTCTCTTTTTTTGTAAGGGTTTTTAAAATATATATGCATATATTTAGAGAGAAAAGGATGGGCATTTATTTTACAATTGAATTCAATAATTTAAATCATTGAATTGACAGAAAGTGGACTAGCGTTTTTATTTTTGTGGAATAAATTTCATAACTTTGGGAACACGAGAAGAAAAAACAGTGTGTGGGTCCTGACACTCCACCAGTTGACAACCACTGCCTTAAAGCAAATATCTGTTGACACAGCCTGCAGGAAGTTTAGATGGATTTCCATTAAATGAGACTACAGAAGCCAGTGAAGTCATTCGTGACCCACTCGTGAATCAGTTTGTTTGTTTGTTTGTTGAAAAGTTCTCAGTCAGTAATGAAGAAGCTCAGTCTGGCTCCTCTCAGTGCGTCTTGCTCTTCACTGTGTGTAACTGCTGTAGTGGCGGATGAGCCGCTCTGTGACTGACACACCCACCCCTGCTGCTGCTGCTGCTGCTTTATGCAGCAGCCTATGCAAGAACCGTTCTAAAAGCCCTGAGTCCAAATGCCACCATATACTGTAGTGTATCTCATTTTTCAGTCCATCTCACTATTGCTGTATCCTCTCTGCACTGTTATTGTAGTATTCTCTCTCTCTCTCTCCCTCTCTCTCTCTCTTTCTCTGTCTGTCTGTCTGTCTGTCTGTCTGTCTGTCTGTCTGTCTGTCTCTCTCTCTCTAAAGTTACTGTAATGGTCCAGCACACTCGGTTCTGGCACTGGTGGCTCGCCCAAGCAGGGCCTCTGCCTGACCTTGCTGTGCTTTATCACTATGCAGTGGGGGAAATCTTTCCATTGTCTTTAATACGGAACTTTCATGTACCAAAGGACCGCAGTGCTCAGTTGTCCATGTTCTGTGAAGAAGCGTTGATATAAAACTCAAACCGTCTCCCAGCAGCATCACTTTTTCTGCTCCTCTTTCTCGTCTTGTACTTCCCTGCTTCTGGTTTGGACCTCCAACCAAAAACCATATTTTAACTGCAGGAGTTACCCCTCCCCCCACTGCAACCACAACTACCTCAAGCTAAATAGCTCAGAAACGGGGATAATTCAAGACATCAATGCTGCTACTGCTGCTGCTAGAAACTTCCTCTTCCCAGACTGGGCGACAAAAAGCAAACAGTAGCAGCAGACAACGGAATGAGCAATGCTGGAAGTGCAGGGCATGCTCGAGCCACGCTCACTAAGTCGGCATTCTTATCAGTGCTGAAACCTTGTGAATGGCAGGAAAAGCTCCAGCAGCAAACTGGCAGCCTGGGCAGATCTTGACTAAAAGCTCTCAGGCATCCTGCTGCCATAGGAAGGCATTCAAACCTTCCTGGTTAAACTGGTGCACACACGGGATATCCAGCAACACCTACAGTTCCCCAGGAGACCCTGGAGAGTTTCCCTCCTCCGCAGACGCACTGCTCCACCCTTTCCTCCGAGCTGGACCGAGCAGAGCAATCATCTCCCAGGATCAGCTGCATCTTGTGCAACAACTCTGTGTGTGTGTGTGTGTGTGTGTGTGTGTGTGTGTGTGTGTGTGTGTGTGTGTGTGTGTGTGTGTGTGTGTGTGTGTGTGTGTGTGTGTGTGTGTGTGTGTGTGTGTTGCTTTCACATGCCTGGGCGAGGTACTGGTTGCATCACTTTCTCCTCTTTCTGCAGTGAAATATGCTGCTGTGTTTAAACAAAGACAAATGCCATTCACTGCTGCTAGTGACGCTATGAGCTGCTGGGCCTCTTCTGCAGTGCGACTGCTGTGTAACTGGACTGGAGTTTAAATGGACCAATCAAAGCCTTTTGCAGAACATCGCCATTCCAGGGAGAAATGAGGGCGGGGACTTTGTCGTAGAGCATTTTCACCCAGAATCTATGTCTTCCTGAATCATATCAATACGATTCATCTGGAAATGTACACAATCCTTTTCATGATGGTTCAGTTTTTTCTTTTCCAAGCCCCTCCCTCTCTCAAGATGCAGCTATCTTCTGCAGTGGAAACCTACTGAGGTCCTTAAAGCTAATTCATCAGCAAGGGACTCTTTATCATCCTGTGGCAGTCGGGGTATTTACACAAACACTGTCTGAACTGGAAACATTGTTCCCAAAGGATAAAGTAGCCTCACTGCTGCAAACTGTACTGCTAACGGTCAGTCAAGTAATGCAGTATCGAGTGGGCTGTGCATACACAGCTTGAACACATCTCTTCCAGACTTTCTCAGCAACTTTAAGCCATTAAGACCAGTCAGTCAGTCTTAATGAATCCACTTGTACAACAAGACATACATGAGGTCAGAGTGTTCCTGCTCTAATATTTTCCAACTTTACTCGTTCAAAGAGCTTCTTTGAAGAAAGTTACCAGAGTGTGTGATAGTGTGTGAGCACTATCAGACACACAAACGCTGTGTTGGTCCTTTGCTGCCATCATTAACGTTAGATAAGGTTTGCTTCAGTATCCAGTGCTGCTATCAAGTCTGCCTGCTGTGTTACAATGAAACATTAAGCAACATATAGAACCAATAAAAACAACACAAAGATAGAAATTTGATCAAGTTTGGAAATTAAAGTCAGATTTTTAATCTATATGAATTTATTATAAAAAATGTGTTGCCGCTTCCAAAACACAAGCCATGATTTGAAGCTATTCATTTCAGATTGTGGAGGTTTGTTTTGTTTTTAAAGGAGCGAAGGTGATTTATTGTTCCTGTTTGAAGCCATCAGCAGAGAGATCACTCCAAGCCTTTCTCCCCCAGACTCTAAAGCCATTGTTGATGGCAACCTGAAGCTGATCCTGGGTATGATATGGACCTTGATCCTGCACTACTCCATCTCCATGCCCATGTGGGACGAGGACGAGGAGGCGGACGATGGCAAGCAGAAGACGCCCAAGCAGCGGCTGCTGGGTTGGATCCAGAACAAGCTGCCCGAACTGCCCATCACCAACTTCCACAGGGACTGGCAGACCGGCCGCGCCCTGGGCGCCCTGGTGGACAGCTGCGCACCAGGTACTGCAACATGTTGTTGATTCAGACTTTTTGGACGTCTCTCTCAGAGAGGGTTTTGTTTGTATGAGTAGTCGGCATGTGTTTGGCCTACAGCAAGAGTTCTGGAATAAACAGCAGAACCCCTGGTGGTTAACGCTTGAACTGCTCGGTGCGGGAGAAGCTCAGTCACCTGACCTGGATAAAATAATGACCTCACATTTATACAGAAACATTTGCACAACTTTCTTCCATTGTGAGGTGCATGGTTCTTCAACCAACTGTGTATTTTCTTTGTGAAAGTCATCATTGATGAAATGTACGAGCGTGTAATTCTGGCCTGAGTCGAAGTAAGTAAATACTGAAGCCCAGCGGTGATGAAGAGCCGAAGCAAGGGGAGTGTTGACTGTTTGCATGATGGGATGGTTGGGTGAGGAGGGAAAGGCTGAGAGGAGAGGAGGGAAAGAAGTGAAGATAAAGGAGGAGTGTTTACATTCTTTGAATGTTTGAAATATCTGTGGACCATCAGTGACCTTAAGACACAGAGATAAGAATTCAACAAGAGCTTTTATTCAGCCAAAGTTTTAAGATGAATTAATTTCCAGGTATAACAACCCTGAGGTTTAAAAGTATTTCACAACTCGCAATGAATCAGCATTAGCTTGAGAGTATTTAACATGTTGGAAAACTAAATCTGGCTTGACGCAATGGAAAAGGGGGAAATGTTTGATTTTGAACTGTGTTTTGAATGTGGAGTTGTTTTGCTAAAGTCAGTCTGGTGTGTTTTGCTGTGTGCCAGGGCTGTGTCCCGACTGGGACCAGTGGGACCAGACCAAACCAGTGGACAATGCCCGTGAAGCCATGCAGCAAGCCGACGACTGGCTGGGCATTCCACAGGTAAGGCAGCGTCTTTAGCTCGGCTTGTTCCAGTTCCTGATTCACTAAAGCAGTGCGCTGCTTCTTAGTGTTGTTTCTACACGATGGTTGACTTTTACATCCTGTCCTCTGCGTTGCCATTTTTTTAAATTTAACTACACAGCAGCGTAGTTCAAATAGCTCTACTTCAAGCGGTAACAACAGCTATAGTAATATTACGTCAATTTTTATTTAATATTTTATCTTTTAAACACTTTTAAACACAAAAGTAACCAGCGTGTTCTTCCAGTGTAAGAGGTACAGTACAGAGATTTGTATACTAATGTACATAAAATATCTACTTCAGAGCAGCAACAAAGTATTTGTACTTTGTTTCTTTCTACCTCAGCTTGATTGGCACAGCTTGGCACAGCTTGGCACAGCATTGCGTGCCAGCAGGTGCCTCTGTGGTTGGCTCTGTCTGTCTGTGATGTTGTTCTCGTCTCTTTCTCTTCCTCTTCTGCCTCTGTGGGCACAAAGGAAAAAAAAAAAATCAGTCTGTAGATTTTAACCAAATGGGTAAATGCACGCTGGTGTGCGTGCAGGTCTGCCAGCAGGTACTTTGATCAAGAGGTCGCCATGTGGTTTTCAACATCAAATCACTGCGCGACTCATTTCGAGTTTGCAACAACAGGCCTCTTCAGGCCCCCGAGCCCTTTGATTCTAACTGGCTCATAGTAGTTTGTATGTATACATGTATTTGTATATGTACATATGTTTGTATGGAACAACTCTTCATGCAAACTGAAGTAGGCTGAAGCCGAGTCTTCTTTTTGCTGATTCTCGCTTTATTTGTCGCGTCAGGTGATCACACCTGAGGAGATCGTCGACCCCAACGTGGACGAGCACTCGGTCATGACGTACCTGTCCCAGTTCCCCAAGGCCAAACTGAAGCCTGGTGCCCCTCTGCGACCCAAACTCAACCCCAAGAAGGCCCGGGCCTACGGGCCAGGTAGGCAACAGCCTCTCTCACCTCATTAGAAGCTTCTGTTCGGTCCCACATCAACATCACTGACCCGTCGGTTCATCTCAACCCGTCTCCGCCAAGGTGTGGAGCCCGTCGGGAACGTTGTCATGAAGAAGGCCACCTTCACCGTGGAGACCATCAGCGCTGGGATGGGAGAGGTGCTGGTCTATGTGGAGGACCCTGCAGGACACAGAGAAGAGGTGATGTGCTGTTTAGTTTTTTTCCAACGTTCACATTATTAACTTTCATTATTAATTAATATACGTTTTCTTTTCTTGTGTACGATTTAACATTAAAAACTCAAATCTTTCAGGCTAAAGTGACGGCCAACAACGACAAGAACCGTACATACTCGGTGTACTACATCCCTAAAGTCACAGGCATGCACAAGGTAAGTACACTCATGACATCACAGTGATGCAATGAGTCATATGAGAACACATCACTGACACGGCACTGCAAGTCTGCATTGCAAAGTCTCAAAAATGTAATGATGCCACTGTCCTACCTCAGTGAAATGTTCCACTTTATGAGCAAATACGTAAGATGCATAACAGTAGATTATTGTATTACAGCCTTGCAACAATGATTTGCTTTAGACCTCTAGAAAAACATTGCTGCTTTATTCAAAGAACATTAAATGGAAAAATGAACTCATACAGTATTTATTGTATGCATTTGGTCACAGCATCAGGGGGTCAAAACACACGTGTTGTTGTCTGCTCTGCAAAATGGCTTGATGGATGGGTGATGGATAAAGAGATGGACGGATGATAGAGATAGATTGATTTATGGATGGATGATAGCGAGATGGATGGATGGATGGATGGATGGATGGATGGATGATGGATGATAGAGCGATGGATGGATGGATGGATGGATGGATGTACTTTATTGATCCAAACTGGGAACCCACTCCCCGCTCTGTTGTCGCCTTATTGCAGCAAACGCCGACGATAAAAACGACTTGAAATGTTTCTCATTTGCTTTGTGGACCTCAGCTCAACTCAACTCAAAGCTGCTGCTGGGCTGCTCTTGTGGATCCCACACTCACTTTCCACAATCTCCCCTTCTGCCTTGTAGGTCACAGTGCTGTTTGCAGGCCAACACATCTCAAAGAGCCCCTTCGAGGTGGAGATTGGCATGGCGCAGGGAGACTCCAGCAAGGCCACGGCCCAGGGACCAGGCCTCGAACCCGCGGGCAACATCGCCAACAAGGCCACCTACTTTGACGTGTACACAGCAGGTAGCAGCAAACTACAACCACTCGATTTGCTCCGCCCATCTGCCAATCATAAAAAGCCAGGACGCGGGAACTGTTCTGATATTCCTGCCGAACGACTGGTCCTCAGGCGCTGGTGTGGGCGAGGTGGAGGTGGTCATCATGGATCCTGCGGGCAAGAAGAACACAGTGACCTGTGACATTGAGGACAAGGGCAACAGCAGCTACCGCTGCACCTACAAACCCACCCTGGAGGGCCAGCACACCATCTACGTCACCTTTGCTGGTGGCCCGATCAGCAGGAGCCCCTTCACCGTCAACGTGGGAGAGGGTGAGAGTTCCATTCCTGGGCACCACGCCCGCTGCTCCAGCTGCTAAACTGCTGTTTCTCGTCCTTTCTGCTGCATCCCTTCTTCTCCTGTTCTGTTGGTACAAACAAGGAACATTTCCACACACTCATGGCTCACACCAGCAAACCATTTAGAGCAGCGTTTCTCAACAGCGGAGTTTTTTTTTTCTACATCTATATATTTATAGAGAAAATGTTGGGCATTTATTTTGCAGGACACACAATTCAATTTGTTAATTTCAGTAATTTATTGACTAGCCACTATAGAAAGTGGGCTACAGTTCTTCTACTTCTTGATAAGGATTCAGCAGTGTGTTCCCTCAGTCTCCATCACTGGAGAAGCAGTGATTGAGAACACAAAGTTCTCCCTGCTGTGGTGTGGGAGGAGGGCGAAGCACCCAGAAGGAGCCCACGCAGAGACACTGTGAGAGAACATGCAAACTCCAGCAAGGCCTGGCTGCACGTCGAACCCGTGACCCTGGCGCTGTACACGGCAGCCGCGACGCTCTCCAATATAAAAATACATGCAACACTTATCAGTGCTCACATTCTGTACGGAACAGGAATGGAATGCGTCCTCTTCCCAACTGTGACTGCGCCGAGAGGTCGTCTGAACACGACTGAGGACACGGCTTTCATATTTTCAAAGCTGGTTTTTGCGGATATGTTCATAAACTTAGAATTGAGCCTTTCATCGCCGCACATCTGTGGGAACCTGCTGTTAAACTGCCGCTGCTCCTCTTTCCTTCAGTCGAGCAGATAAAAGCGGCGACGCACCACACATGATACAACACGTCTGGCTCTCTGCTGTACAGTGTTGGCCCAGTGAGCGCAGCCTCGGTGTGTTTCCCTCCCAGCTTTTTGAAATGTTTATGATGCATAACTGCCAATAACTCTCAGTTCAGCTGTGTGGCCACAGCCCCCGGTGTCCCACTGATGTGTCTTGGAAAGGAAGGAAAGTTTGAGAACTTCTTGATGTGCTGTGCTTCCTCTTGCTTTTCTTTGTTGAAACCGTGTCCTGTGCTCTGCTGTCCTCTCTCTGCACTAGATTCCAAGTCCTCTTTCTCCTCTCGTCCCTTCCTCACTATGACAAAGACCTGATGGTATCTTTCTACTCTTTGGAACAGCCTCTTCCGTCCACTGTCATTTCCTGTTTCCAAGGACCTCTCTTGGGTACCCACTGTGTGTGTGTGTGTGTGTGTGTGTGTGTGTGTGTGTGTGTGTGTGTGTGTGTGTGTGTGTGTGTGTGTGTGTGTGTGTGTGTGTGTGTGTGTGTGTGGCAGGCATGTGAATCTGATTTGTATTTATTTATTCATTCACTTATTAAACACACTATCATTAAAATCTAGTTGGTGTCTAGGAACGGACCCCTCGTCTCCACCCAGTCATTGTTGCGTCACTTCAAAACAATGACGCAATCCACAAAACATGGCTTGGCCATTGTTCTGTAAAGTGTAGGTTTTGGCGCATGCATCCATGTTTCCTAATATCATACTAAGTCATCAAAGCTCAGGCTGTAATGCGTTTCCCTTGCTGTGAGTTAACACCACAGTGCGACTCCACTCCTGGGACTTTGTCTTTTGCTGAGTTATTTATTTATTTTTATTGTGTTTATTCAGAAAAATAAGGCATTCTTTATTAAGGACACAAGGGTCTGGTTTTAAATCTTCTTATTTAAAATGAATAAATAGACACTCAACATGCTCAGTTTACATATTTGTTAATTCATTCATCACTAACATAATGCACTGGGTCCAGTGCATCACCAGCTTCAAATGCATCTTTGCCCTTGACTTTTTATTTCAAATCTTCAGGTTGATAGAACCCAGAGGAATGTCGGGGGTGGAGGAATTTTCCAATAACCTTCCATTCTGTCTGTTTCACGTCATTCACTCCACACCCCCTCCTGTCTAAACTGATGGTGCTGCTGACCTTGTGTGTGGCTGAGCTGCTGGAGCTCCCTTCCCCTTACGCTCGCACTGTGTGTGCCTCTCCGCAGCCTGCAACCCCAGCCTGTGCAGAGCCAAGGGCCGTGGCCTGCAACCCAAAGGCCTGAGAGTGAAGGAGACCGCAGACTTCAAGGTTTACACCAAAGGAGCCGGAACTGGAGAGCTCAAAGTCTCCATCAAGGGACCCAGTGAGTCACAGCGCGCACATGGAGCTTTATCAATAAAGCCTGGTACAACACTGCCTTTTTAATATGAAATGTGTTTGTTTGTTAATACTACAATGTGAATGGCTGTCTTCTCAGAGGGTCTCGACGAACCGTGCAAAAGGAAAGATCTGGGAGATGGAGTGTATGAATTTGAGTATTACCCCACCACAACAGGAACATACAGCATCACCATCACCTGGGGCGGACAGCACATCCCCCGCAGGTACACACACACACGCACACAGGGACAACTCAGCTGCTCTGCTTGAATTTGTCCACCTGCTTGATGACTCTCTGCTTATTTTTCAGCCCAATTGAAGTCAAAGTTGGTCCTGAAGCTGGTCAGCAGAAGGTCCGGGCCTGGGGTCCAGGCCTGGAGGGCGGTGTTGTGGGAAAGTCTGCTGACTTTGTGGTGGAGGCTGTTGGCGACAATGTTGGAACACTGGGTAAGTCAGCCAAAGTGACGACTGTCTCTGAAATAGAGGCGGTCTCACTGAGGGATCATTTGACCCTCTGGAAATTTGGTGCGCAGGTCAAGACTGGTTAAAACGTTGATAAAATGAAGAAAATGAAAGACAGTGTTTTCTATAATGCCACCAACAAGCGCTAAAAATGTCCCTTTGGCCAGCAGGAGTCCTAGAGTGATGAAACAAAGCTCATATTGATGCAGCCTTGGTCCCAAAAAACTTGCTTGCAGCTTTAATTGCGTCTCTTTATTTGCGTTATAATACTCTGCATATTTTGTTCATTTCCTCCCCCAGGTTTTTCTGTGGAAGGTCCATCTCAGGCCAAGATTGAGTGCGACGATAAGGGCGACGGCTCCTGTGATGTCTGCTACTGGCCCACTGAGCCCGGGGAGTACGCCGTGCACGTGCTTTGCAAGAACGAAGACATCCAGCACTCCCCGTTCATGGTGGAGATCGTCCCCCCACCCCCCAAAGACTTTTACCCAGACAAGGTGGGCACCCAGGAGGCACCGTGCCTCCTACACAGTGTGGTGGCTGCAGTAACAAAAGTGCAGTGTTTCAAACTTTGTGTTTGCTTTGTGTAAACGTCAGGTGAAGGCGCACGGCCCGGGCCTTCAGAGCAGCGGTCTGGCCGTTGGAAAGCCCACCGAGTTCACAGTTGATGCCAAGCAAGGAGGAAAAGCTCCCTTGAAGATTCTTGCTCAGGTTGGTGTGAGTGGCCCCTAAACACACTGACTGCTTTTTGAGGGTCGGTCGGCAGGGTTTCTTACAGTGCAAGTCAACTCATTGTCTGGCTGACCTTTCCATCACATCTTCAGGATGGCGAAGGCACTCCTGTGGACGTACAGGTGAAGGACAATGGAAATGGTACCTACTGTTGTTCGTACACTCCACGTAAGCCTGTCAAGCACACTGCAATGATCTCCTGGGGAGGCGTCAACATCCCTGACAGCCCATTCAGGGTGAGAGGACAAAATCCACCCTCGTCTCTCAACCTTTCTTACACAGACGCCCTGTGTGAGCTGCTGGTTTATTGGTTTGTTTTTCATTATCCTCAGATGAATATTGGAGCGGGCTGTCATCCCAACAAGGTCAAGGTCTCCGGACCTGGAGTGGCCAAGACTGGCCTCAAGGCCTTCGAGCCAACGTACTTCACTGTTGACTGCGCAGAGGCTGGTCAAGGTACAAAGTGATCATTGGAGACCTTCTAGAGGACCGTAGTCATGGAAGATCCTGTTGTCATTTAATTTATATCTGTTGTAATCATATTTTTATGACTAAAATGATCCATGTTAAATAATCACGATAATTTTTTTCAGTGTCACTGAATTGCGTTGTCTCGATTTTGTTTGGTGCTTTTGCTTTTGTTGAGTCTTGCTCGTAGGTTGTCGAGCATGAGCTGAAGAAAGATAACACTGCGGTGTCTCTCCCGCCTTCAGGTGACATCAGCATAGGAATCAAGTGCGCCCCTGGTGTGGTGGGACCGGCCGAGGCTGATATTGACTTTGACATCATCAGAAACGACAACGACACCTTCACAGTCAAGTACACTCCTCCTGGAGCAGGCAGCTACACCATCATGGTCCTGTTTGCTGACCAGGTAATCTTTGTTTGACGCAGCAGAGTGAGTGGGAGCTTCCTCACGACTCTTCATGATGAAGTGACTCTCTTGGATTTTGTGTTGTTCAGGCTATACCAATGACACCAATCAGGATCAAGGTGGATCCTTCTCATGATGCCAGCAAAGTCAAGGCAGAAGGACCAGGACTCAGTCGCACTGGTAAGACCGGATCGCTTGGAAAAACAAGTTTCAGGTTTTATTATTTCTATAAATAAATAAATAAAAAAAAATCTAATTTCATCTTTATTGGTTTGGCAAATTCCCCTTCTTTTTGGAAGCATTGTTGTTGTTTTTCTGGTGAAAGAAAAAAAGTTTAATGTAGCAACATGGCAATAACATAATGGCTGTTGATGCTAAACCATTGAGAAAAACTTCATTCTTGAATATTTACATATATATATATGAGAGAGAGAGAGAGAGAGAGAGATGTAAATGCATTAAAAACAGAATGATCAGTTTTCTCCAAACAAGCAAGCAAGTATAAATCTCAAGGAGTTGAATTCAATTCAATCCCCCCCCCACCCCCCAGGTGTTGAACTGAACAAGCCCACTCACTTCACTGTCAACACCAAAGGAGCAGGAAAGGCCAACTTGGACTGCAACTTCAGTGGTCCAACCAAAGCTGAAGCTGTCAAAGACTTTGAAATCATCAACAACCACGACAATACGCACACAGTCAAATACACACCTGTGCAGCAGGTGAGATGGAACATTGTGATATGCATGTCTTGGAACTCAACCACTTACATCAGAACTTCATTTGGGAGATTCTGAGATTCATTTTATACATTCAAATGATACTCATGGATTACATAGAATAAAGAGAAATTGTACTCGCGCAATAAGCTCAAGCTCAACCAAACGTGATCCTGTTCCGTGTCTCCAGGGTCCTCTTGGACTTGCTGTGACCTACGGTGGAGATCACATCCCCAAGAGCCCCTTCAATGTTGCTGTGGCACCAACAGTGGACCTGAGCAAGATCAGCGTGACAGGCCTGGGAGATAGTACGCACCTCTATTGCTGCATTCAACATCTTTTACAGCTTGACAAATGTTTCCAATCATTATGGATGTTGTAAATATGTTGTAACATCAGGGCACCACACACCAGTGCTGTATGGCAGTCAGGCCTTCAATTGATTACGTTACATTGCTTCCTCCTTTCTTTTAATAAATATATTGCCTGACTTTACTCATGATTGTTAACCCTGGCTGCAGTTTGACACAATGTCTCCCAAGATTCATAAAAGCAATGAGCTTTTATTAACCTTCACCTTCTACTGCTATTGCAGAGATGACTGTGGGCAAAGACATGGATGTGACCATCAAGTCAAAGGGTGCTGGTGGCCAGGGCAAGGTTGCTGCCAATGTGATTGCACCCTCAGGAAAGCCGGTGGCCAGCAAGGTAGAGACCATGACTGAAGATTTATTGAATTAAAAAACAAAGTCTGTCAGAATGAATGAAGTGAATGACTGTGAAACATTGCATCATTGCCTGTGTGCGTTCAGGTGGAGCCCGGGCTCAGTCCAGAGACCAGCCAATTGAAGTTCATTCCCCGGGAGGTGGGGCCATACCAGGTGGAAATGACATACGATGGAGTGCCAATCCCTGGCTCGCCCTACACTCCCACAGCTTACCCTGCGTCCGACCCCTCCAAGGTCACTGCACTGCACTGCACTGCACCACTGCTTTTACACCTTTTCACAGCCATTTGTTACCTTGACGATATCCCATGGCACCAACAACCAAAAATATAAAATTACCTTGACCTTGGCCTAAAAACAGGCTCGCATTCCTTTTAAAGCACAGCCACACAATGGAATGTTATTATGTTTTTAAACCAATTAAGTGAAATTGGATCATTTTTCACAGCACATTTGACATTAGCTGCGTTTCCATGACCCAAAGAACTGTGCAACACCTAAATATGGCAATAAAGAAACTGGTGATGGAAAAAACTACAGTTGGAAAACTCTCAAATATGGCTGAACGGTTTTGATGCCCTCATCAAAACCACGTATCCGTATTGAGGAATATCGCTGAAGTCTCATGGAAACACTTTTTTTTGGCATTTGCACGTCAGCGGACGTGACGTCTCGTGACCAGTTCATGACCGGTGAAAGTAAGGGAATATTTTTTACAAGTCACCAACGAGAAAAATCTCACAACTACTCTGGACAGCAAACAACATGAAAATGCAGATTTATCGCAAAAATGTTTTTGTACCTCCATCCTCCTCATGGTGGCGTCTGCTACCGTCAGCTACCATCTAACGGTCTCACAGTGGTTGAACTGGCAAACGGAGAAGTCATTAGCAGTATAATATTCTTATTAAAAGGCCTTTTTTTCCCGTGTTGCCCCCCCTCAGGTTCGCTGCTCTGGTCCTGGTCTGGAGCGAGCCAAGGTCGGGGAGAAGGGAGAGTTCATTGTGGACTGCACCAACGCTGGCCCTGCGGACCTGACCATCGAGATCATCTCAGACAGCGGCACGGAGGCTGAAGTTCACATCCAGGACAACGGTGATGGGACCTACACCATCACCTACATCCCTCTGTATCCCGGCTCCTACACCCTCACCATCCGCTACGGTGGCCAGGATGTGCCCAACTTCCCAGCCAGGCTCAATGTGGAACCTGCCATTGATGCCAGTGGAGTTCATGTGTTTGGACCAGGAGTAGAGGGCAAAGGTAAAAAAAAAAAACAACAATAATTACCTAAATATATAAATTCGTAGCTCATGAAGCTGATCAAAATATCAACAAAAGCAGATTCTCCGAATTACATATCACGACCTCTCCTCCAACCGTCGCCTCTGTCTGGTGTTTGCAGGTGTTTTCCGCGAGGCCACCACCGACTTCACCGTGGACGCTCGTGCTCTCACACAGAGCGGAGGCAACCACATCAAAACGCTGATCAGCAACCCGTCTGGCAGCTGCACTGACGCCCTGATCACCGACCTGGGGGACGGAACCTACAGCGTGGAGTACACTCCCTATGAGGAGGGTGAGTGGCAGAGGCTGCACTCTTCGTTCTTTATTCAGATCCCCTTTGCTGCAGCAGCTGTGGTCGCTAATCTCAGCTAATATTGTAATATACAAATATTGGCAAATAAAAACTTAAAAATGTTATATTAGACAAGGTAATCTTAAAATTTCTTTAGTGACCATTCGTGACAATTAAAATTTTACTTTGAGGCTTCCAGGTTTTTTTTAAAATTTTGATTCTTCTGATGTTGATTGGTAAGGAATTCCACTGACTGACGGGTTATTTTTGATCTTCTGATTGATGTTTTATATTCTATACAATAGAGAAGGTAACACTGCTGTCCAATGCTTCAGGCCCTCACAGTGTGGAGGTTTGCTACGACGGCTCTCCGGTGCCCAAAAGTCCCTTCCGAGTTGCCGTCACCGAAGGCTGCGATCCCACCCGTGTGCGTGTGCACGGCCCCGGTCTGAAGGGCGGTATCACCAACAAGCCCAACAAATTCACAATTGAAACCCGGTGAGAGAATAATCTCCCCGCTCACAAAGCCATCCAGCTTACATACTGTTGCTAACACCCATTATTGCCAACGCAGAGGGGCGGGAACTGGTGGTCTCGGTCTGGCCATGGAGGGTCCGTCAGAGGCCAAAATGTCCTGCACTGACAACAAGGACGGCAGCTGCAGTGTGGAATACATTCCATACGAACCTGGCACGTACAACCTCAATATCACCTACGGAGGACAACCCATTAAAGGTGAGGTTGGAACAGCAAACGGCATCGCAAAACTTCTGCTGCCATCGTCCCAGTGTTTGAAGCTGTTGCTTTGGAGAATCACTGATGCATTTGAATATATTTGGAGATATGTTTGGAGATTTGGAGATTTTGAAGAAGAAACGGCAACATCCAGTTGTCACATTTTAGATTGCAGCGTCTTTCACTCTACCTCCCTCTTCTGAGTTTGCCAGTGAACTACAGTGGCCTGCGCACCCAAACCTGAATACTTGGTCCACCTTCTTCTTCGTTGGTTTATTTGAAGATGCCAGCGTTCACCCTAGTTACAGGAGCAAGACCCTTGCTATGTGTATATTCTTGTATAGAGTTTTATGAAAACTGTTCTATGGGCAGGAAAACCAAAAGTCTTTTATTCTACTGCTATTATAGTATATTTAATCATCTATTTATGTTTATTTTATAAATAGTAAGCTTTTATCAATATCAAAATCATGAATGAAGCATTTTACACACTGGACCTTTAAACGTTGGTAGTAATATTGTTAATGCAGGACTCTATTACCTGCGTCTCTTCACTTATTTTTGGAAACGTGTTTAAAAACCATCTGCTTATTATTTCTGGGTGCAGGTAGTCCATTTTCAGTGCCAGTGAGTGACACGGTGGACAGCACCAAAGTCAAGTGTCAAGGGCCAGGACTGGGAACCAACGTCAGGTCCAACATCCCTCAGGCCTTCACAGTGGATGCCTCCAAAGCTGGCGTTGCTCCGTTGCAAGTTCGGGTGCAAGGTCCCAAAGGTAGGACACCGTTTCTCAGCCGGTGGCTCGCAGAGCTGTTCTGATTGGCTTGATTTTACTTCCTGGCGGAGTGCCAGTGGAGAAGCGCCGCTCTCGCGTGTCTTTATTGGACTTTGTCATCGGTGACTTGGTAATTGAACCCTTGCTCCTGCGTTCAGGTGTGGTGGAGCCCGTGGAGGTGGTGGACAACGGCGACCAGACCCACACAGTCAACTACGTGCCCACCAGAGAAGGACCCTATTCCATTAACGTGCTGTATGCTGATGAGGAGATCCCACGCAGGTTCGCACAAGCTCAGCTTCACGATCGCTCGTTCATCTCCAGCGGCTCTTTATCTAAAAAGCAAACCCACCCCTCCTCTGCAACCACGCAGCCCCTACAAGGTCAAAGTGCTTCCCACCCACGATGCCAGCAAGGTGCGGGCCAGCGGACCCGGACTCAACACCACTGGAGTGCCCGCCTCCCTCCCCGTCGAGTTCACCATCGATGCCAAAGACGCAGGCGAGGGCCTGCTGGCGGTGCAGATCACTGTGAGTGTGCTTGCTGCAGTGCACGCGGTCGCATTGGAGAGATGCCACATTGATTTGCGACGGCATTAACCGGCTGTCAATGTTGACCTCCAAGGACCCCGAGGGGAAGCCCAAGAAGGCCAACATCAGGGACAACCACGACGGCACCTACCTGGTGTCCTACGTGCCAGACATGACTGGTAGATACACCATTCTGATCAAGTACGGCGGCGACGAGATCCCCTACTCGCCCTACCGTATCAGGGCCCTGCCCACCGGAGACGCCAGCAAGTGCACCGTCACAGGTACGTACGAGCGGGAGCGACGGCGCCGACCTCACACTGAATACTGAAATGAAGCAAACTCAGTAAACGAAAAAAGGTCTTCAAGCTGCTCTGCTGATGGAGGGGAAGCTGTGCTCCATTCTATTGTACTGACCGGCACCCCGAGTAACAATTTCCCCAAGTTGTTAAGGGTGAACTCACTTTCTGCCGCACATGAAGTTGGAAGCAGGTTAACTTGATTTGATGAAAGTTGAACCAGAAAGACGGAGACACGGCCGGCTCGTATATTTTATATATATTTTATATTGCCAAAAAAAATATTTTTCCACATCTTGTGTGGTGATGACGGCAGATAACCACACCCCTGCTGTAGTAGGCGGACTCACAGGACCAGTGACTGGTGACTGACTGCCAGTCCTACCTCTGTATTTTATGCTTCCATCAATGGAGATGAGTTGTTGTATTCCTCCTCTGCCCTGCAACCGCTTGGATAGTCTCCTGCCCCCCTTTGCAGCCCATCAAGTGTACAGCCACGCAAAGTGGATGCAGAGTAAAGTCATAATCTTGCTGAAGTGGCAGTGACAGTCGCTTTGAAAGATGCAATCTGAGCTCCGGTGCTTCCAGTGTGTGAGCTGCTCAGACCTCATTTCTCCTGCACTGTGGTGTTGTGACCCCCACCGCTCCCACCCCACCCCTCCAAGCCCCTGCTGTCTCTGCTTTACACTCCATCACCATTTTGTCCCCCCCCCCCGGCCCCCCCCCTCAGCATTTGGAGCAGTTTGTGACCTCCCAGCACCCCCACCACCCACCTGACTGTCTTTTATTTGTCACTTTTTTCTCTCTCACTCCCCTGCTTCTCACTTCTTTTTTTTTTTATCAGTCTCAATCGGCGGTCACGGTTTAGGTAAGCCCACTGAACATCTCCAGAATGTGTAGGAGCTCCTCTAACTCTCAGCATGGTGGATGGTGGCACCGCCTTTCATTCAGAATCCATCCTTCCTCTCCTCCTCTCCAGAGTTCCTTGCCTCCAGTAGTTGATTTTATTTTATTTTATTTGATTTTTTTTGTTAGAGTTCAACTCTCATAACTGTTTCCCTTATCTTCTTTTTTACATCATTCAATAACTAATGGACTAACAGTGTAGGACCAGCGGCATGGTGGAACTGGCTAATCTACCTCTGACTTGTACATGGAAACTGTGTGAGCGTAACATATGAGTCGATGGTAATGGCATACAGTGGATGGAAATAACATGACTAGATCTCATCAGTTTTTAACACAGTCTCATGGATGTGGAATGTGCATGCTGAAATGCGTGCGTGTGTGCGTGTGTGTGTGTGTGCGTGTGTAAAGATAACAATGGGAACCGACCTCTGACCACCCTTTCCTTCCACTTGCAGGCGCCGGTGTCGGACCGACCATCCAAATTGGGGAACAGACGGTCATCACCGTGGACGCCAAGGCTGCTGGGAAGGGCAAGGTGACGTGCAGCGTGTGCACCCCGGAGGGGGCGGAGCTGGACGTGGACGTGGTGGAGAACGAGGACGGCACCTTCGACATCTTCTACATGGCCCCGCAGCCGGGCGAGTATGTCATCTGTGTCCGCTTTGGAGGAGAGCACATCCCCAACAGCCCCTTCCAAGTCACGGTGAGCCACCTGCACGTCCCGACGTCTTCATAATAAAGCATCGTCTGGTTTCCATGGTAGTTTGTGATGAGGACAAATGACTACAGAAGACATGCAAGACCTCAAATCTAAGATTGATGTCATTTATTTTGTAATATTGAAGTAAAAGATCGACAAAAGTACACCTGCATGTTTCAGGTGCTGCTTCCCTTTCTAAGCTAGTTGAGACCAGACCGCCTCATTACTTCCTTGTTTTGCCTGCTTCCATCTCACATGGAAGATACAACAGAGACGACTGTGCCTGGGTTGCTAAGATACGGGAAAATCACAAGGGAAACGAGGCCCAGGTGTACAGGAACTACCCGGAAAATTAGAATATCGAGTAAAAGTTGTTTTTATTTTGGCAATTTAACATAAAAGATGAAAGCAACACATTTTATTGATTGATTAAGATTTTCAGCTTATTAAAACCACAAACCCACAAACTCAGAAAATTATTTTTAAAATTGGACTTTGTTTTTTTTTAAGCTGCAAGACCTGATCAGCAAAATGCAAAGAAATAAAAACTTGAAATATATTGATTTGCATATTATTCCTATATATAATATATCACATTCACCTTTTAAGTTGCATTGCAGAAACCTTTTCAGGATATTCTGATTTTCTGGGTACTACCTGTGTGTGTGTGTGTGTGTGTGTGTGTGTGTGTGTGTGTGTGTGTGTGTGTGTGTGTGTGTGTGTGTGTGTGTGTGTGTGTGTGTGTGTGTGTGTGTGTGTGTGTATTTGTGTAGATGTTATAAAAGTGGAGTCACTCTGGCGTCGCTGACCATGTTCTCTCAATTGCAAGGCTTCTTGATTAGCTCCATGTGACAACAACTTTACCCCCCCCCCCCCCCCCCCCCCCATTATACCCCCTCCATCTTTTTTTGTTCCCTTCTTCCCACCCCCCCGACTGCGTCCCAACTCCTCAGGCGCTGGAAGGAGCTCCGTCTGAACAGCTCATGCAGCAGAGCCAAATCCCCCAGTACTACGCTCAGCAGCCCTGGGTACCTAAAAACAGAAAAGCAAAAGCAAACTTTGTGTTCTTACTTCATCCCCACTGCCTCATCATTTAAACCATTCTCTTCATCACACAGACCGTGCAACAGAGCTGCACAACGTCCATTGATCAAAGTATATTTTCTTTTTTTGTTGGACTCAAACAGGAAACTGTGTCTTTGCAGTTTGCAACGCTGACGGTTGTGCAGCTTTGTGTAGCAGTGGTCTGTGCTGCAGGGACAAAAGCTGCCATTTTGATCAGTCATCAATGTGGGCATGTCGGCGTCTTCCACATTTAACAAAATGGCCAAACGGCTTCCGTCTCCCTGGAACTAGCAGCGCTCTGTCCTCATCTCATCCCCCCTCTCACGCTGTGTCTCGGTGTCATGTTGACCCCCATCATGGCCATCTCATCAATCATCTCCTCTCATGATGATCCCGTCCAGTGTGCCAAATACCCCTCAGTCTTCCCAGGTGGTCTCGCAGTCCCACGCTAAGTTTCCTTAGCATGCAGGAGGCCAATAATAACCTTACAATATTTCATGGATGCAAACCATGACCGCCTACATAACAACACACACACACACACACACACATTTATTTATTTAGAAAATTAGATTTTTTTTTAAATTTAGCTTTTCAAAAAACTATGAGCCCGCCTTCAACTTTGCTTTGAGGCTTTCAGGGGGTCTCGTGGGTTAACCGAGGGTCCCGACCCCACCGGAACCCCCCTTCCCCCTGTATTTCGCACACTGGTCTCGTCCCATCTGACATGTTGGTGTGTTTTTCCCCTCACTACTCCTCCTCCCCACCCATCCATCCATCCATCCATCCATCCTGCACTGTCCGTCGTGTCTCCTACCTACGCTGCTGCTGCTGCGCCTCTAAATCACGACTGCAGCCGCTTCTGCCGTCCCAGCCTGACTTTGCCGTCACTCTCCCCAGGCCACAGACAGACCGATGGGCATCAACGGCGTTGACGTGGCCGGGCTGAGACCGTTTGACTTGGTCATCCCGTTCACCATCCAGAAGGGGGAGATCACAGGTATTGCAGAGAGCAAACATTTAATGTTGTTTTATTGGTAGCAGTCTGCCTCTCGCCTCCATGCGTGCCTCACTGTGTGTCCTTGTCGTCGCAAAGGTGAAGTCAGGATGCCGTCGGGTAAAGTGGCCAAGCCGGACATCACTGACAACAAGGACGGCACCGTGACCGTCAAGTACGCACCCACCGAAGCTGGTCTGCACGAAATGGACATCAAATACGACGGCCTTCACATCCCTGGTAAAACTCCTCTCTGGTTGTCTGTGGATGAGAGACCTCTGCTACACATCACGCACTTCTATTCGTGACTTTACTGCTGGCCGTTGCAGATTACAAGGAGTAAAACATGATGTTGCTGGCGTGATTGTCAGGCACACAACCCCATATTCTAATTTTCTGGGTAGTACTGTATATTACACTACATACACACACACACCAACTGCAGCGGCTCACACTCTTTGCGGCTGATTGATCCCATCACTTGCTTCCAATCCAGTGGCAACTCTCCTGCTGCTGCGTCGCACTCTCGTCACCTCTGCTTCCTTGCTCTCCTTCTCGCTCGACAGGAAGTCCACTGCAGTTCTATGTGGACTACATGAACAGCGGCAACGTCAGTGCCTATGGCCCGGGCCTCATCCACGGGACTGTCAACAAACCTGCTGTGTTTACTGTCAATACTAAAGATGCTGGAGAGGGTATGTGTCACCACTTGATTGTAACGTCCACAATTTTTCGAAAAATGCTGTATTTGGAAGAGTCCAGGGATCAGGTTACAAAGCGGTTTCCAACTCTCTGCAGGTGGTCTGTCCTTGGCCATCGAGGGTCCTTCCAAGGCTGACATCAGCTGTGTGGACAACCAAGATGGGACG
Source organism: Nelusetta ayraudi (assembly GCF_046127955.1). Taxonomy (NCBI): domain Eukaryota; kingdom Metazoa; phylum Chordata; class Actinopteri; order Tetraodontiformes; family Monacanthidae; genus Nelusetta; species Nelusetta ayraudi. Next base: position 1,046,573 of record NW_027466138.1, on the reverse strand, counting down.
TGCGCGGTGTCCTACCTGCCTGTCCTGCCTGGAGATTACAGCATCCTGGTCAAATACAATGATAAGCACATCCCCGGAAGCCCCTTTTCTGCCAGGATCACTGGTAATGCATTGCAATCGCAAATCACTTCTTTTTGGACTCAAAATACGAGTATGATTACACAGCCGTCATAACGCCAGAGATTTTAAATCACATAAGTCTGATCACAAGTCTGATGTGAACACATCATACCCGACAAATCACAATGTTATGGTGCAAAATGTATACAAGCTCTGCATGCAGAGCTAGAAAGATGATACTGTCTGCTGTGCCTTCAGGTGACGACTCGATGAGGATGTCCCACCTGAAGGTGGGCTCTGCCGCCGATATCCCACTGGACATCGGGGAACTGGACCTCAATCAGCTGACGGCCTCCCTGACCACACCCTCAGGCCGCGAGGAGCCGTGCCTCCTGAAGATGCTGCGCAACGGCCACGTTGGTGAGTGTGTGTCTGCAGTCTGAGCTTTTGAGATCATTGTTATTAATATTTATATTATCATTGTTATCATCGGGGATGCACTGATACCAGTGTCGGTACCAAAACCAGGGTTGAGCACCCTGCTTGTATCCGTAAAATACATGGCGATACCACCACACCAATACCAGTTGTCTATGTATGTTATTATTATTATTATTTTTGCGCTTTAAAAATAACCTCTAATTATTTTTGCATTTGCCTCTTGCAGGCATCTCATTCGTTCCGAAGGAGATCGGAGAGCACTTGGTGAACATCAAGAAGAACGGTCGCCATATCCCGAGCAGCCCCATATCTGTCATGATCAGCCAATCAGAGATCGGCGACGCCAGCCGTGTGCGTGTGAGCGGTCAGGGCCTGAGTGAGGCCAGGACGTTTGAGCCTGCAGAGTTTATCATCGACACGCGTGACGCAGGTGCGCTGTCCCGCTGCTGTGTTTCCCTCTCAGCCCCTTCAAGTGGACCGCGTCCTCACCTGTGTTTTATCCACGCTAGGCTACGGCGGCCTGAGCCTGTCCATCGAAGGTCCCAGCAAAGTGGACATCAACACAGAGGACCAGGAGGACGGCACCTGCAAGGTCACATACTGCCCCACCGAGCCAGGAAATTACATCATCAACATCAAGTTTGCTGACCAGCACGTTCCAGGTGCTCACTGTGTGCTGGTCTAGAACGGGCGGGCTGCATATGGGCCCCGGGCCATAGGTTGCCCACGCCTGGTCTAGGATTAGCGTGATCAGCCGCATGCTTTTCTTTATGTCCTGTGCGTATGACTGAAGCCAATGACCTTCGACAGGAAGTGCATTCACGGTGAAGGTGACAGGGGAGGGCAGGATGAAGGAGAGCATCACCAGGAAGAGGAGGGCGGCGTCCGTCGCTAATGTGGGCAGTCAGTGCGACCTCAGCCTGAAGATCCCAGGTATGACCTTGAAGTGGCCTTCATGTAGCAGAGAAGGAATTACTGTGATTACAATGTGGCTGTTTATTTGCATGCAAATTGCAGTCTCGCTTTTAGATTAGATTGAACTTTATTGATCCCGAATTGGGAAACTACACTGTTGCAGCAGTCAAAAAACAATACAAAAAGTGAAAACAGAAGGATGAAAATAAACTTGTACAGTAGTTACAGTTTAAAATGACAGTTAAAAAGTGGTTAAACTATGCAGTAGTTACAAGATATACAATAAAATATAAGAAATCAAATCGATTTTTGTACAAAAAACCAAACCTTTTGAATGTGTCATTAGTTCTGATGGCCTTGCAGGAGGACCCACTCTGTATTGTAAACCCAGTATCATGTTTCCTCCATGACTAAACAAAAAGTTTGAACATTTCATCAACTTCTTCCTCTGCCTTCAGAGATCAGCATCGCTGACATGACGGCCCAGGTGACCAGCCCGTCAGGTCAGGTCCACAAAGCCGAGATCATGGAGGGCGAGAACAACACCTACTGCATTCGCTTCGTGCCGGACGAGACGGGCGTGCACACAGTCTGCGTCAAATACAACGGCGTGCACGTGCCCGGCAGCCCCTTCCAGTTCACCGTCGGCCCTCTTGGAGAGGGAGGAGCTCATAAGGTCCGAGCAGGAGGTCCAGGTCTGGAGAGAGCAGAGGCTGGAGTTCCAGGTCAGTGATGACTGAATTATTGTTTTTTTTTTACAACTTATATTATATGCGCAGGAACTACCTGGAAAAATGAGAATATCCAGTAAAAGTTGTTTTATTTTGGCAATTTAACATAAAAGATGAAAGCAACAAATTTTATTGAGCCATTGCACGCAAACTGACATCTCAAGCAGTTCCTTGTTGTAACTTTGCTGATTAAGATTTTCAGCTTATTGAAACCACAAACCCATAAACTCAGAAAATGTTACAAATTTAAAATATTATAAAATTTGAGTTTTTTTTTTTTTTTAAGCTGCAAGACCTGATCAGCAAAATCCAAAGAAATAAAAACTTGAAATATATTGATTTGCATATTATTCCTTTATATAATATGTCACATTCACCTTTTAAGTTGAATTGCAGAAATACAGCAACCTTTTCAGGATATTCACATATAATGCGATATGTGACCAAAAAAAAAAAAAATCTTTGAATCTTTGTAGTTTTTGCTTGTGCATGAATTTGTTCTTTTTTTTTTGGCGTCTGCTCTTCCTGTAGCGGAGTTCAGTATCTGGACGAGAGAGGCCGGGGCAGGAGGCCTCAGCATTGCTGTGGAGGGCCCCAGTAAGGCTGAAATTGCCTTTGAGGACCGCAAGGACGGCTCCAGCGGAGTGTCTTACGTTGTGCAGGAGCCTGGTGAGAGAAGAGATGACGGTGGATGCTTGTGTGTGGCAGAAGTTGTGTGTGTGTGTGTGTGTGTGTGTGTGTGTGTGTGTGTGTGTGTGTGTGTGTGTGTGTGTGTGTGTGTGTGTGTGTGTGTCCTTCTCACCCCAACTCTTTCCTCCATCAGGAGACTATGAGGTTTCCATCCGTTTCAACGACGAACACATCCCCGACAGCCCTTTCATCGTCCCCGTGGCCTCGCCGTCAGACGATGCCCGGCGCCTCACTGTTGCCAGTCTTCAGGTGAGGCTCTGAGACACACACACATGTCCATGTGCGCGTACGCCAGGCCCCAGTGCAGCGTCTCCAATGCACCAGCAAGAGATCAAGTGACAGTTGCTTTGTCCTGTTGTGGACCGAACATCCTGTAAAATACCTGCAGGATGTTTCACCACAACCAAGGTCATTGGTGTGGTTTCACAACATGTTGAGCCGTCCAGGACTTTTCTCATTAGGTGTGTTAAACGACGGTGTGTATTTGTTCATGACTTTTAAAGCCAAAGTAAGAGTTGATGAGCATATGCACTCGATCAGCAACTGCTACTGCATTGTGAGGCAGCGCCAGGGGCCTGTGGAATACTAGAGGACTGTGTGTGTTTCTCGTGCCTCATTCTAAAGGCTCTCAACAGCCAACCTGTCATTGACTAACGGGGCGCTAAAGGGTTAAAGAGGTCTCACATGGGCTGCTTTCCATTTTTCTGACTGTTCTTTCCACTCCATCTGAAGAAACCAACTCGACAAAGAAGACAAAGGTTTTTCACTCATGAGGAGACAGCTTCTTCAGCGCTGATTACCATGATTACCTTTCAGTGTTGCATTATGAAAAAAAGAATCTGACTTTTTAATTTTAGTATCAACTGGCATCAACTGTGTACAGTTGCATATAGAAATATATATACATATACATATAAATGTGTGTGTGTGTGTGTGTGTGTGTGTGTGTGTGTGTGTGTGTGTGTATATGTATATATGTATATAGACACACTCACACACATGATTTAAATGTATGCCTAGTTTGCAAACGCACTAAAACCCATGAACTGCAATCAATCAGTCATTTAATCAGTCCAATTTTATCAAGTGCAAAAAAAAAAAAGTTTGTATATATACTTTTATATTTTTAATCTTATCGTATATATTTTAATATGTATATTTTTTGTGTAGTTTGATTGTGTTCACTTTGTCTTCGTTTTTCATAGAATTTATTTTTTGTAAATACTTCCAGACAACCAACATTTTCCAATAAGCAAACAATTGGCACTGGCGTTTCCAAAAAAAAAAAACCCAACAGAATTGTCCAGTAGACGCTGGAGGGGCAGCGTTGACGCTCTGTCTCTCCAACCAGCCCCTTCCCTCTCTTCACTTCCTGTTTGGCTACCATTCCAATACACATCTTTCTACCTTTGTCTGCACAGCCCTCCTCTTTAGCCTTGTTAGCGACCCCCAGGTAAGGTAGGGCAGAGAGCGGACGTTCAGTCGGCCAGCATTGTGATATGAAACGGTGTTTGCAACGAGTACTGAGTTTTCTAAGTGTGTGTTGTCGAGCAGGAGTCGGGATTGAAGGTAAACCAGCCGGCGTCATTTGCCGTTAGCCTAAATGGTGCAAAGGGCGTCATTGATGCGAAGGTCCACAGCCCATCCGGAGCTCTGGAGGAATGCTGCGTCACTGAAATTGACCAAGGTAACACTCTGGACTTCTGACCTGACGTGACTCCTTCCTGCTCGTGTGGGAGGTTGTTTTTCACCCGCTTTCCATTTCCCGCTCTGACCGGCAGACAAGTACGCGGTCCGCTTCATTCCTAGAGAGAACGGCCTCTATCTGATCGATGTGAAGTTCAATGGAAGCCACATCCCCGGTAGTCCATTTAAGATTCGTGTTGGAGAGGCCGGCCAGGCTGGAGACCCTGGCATGGTGTCTGCCTACGGCCCCGGACTGGAGGGAGGCACCACAGGTAGTACTTGCATCTCCCCTGAAGGCAACGAAGGCACCGAGTTCACTCTGTTCCTCCTGTCCAATGACCTCTTGTATTTGTGCTCCGTCAACCAGGAAGTGCATGTGAATTTGTGGTAAACACAAGCAATGCCGGCCCGGGTGCTTTAGCTGTGACCATCGACGGACCCTCCAAGGTGAAGATGGACTGTGTTGAATGTCCTGAGGGCTACAGGGTCACATACACACCAATGGCCCCAGGGAGCTATCTCATTTCAATCAAATATGGTGGACCTTACCATATTGTGGGAAGCCCCTTCAAGGCCAAGATCACAGGTAACGATAAAAAGTGACACAAATGACAGAATTAGCCGGTTGTCTAATAATCACTTTAAAAACACATTTAAAAATACAAAAGTCATTTACTTTCATTCCTGATATTTTCTTTAAATTCCAGGTTCCAAACTTGTGTCCAGCCATAGTATGCATGAAACTTCCTCTGTGTTGGTCGACCCTGTGACTCGTGCCATCAGCTGCTCTCAGCAGGCCGCCCCCGCACAGTCAGACGCAAGCAAGGTCGTGGCCAAAGGTCTTGGCTTGACCAAGGGCTTCATCGCCCAGAAAAACAGTTTCAGCGTCGACTGCAGCAAAGCAGGTATGATGTGACTGCAACGTTAGCCAGTGGCGCTAGTAGGGGAAGCAATAAGAGTGCAGAAGCTATTATCACATACTGAGACTGAATACTCAAATACTTTGCGTTGCTATCAAATTGAAGACACTGGCACTATCTTCATGTACAGGTGAAAAATTAGTAAAGTAAAAGTTGTTTTATTTTGGCAGTTTAACATAAAAGATGAAAGCAACACATTTTATTGAGCCATTCCACGCAAATTGACATCTCAAGCAGTTCCTTGTAACTTTGCTGATTAAGATTTTCAGCTTGTTAAAACCACAAAGCCACAAACTCAGAGAATTATTATAAAATTTGAGGGTTGTTTTTTTTTTAAGCTGCAAGACCTGATCAGCAAAATGCAAAGAAATAAAAACTTGAAATATATTGATTTGCATATTATTCCTTTATATAATATGTCACATTCACCTTTTAAGTTGAATTGCAGAAATACAACACCTTGTCAGGATATTCTAATGTTCTGTGTCGTACCCTGTATGTATTAATTGACTCTTGAATTGTACTGATGTGCATCCTTTGTGGCTGCAACCACAGGTCGCAATATGCTCTTGGTTGGAGTGGATGGTCCGAAGGTCCCCTGCGAGGAGATCCTGGTCAAGCATCTGGGCAGCCGCCTATACAACGTCAGCTACCAGCTTAAAGAAAAGGGGGAATACATCCTGGTGGTGAAGTGGGGGGATGAGCACATCCCTGGCAGCCCTTACCACATTGTCGTCTGATGACGCGGCTCGCCAGTCAGAAAACTTATACCACTGAAATTCTTTTAAGAGTCTTACCAATCGTTGTTTACAGCGTACAGTCCCTCACACGTTACAAGTTAGTTCTGGTTCTTTGCTAATGCCTATTTAATCAGTTAGAAAACAGAAAAGTCTTACATCTGCGCTCGCCCTCAATCAGATTCAAGTATTTAAAACTCTCCCAAAGATATACAGATCAACATGAAATATCCCTCTTTAGACGCATCCTCCGAACTAAACCATTCAGTTCAAGTGAAAAGGAAGGGACGTGCACCTTTTTATATAATTACTGTATGCAGGCAGTGGGTATTAAAAGTGTCTAGTGTAGAACAATAGCGTAGCTTAGTTTAGTGAGCAGCCAGAAATTTTGGCCCAGCATTGGATTGAAGGTGACTGTTTACACTGGAGGAGCTACTTCTTAGGCATAACATGATTAATTGAGTGAATAATGTGCCTTCCTTAACCCCTTTTGAATTGTTATTTTTAAAAGACTCGACTATTCAGTACAGAAAGTCTGTTCAACTCAGAACAAAAACAAACAAAAAAAAAAGCCCACACAATGCTGCCGTCTCCAGCACGAGGTGTTGACAAGCTTGACGTTCCACTCGTTGTACCTGCTGTTAGTGTTGTTGAGTTGCTGTGCTTGAAGCCATAGAATGGACTGGTGAAGGAACAGAGTTATTAGATACATTTCACAGTAATTACGCAGTTTAGTGACAGCTTGTCTCACACATGCTCTCTCTTAACACTGGGGAACACCTTTTTGTTTTCTTTTAATGCTTGGTACTCCTATACGCTCTTCAGACAGCCTCAGATTTACAACTTATGCACATTGTTGAGCTTAGAAATGTTGTTTCATAGAAATTAAAAGGTTTTAAAAGGGACGGTAAAAAAAAACTGTGCTGGAGAGAATGGGATAAGATGATGTGTACATGTCTTCAAAACACAATGACAAAATAATAATAATAATAAAAAAAAAAATGTCTTGTTTTCTTCTGTCGAGTGTTTGTATCATACCCCCCTTCAAAGATCACCCATCCTTCTCCTTTTTATCCTCCCAGCTGGCTTTGAGCATTACCCATCTTACCGAACAAATAAATTGAATATCTTCTTGATATTAAAAAAAAAGGCTTTAAGATGTTTGTAAGACAGTATTTTGATACACAATAAAGTTGTTTAAGTGTTTTTCTGCCAATCTAAAAATGCTTTTGTGTCTTTTTGTTTTGTGTTTTGTGTTTTTTTTTTTGTTGTTTTTTTTTGGTGTAAGAACTACTATCTAGAACTATAATCTACTGTAGTTGCAGTTCTGCAGCCTGTAGTTGTAATTCTAGATATAAACACAGCTCGCCAATATGGAGTTCCTTGGAGTGAGTGGAAAATGCGTGCATAACACTCTTATGCGGCCAACGCCCTCCCTGGGAAAGTCCATATTTGGCCCGATTCTCCGTTCACCTCCAGGGGGCGCTGCAGGAGAGGAAATCCTTATCATGTTACTGCACGCATGATTTGCACACCCACGTTTCTAGTTGGGAATTTCCTGAACTCTTAAAAAACAATGGAATGAAGTAAAACTAGCAAAACCATATAGTCTAGCTAGCGTCAGACTGTTAGCATTTGTTAACAAATTTGCCTCCATAACCTTCAACGACGTTTACAACTAATCCCAGTCAATTTAAAAAATATATCCTTTTTTTTTTTTTTTTTTAAATTAACTTTTGCTAACATGGCACACGCTTAAACCGAGCTCTAGTGGGGGGTGTAAAGCAGCGTTTCTCAACGGGTGGTTCGCGGAGCTGTTTTAATTGGGTCGTGACTGCGTGGGCTGTACCCCCCCCCCCCCCCCCCCCAAAAAAAAGGGATTTTAAAATACATATTGTTCATATGATGATTATGATTGGATGAAGGCACTTTGTATTGCTGCACTATTGTTCTATTTGTGAGGAACAAATTTGAGTGCTGTGTAATAAATTTGGGTCATTAGAAGGGAGTGGAAAAAATGGGTTCTCAGACTCCTCCGCCAGTTGACAACCACTGATGTAAGTAACTGAAGAACCTCTGTAGGAGCCGAACTTCACGTTCCTCGGTCGAACGTTTGAATCCAGTGTAGTCGTAGCCAGTTATGTTTCTGTGGGTGTGGCCCTGCCAGAAATTCCTCCTCCTTCGTGCCTGCCTCGAGCTGCTTCCCCTTCTGAACGCACGCTGCTTCAAATATCCGCTTTCTTCAAGGTAAGCAGACCAGTATAATCTTTATACTGCTTATATAATAATAATAATAATTACGCCGTCAAGTCGGTTGTTAGTCGATTGGTCGATCACATAGCGCTCGGTGCCGCGAGAGTGAAAGAAAAACCGCGAACTTTTAATTAGAGGCGGGGGGGAAAACGTATACGAAATGAAACGTTGCATTTAGTAAGTTGATTGTTAAAACTCATTCTGTCTGGTGTGTGTATATTCTTTGTGCTGCTGTGCTACTATTGTCCTCGTGAAAACGTGCCCTGCTGTGTGTAGAAGTCATGGCCCTGCAGGAGAAAAGTGATGAGGAGATCAGCGACTTGCTCGACCAGTACGGAATCCGACATGGACCAATAGTTGGTGAGCAACGAATGACCACAATTTGAATGACGCGTTATATTGTGCATAAATGCCATAATGTGTAGCGTGTCAGTAGTTGGGGCATTAGATCGGTAAATGAAAGGTACATTTCACCCCTTCAGTGGGTGTACACACAGTTATAAAACTTTAGTTAGTAAACCAGCATTGCAGCATTGTCTAAAACCAGCCCGTCCAGTCTTTTAAACGCCAGTGCCACAAATGGAAATTTATTATGGTAGTTTACTTTCAGGAAGTGGTTGACTGTTCGTGAATGGCAGACATCTTCAATAAAATAAATAATAATAATCATGCATTGAATGATTTTAATGAACTTTATTAGCTTGTGCCATAGGGATCATGGGTTACTGAAAACTGTATAAAGGCAAAACAGTATTTTCAGTATTTTTATCAGTACATGTTAGCATGTTAGCGTTCCAACGTTGTCCCGTTTAATTCCGTAGAGCAGAAGGTGTCTCAGCTCACCTTTGCTTGCTGCTACACCTACTTTTAGTTCATTCTCACTTGATCAGCGCCGTCAGTCGTGGACGAGTCTGACGCCTAATTTTTTTAGTTCGTACTTCAAGTGTGTATGCACACATATACTGCATTACTTCAGTCTAGTAGCTGCATTCTTTTACTCTGAAGCTGTGCTCACGTGTCTGTATGGTCCTGGTGGGATAAACAGAAACATTCTTGGCAAGATGTGCTCAAAGAAACATTTTGTGGAATGGAAAGCAAACGATAATAATAATTAAACTTAATAACGGCACTGAAGCACCTCTTAATGTATTTGTGGAAATGCAGCTTCAACCCGAGGGCTGTACGAGAAGAAGGTTGAGGAAGCCATGGAGAACGCCCCTCAACAGGCTTCATCTGATAAGACCTACTACAGGGAGGAAGGTAGGATGCTCCTCCGCTTGCAAATACAAACCTTTCTTCGTTGGCAGAGATGATCAATCTGGCATTTTCAATCCAACCCAATTGAGTCAAGGCTCGGCCAGGCGTCTGTGTTTGCTGTCTCACAGCAATTACAAGTTGTCTTATGGGGGAACATATAAACAATTTTGTTTTCTCGTGTCCATCTATAGATTAATGGTCCATTATTCTTATGTATTCATGAAGGTTAAAATAGACGGGAAACTATCTGACTGTGAGCTTTAATTTGAAACTCTGAGTTTGACCGCTGACAGCCGAGACATAGGGCCATGAATTGTCAGCTCGCTGTATTAACCTGCCACCCTCACCTGACTTGGAAGTCATTATTAGAAATTATTTATAGCTTTATAAGCTCACTAATTATACTAATGTGTACTTTCTGTTCACAGTGGAGGAAACCACTTACATTACTTACAGTCCGGTGAGTCACGCTCGTCTGCTGACCCCTCTGCCATCTGCATTCTGACTGATAACAACCCAGTAACAGTCCTGCTTTCCTTGTTTCAGCCCAGACATGAGGGCCATGCAGACTTGTGAGTCCAATATAAAACCTTCTTTCATGACAGTCTAATTGGTCTCAAAGTTGTTCAGTAAATCCTAAAGTAAACCACTTCCCAGGTTTGCATGCACCGACATCTTCCTTGCAATTTCTGCGTTGTGGAGCCCATGTAAATCAATCTATCTAGTTAGGATACCCAACTCATTTGTGGTTGATAGCTTACATCCATCACCGTTAGATATGAATCAGACAAGGTGAGAAAAAGCAAATCTAATAATTTTAAAATCTTCCAAAAAGGAGAGAGGGAAAAAAATAATCCCCCTTAAGACCTCATTATGTGTTCATAATTTGCAAACAATGACAACATAATAATGCTAAATGCCAGCCAGTGTTCACCTGAGTGTGTTTCTCTCTCAAGCGTTTGACTTCCAAGTGAATTTTTGTGTGTCTTTGTCTTGTTGTTCTCCATCCAGGGTGAAGCGAAAAGGCAACACTGAGCCAGATGAACTGGAAGGATCGGACCAGGATGCAGAGTAAGGAATCCCGTGTCAACGTCTTTCTGTTTTCCTTTTTTTGGATGAGTCCATCGTGGTTTTAAAGATCATTCTACCCTCAACCTCAGGCCTCCTGTCCAGGCATCGAGGACCTCTGCCAACCACAGCTCAGCACCATTAAAGCAGCCTGTCAAGAAGTCTGGGGGCTGCTTGTGGAGGGGACTGCGGCTGCTGCTGATCCTGGCTCTGCTAGCGGCCGTCTTCTACTATGTTTATTGCCACTTGCTTCAACGGGAAGACAATGCTCTTGACATTCAGTGATCTAATAGGCCCGCCGTAAAGTTCCAGGCACCTCTGGTCCAGTGAATGCTGACAGTGAGCTCGTTTCTCCAAAACAGAGATCAAACAAACAATGCAAACATGACTATTATAGTTTTAGCACTGAGGTCTTAAGCTTTGCATGCTGTCAACATCTTTTAATATCTACATTCTGAGCAATCTCCCTTAAAACTCATTACATTTTGTGAAAGAATTCCAGATCATTAGTTATCGCTGTAAATAGTCTTGTCAAATGTGCACTTTTTATTGCATTTTCATCCAAGCAGAAATCAGCCTGGCTCAGATTCTCTTGTTTTTACAGTCATTTGATCCCTCTGTTTGCTTTTGCACATATACAGATTCTGCAATGATAACACAAGAGGCTCCAGCTTTTATGCCGCCTGAACTAGTTTACAAAGAGCAGTTATGCCACTCTCCATTGAGTCATTTTAAGTAGGATCCTGGCATTGCAGAATCCAGCATGATCCAGTGTGAGAGGTCTGTTAAAAAGAAATTATTGTGAGGCCTAACGGCTCATTTCACAGTTAGTGCGATAAATGTGACGGCCGTTTTTCATCTATTCTGACTTTGAATAAAGAACTTGTGACATTTTTTGTTGTGATTTTTTTTTTTATGTCTATATATAATATAATGTATTCACCAGCGCTGACACGAGCATGTGTGGGATGACTGAAACGCACTGTCTAGGAGCTTTATTTGAAACAATTCAATATTGAGATTTCCTGTGAAAAACATCCAATACTTTAAAGTCAAGACTTTTTTATATTAATGTTTATAATCCACAGAACAAACATTCCAATCTCTTAATAAGTCGTATTGAACGCTATTATTTACATTCTTATAAAGGTAGAATTTCTATTTGGTCTTATGTCCCAATTCCATCGCAAGCAGATCAGTGCGGAGCCGATTACTACCAGGGTCGCTTGCCGGGTTTGACCCATTTTGTCGCGGAACAGCGCGGCTCGGTGAGCAGATTCCACTGCCACCAAATGTTGATTAGTAGCGGGACAACACCACGTTTTTTGGCCAGTGGAATTGGGGCTTTAGTGAAACATCTTTCTACATGCATTTATCACTTTAATAAAGGTGGACTAATTGATTTTATCTGTGCACCATTTGTATTTGTTGAGAACTCATAATCACAATGTCAGATTAGATACTTTTAGATGTAAAATGATATTTAATAAGCATAGATTGTGTGCTATTGTGCACAGGAAGCCAAAGTTCATGGGTCAGCCCGATGCGTCTGACCCTGAAAGGGATTTGGCAGTAATTACAAAAGTAAGCTGCGGTTTGTGAATTTTGATCTCCAGGTGAAATAACAACCAAGTCCTTGTAAATTACAGGGAACTTTGCCCTGGGAGATCAATCGGCGAGAAGTGTGTCTTCTCGACAGTATTCAAGAACAGCAGCACTTCGTAAAATCAGTAAAAATATTTTCTTCAACAAAAAAAAAAAAAAAAAAGACATGACCTGTGATTCAACATAACCTGAATATCACTGTGCAAAATCAAGTGTCTTTCTCGACATGAGACAGACAATAATAGTTCATGACATAGTGTTTCCGTGTCGCCTTGTCACAACATCATTCCTGGCTACACTTCCTTAATTTCCTGAGCAGCTTTGCAGTTGAGTAATGAGCCATTCCTGAAGAAGTTGTTCCCTCCTTTAAGATGGCAGCAGCAGCAGGTGCTCAGCGAGTTGCTGCCGAGTTTTTCTCAGTCTCAACTGAAAAGTCGGCCCTTCTTAGCACTGATGTATTTCCATCAATCTAACCAGGAATCATGGTGTTTTCCCAAGGGGAGTATCTTATTCCACACAGCTGAGACCAGCCACTTCAGTGATGAGTAGAAAAATAATTTTATTGAGGTCCAAAGAGTTTTCCTAAAGGCCACTGGTTATATTAAAGTCAGTAGGAATATCAAGAAGCGGAGGATCTGCTATTGACATCTGAGCTGCTGGCCTGCGTGGGGAAAATCAAGAGCAAGTTCAGAGCTCATCACAAAGGGAGCAAGTGCAGTGTCCGTCAATCCACGGTGACGTCATGGCTCACCTGATAGAATGGCCTTCAAATCCAAGAGCTGTGATGAAGATGTTGATGAGGACAGTGAAGAAAACAAAGACAGTCGCCGCGTTGTTCATTGCGTTTAGTTTGCGCTGTTTCCTGCTGTCGTTCAGATCATATTTCACTGTGGAGACAACAACAAAAAGCAAAACAGGTCAAACATGGAGACTGATGAGAAAAATGAATTTGAGAGGATGACGGTTTCAAGGAAAACTGAATTGGAAGCAGAAATAAAGTTTAATTTATTGCTGTTATATACTGACTAAAACAATTCAATTTAAAAATTTCATGATAGCAATTGTTATTGGTTTCCAGTATGTGAGAGCCAACGCCAGTGTTGTTGTACAGCATAAGTATAGCGTACAGTCAATTATACTATCTGGATAAAACTGAGAAAATAAGTTACACTTGAGACTTGAAGAAAAAATGAAAGTATAATTACAGACGCAGATATTTCACTTGCCAATGAAAACTAGCAGCAGTCCCACTATGACTTGCAGTGTGATGGACAGAGACAGCAAGACGATGAGTGGGATGTAGAAACGGTATCGTGGCCCAACATAGAGGACAGTCTTCAGCTGGGAGGAGTTGGCCATGAGCAAAGCCACATCCAGCATACTCTGAGCCGCAGTCTTCTTGGTGGCATAGTGATTCATGTTGATACGCTGCAAAGGCCTCTTGGATACAGTGGTGGTCAATGCCTGCAGGTGGAAACGTGATTCAGTTAGAGCAGGGGTCACCAACCTGGTGCCCACGGGCCCCCAAGGACCTCATGAGTCGCCCGCAGACCCGTTCAAAATTGCACAGCTCGTTGAGCTGCGTCTAAAATTCAGTTTTATCCAACCTTGTTGAGTCATTTTTGATCATTATTGAGAAGTCATGAGCTTGATGAGTGTCTTCACATAGAAGAGTATCATTAATAATAATATATAACTCAGAGAGTTTGTTATTTCAGGAGAATCTAGCAGACTGGCAGCCCTTCATACGGCTCAGGACCCATGAGGTAGCTCTCAGTGCCAGAAAGGTCGCTGACCCCTGGTGTAGACTGTAACTGTACAGGGATACTCCACCCCAATATAACAAAGCTATATTGTCATCTAATCTGCAATTGGTTTTGGCACTGAGAACAATCCATCTTTGGTCCTGATATGGGGGTGAAGAATTTCTTTATTATTCATCATTATAGCGTTAAAGAGTTTTGGTCCGGAGTGGACCGTAGCCATCAGCACGGTCCTGGAAGTCTGAGTGGCAGCAGGTCTGGTGGTGAGAAGATAAAGATCTGAGTGGAGCTGCATTTAAACCCAGTATATATGTTCAATGAATCTTTCTATGCATGGGGGAGTTATCACACAACACTTTACATGCTGGGCACACAGATGTTGAAAACATACACAGTCTTGTTTTTTTCTATTTGTTAACGTAACCATGGGAAGCAAAGCAAACATTCCTTCATGATGATGATCCCCTGCAGCTTTTTGTTTTTTGTTTTTTTTTTGCTAAGGTGTGACTGTTGCAGAGGTGCAGTGACAGGTGATGAGTCACCTGGGCGTGAGAGAAAAGACATAACAAGACGCAGCATGTTGAGGGATTTTCTCTGTTAACCCTGTAAATGTGCTGCATTTGAAGAGAGAGGCTGATAACTGAGGTGCAGCTCCACAATGCTGATTTCACTTTTCAGAAAAATGGAGGAACAGTAAACCGCAGTTTTGTCTTTCTGGTCAAAAAGTGGCAGAGTTCCTGCAAAAAGTGGCAGCCTTGTAGTGTGTAGATGAAATGTCACACGTGAGTGGAACTCTCAAAAACTTCAAGCTGCCGGTCAGCCGAACACACATTCAACCAGTGAGGGACATTACTCAGGGGCCTTGCACCTGCTAACCCCTGCGCTGTTCTTTTTCATATTTTACTTTGATTTTATTTTCTATTGTTTATAATGTGTGGGTCCGCCTGTTTCTAGAACTATAGTATTAAAAAAAAAAGACAACAGGGGTAAACCTGGTCAAAGCTGCATTGTGAGCGCAGAATGCAGCTAAAGGTTAACCAATGTTATGGTCCAAAAATTCATCATCCATTCATCTTCTCTACCTGCTTACAGCGATTGACCCTGACCCCTATCAGGGTCACAGGGGTCAGCTGGAGCCCAGCACATCCATTCACAACACAGACGCAGACACAACATGCAAACTCTACACAGAAAGGGGCCTGGGATCGAACCCACAACCTTCTTGCTATGAGGCAACAATGCTAACCACTGCACCACCGGGTCCAATCTCCACCATTCACCGGGAAATACTGGGGGAAAAAAACCCACTTCTTTCCTAAAGTGTCAGATCAGATATTGTGAAAAAGACGAAGAAGTTTCGATCAGTGAGAGTGAAGCAAAGAAAAGTTTCAGTTCTGCATTTTGAAAAGGAAATATGACAAAGTAACATCTTCAAAATCTATGCCTAAGATATAAACTCTCTTTGTTTTTTTTTATTCATGTCAATTATTTTACGCCTGTACTTAAAAATGAGTAACAATATAAGTGATGTGTATTAATTAAATTATTTACAAACGTAAAAATCAATTATTCTAAGTAATATAACAAAATGTTTTCAAGTGATCTCTCATTCTGTTATTAAAACAAAAACATAATGGTTAAATTGAGAAAAGCATAGTCTCCTACCTCTACGTCACCTAGTTTGTTCATGTCGATTTCTTCTCTTTTTAGTACATCTCTTTCCATGTTTGCCAAGATTATCCCATCCACAGGAGCCCCCACAAACAGCCTGTGTGCTGCTGCACTGTATGCCGAGCATGGACTGAAAAGTACTCTCAGTTCCCACTTCCCAGTGTTGTTCAGGCAACAGAGAGACACGAGGGAGTGGACAGGATAGGCAGGTCGAGCAACTCCTCTCCTCAAGTTACAGCGACACTTATGAGACCCCTCCCACTAAGTGTTGGACTCCCAGTTACATTACATTAGAACTTTGTGTTTTTTGCCTGTAGAGGGAGTGGTGATCTACACTGGTGCAAGAGATGCTTTTGAACTACATGAAAAACAGATTGCCTGTTCACCCTCACCTTTTGCCACATATCAGAACAATCTCTAACCCTTCGAAACATTCAAGCAACAAGTGGTTAGTGAGAGCATTGTGTTTATGGCTTGTACTTATTTAAAATGTTTTTATTTTCCAAATTAAGATTAATGTTTCTGTGAATGTTGTTCATTTAATTAAGAACTCTAACAGTAAAACTTAGGTGATTATTGATGAAAAGCACTCCTAGCCTATCATTTGTAACATTCATTCATCTTCCATACCTACTTCTTCCTGAAGTCAGGGTCACGGGGGTCTGATGTAGTCAATCCCAGCTGTCAGGGAGAACAAGCAAACTCCACACAGAAAGGTCCCAGGCCCGGAATCAAACCCACAACCTTCTTGCTGTGCGGCAGCAGCGCTAACCACTGTGCCACGTGTTGCCCACATTTGAACATAAACTAACTAAATAACTCAAAACATTAATTGATGAAAAAAAAAAAAAAATCTGCATTGTAAATATAGTTGTGTCCTACTACAAATGTAATCTTTAACCCTCACTGTCAAACTTTAACATTTGTTAAACTGTGAGTAAATGAATACATGGAAGTTGAACTTAAAAAGGCGGTAAAATTGCAAAATATGAATCGAAATTTTTGGCATTGATATGATAATGCTGAACACGTGAATAACCCCCAATTTAACGTAGCAAAGACGCTAGATTGTCCACGCTGCTATTACGCGTTAAAACACATAAAATTGAAGGTTTTAACGTTATTTCGTGAAACTTTCAATTTTACGTGATTTTCTTTCGTTAAATACACTTTTTTTTTTCCTTTTTCAGTCGACAGGAAGTCGACAAGGAATCACTTCCGGGTGACTCATCGCACACAGCCAGACAAGATGGCGGCCTGCATCAAGCTCCGCTCCGCCGTGTTGCTCAGGACGCTGCCAGTTCTCAGCTTGTACAGCCGATCACTGAGACCTTCCACCGCCGCGGCTGCATGGAGGTCAGTCTGCACCACCGCTCCGGGGGACCAGAAGATGACAATAATAGAATCTACGGCGGAATATAAATTCGTGGAGCGGCTCATCCCGCCGTCGCAGGTGCCCGCTCCTCCGAAACACACCGGGCGCACCCCGTCCGGCTGGTGTCCCCCGGCGGAGACTCCGCCGCCTCTGCCCTACATGATCCGCCGCTCCCGCATGCACAACGTGCCGGTGTACACGGACCTGACCTTCGGAAACCGCCAGACCACGCTCATACGGAAAGTGGAGGGGGACATTTGGGCCCTGGAGAAGGACGTGAAGCAGTACCTGAAGGAGTTGACCGGCAAGGAACTGCCGACTCAAGTCAACGAGGTGACCATGACCCTGAAGGTCAAAGGTCATTTTGATGCTGAACTGAAAGAGTGGTTGGTTAGTAAAGGCTTCTGAACTATTTCACCTCCACGACTGTCTGAGCGGTTGAACCCGAGGAGGGGGGATTCAGCTGATGGGAAGATTACCTGATGTGTCAACAGTTACAATGGATCTTTTTTTGTTGTTGTTGAACTTATTGGATTATCGTGTCAGTCAGAGACCTGGAAGGACATTGAATTTGTGGCAGTATGCATCCTTGCTTGTGAAGAATTAAATTGTAGGTGGAAAGACAATAACCTGAATAGAGAAACAGTCCGACATGCACTTGCTTGTCAACTCATTTTTGACTGTGTTCTCTGTCGACAATATTCTGCCCTCATTAAAAAAATGTTTTGTTTTTTGTGGAAGTTTGAACTGCGTAAGTCATTTTGTGTCCAGAAAGCAAAGTCAGAGAATGACAGATGGAGTTCTGTGTCACTTGGGGAAACTATCCAGTCCTCAAGTGAAACTTTGTCCTAGGCAAAAGTTATCACTCTAACACTTCATTTACTTTGAACATTGTTTGCTTGTTCAAAATAAATGAAGTAAAACTGTATTTTGGTAACTAGGGGAAATATGTGAGCTAATGAAATGTCCCACATTTAAACCTCTGGTACTGCACAACATGAAAACAAGGAGGCAATGATTGATAACTTTTATTCAGAATATTTATGCAATGAAGTCAAATTAATTTAATTATTATTATTATTGTGAGCAAATGTTAACACTCTACAAAAAAAAAACAGTATTGGAATGAAACAATATTAAAAGGTTGGCAGATCTGTTAGCTTAGCGAGTGGGCTGGGGGGAAAAGTCGTGTGTGTGTGTGTGTGTGTGTGTGTGTGTGTGTGTGTGTGTGTGTGTGTGTGTGTGTGTGTGTGTGTGTGTGTGTGTGTGGGGGGGGGGGGGGGGGGGCTTCCTTCAGGATTGGAGCAGAGAGGAAAAGTCTTTGATTCGCCTGCTGAGCTGGTCCAGCTGGTCCTCTGGGGGAGAAAAATATTGCACAAATAAGTGTAACTAATGAAGCTTTCAAACTGTTTTTTTTCCTTTGGTGTATGACATTTTTTACAAAATACAATATTTAGTTCTTTAAATATTTTAAATATTATTTACTTTGTAATATTGACAACATTTGCCGATCATCTTTGTGTCACTGAGGCTGAGTTTGTGTCACTGAGGCTTTTGCTAGTCAACACAAGCTGCAGGTGAAGCTGGTTGCACTGCACTCTCACTGCATGCTGGAGTCCTGGAAGCTGCTGGCAGCTAATGTGACAAAGAGTTGTGTGCGACACACAATTTTGCTTCAGTACTTTTTTTGAGAGGGGGGCAATGATGCATTTATTAAAATGGACACCATCCTCCCTTATTTTCAACGGTTCAATGACACCCTGTTGACTTCCCGACTGGTGTCAGAAACAGTGAAGAGTTCATGGCTGGTGTCACCAGCAACACTTCCATCAGCCCTAGAACTGTGCAAAACCTAAATATGGCAACTTTGTTCACTCTGCAGTTCCTGAATTGAAGCACAGCAGATGTCTCCAGTGTATATCAATACATATATAATAATGTATATCAAATGGGAAAATTATTTTACATACGGAATGTGTGTTTCTGTCCCCAGGGTTGGAAATGTGAGCGTGTTTGTGGCTGGTTGTCTCCGTCAGTCGTGGACGCAGAAGCGTCTGTTACTTCTTTCAGAATTTCCAGTTCCTGACAAAGAAAAGGGATGAAATGGACCGTATGAGATATTGGTACAGTTCTTTTTCTGAGGAGGAGGAGGGTAGGATGGTCCTGTACATGTACGTACTGTGTTGAGAGCCAGCAGTAGGTGGTGCACTCTTTGGAAGACTTCAGTCTCTGAGCTGAAGCTCGGTGGCTCTCTGTTACAATAAACCTTCAGCTCTGTTTCGTAAACGTGCTTGAACGTCACCATCAGCTGCTTCAGGTCACAGGCGGCGACCTGCAGCGAGCTTGAGGAGGAGGACACGTCGGGACTCTGCGCCTCGTCAGTTAGGAATTCACACTGCAAACAGGGAGGAACATGATGCTAAGTGTCATAGGACAGCTGGTTGAATTGTAGGAGCTGATTGTATAGGACTGCGAAAATTCTATTGTTCATTAACGAGGAAAATATTCAACAGTGCAGTGTGCTTCAACTAGGGCTTTGTGCATTGTGAATTACACCTTCTTCTTTTTTAACACAAAATGCAGGAACTGACTTTCTTAAAAATAGTAACAATGCATTTTTAAATTTTCTTTCAGTTGAAAAAAGGTATTTTACATATATTGATAATTCTTCTTTGTAAATCCAGCTGAGACTTCAAAGCAAACTCAAGACTGTGTGTTCACTCACTCAGCCTAACTGGAGTGGAGGCTCACCTCTGACTGCAGCTGCTCCAGTTCTGAGCGAGTCTGCTGGAGAAGCGTTGCAACATCAGCAGCATCTTCGCTGCTTGGTTTAGATGACGACTTGCTCCCCTTTTGTAAAGTCCTGTGAGCAAAATAACAGCTGTGAGAAGAAGGAGTCCTGGCAGGCGTGCAGAAGAAGATTCACCAAGCTTCTGCAGAACAGCTCATAAAAGACAGAAGCACTGATGCAAGTTTTTACTATACAAACAGAATATTCTGTGAAAAAAGAAAAACGAATATAATCCCAGTTACTCTCAGCAGACGTACTTCATGTGCGAAGGCCAGGGCTCCAATGAGGGCTGGAGCATTTGTGAGAGGAGGTGCTGATTCTCTGCACTGAAGAGCTCATTAAGCAGCAGCTCTGCATCTGCTCTCGCACCGCACGACTTGTTGCAGGCCGGAACAACAGACAGAAGCTGCTGCAAGAACTGAAGCTGTCGATGGAAGCTTGCATTACCCTGAATACATGGATGGGATGGAATGATAATAAACCACTGATGCAAAATCAGACATGTTTTTACACGTGTATGGGTAAAATAATTACATTTATCAGGTCCAGGTCATCAGCTTTGCACAGCATCAGCTCTTGCCCAAGCATGGCCATGTCTGCACAATGAAACTATACATGTGAACATCCTGCATTTGACACATGACATTATTCTGTATGGAAATTAAAGCCGGACCAAAAGTGAGTAAAATGACCTTTATAAAAAATATCTTGGTCGTTAGGTCTGACTGCCGTTGCCTTGGAACTGCAAAAAGGTGCGTTGATGCTGAGCAGCAAAAGTAAAAATAGGACAAGTAGGACAGTAAATTATATTCACACAAACATTTGAGATGATGTACAGATTACTTGAGTGACAACGTCCAACCACAGAGAGAAAAGACATGACTCTGTAATCCCTCCGACAAACTAGTAATCTATCTCGTTTACTCGAGAAATATTGAAGATTTAGAAAGAAGATTAGAAATTAGAAGTGACGATTCTGTCAATCTGTCAACAGTAGAAAGAGGTCACAATCATTCATTTTTAAACCAATAACAGTCAGAGGACACAACGCCGCTTCCTTTGGACTATATTTCAAAGAGATAGCAGAGAAAGTTGAAATGACTTATCGTGCATGTTGCTGTAATCTATATTTGTAATCTATATTTGTGACAATGACTGGAATGGGGAGCAGTCAACACAGACAGAGCGGAGGAAGGTCGTTTTTGAGGCGAGGATAATAAGTAAATGAAAGGCGGAGACTTGATTCTAGTCATTTAAAGTGGATGTTAGGTTGTCGTCTACCTGTTGTAGATCCATTCTAGGATGTCAGTGCGGTGGTGCGATGGAACACAGAGCAGCTGCAGCATGCTCTCTGCCTCCTGCAGGTCCACACCGTCCACCAGAGGGCACGGCGCCGACTGCACAAAAACAGATGTAACAACAATAACAACAACAACAACAACAACAACAACAACAACAGCAACAACACCACGAAGACTATAGTCTGCCTACTTTCAATTTTAAACAACGATTATGACGCGTAAATAATAATGACAAATAATTTGACACTGTTGTAATCGTAACTATACTTAAAACGCTAGTTTATATGTTTTTTCTACCTGTAGAGCAGCGTAGACATGTCTAGCAAGTTCTTCCTCAGCGACTTTACCCGCCATTTCCATCAAATCTTCTTGTTCTTCTTCGTCGTCTTCTTCTTCTTCTTCTTCTTCTTCGTCGTCGTCGTCGCCGCCGCCGCCGCCTCACGACCGCCATCTAGTGGATTTAAATGACTACTACTTTGTCTCACTCGATCAAATGAGTGCATGTACAGGCTGTCAGCCGCCAGCTCAGCTGTATCTTCTCTTCGATGTCTTTTGCCCGACTCTAAACTATACAATGATGTGTTGGCTTTTAAGTATCGAAACCTGTTTTCCCCCTCTGACACTGACCTCAGTTCAACAGCTGTGGTGTTCACAGCTTTGCCAATGTCATTCCTAACTAGTGACACAAAGTCAAAGTGCCTGACCTGCAAACATTGAAACATACGTTTTTGGAAGAAAGACAAGAATCCACATAGAAACAGGGACAATTTGATTTATTTTTTATTTATTTATTTATTTATTTTTTAACCACTTGTCGTTGTCGACCCACACTCCTCACCACTTAGCGGCGGTAGTGCGCTAAACGGCACCAATTGCCATAAAAATATTACACAAGCGAAGAAGAATAAACGTCGACGAATAAGAAATAAACGATGCCTTTTCCGGGAGGCGCTACAACGCGGTGTTCCTGACGCCCTCGATTTGCCGTCTAAAAGACAATTCTGAGAAATAACCGAAGCGATTTACCGCTTGTTTTAAGGAAAGTTTTTGTACTTTTCCCCTCCGGCTCCGCCTTAACTGCACGGCCACCGCCATCAGAATGAAGAAAAAGAGCTCGGAGAAGCGGCGCCATGTGGTAGCATGGGTCAATAAAGCCGAGTGGGACCAGGTTCTGGAATATCTTTACTCCAAGGATGCTGCCTTGCAGAGATATGCGCTGCAGAGGATCTCCGCCTGGAAAAGCAGGTTCGCCAGCAGCACGCCCGTCGCCGTGGAGTGCACAGCGGACCTGGTGCGCTGCCAAGTGCTGGACAGGTCCGGACAGTTGGACGGAGACGACCTGGTTCTGCTCTACGGCTCGGCCCTGGTCCGGTTCGTCAACCTCATCACCGAGCGCCAGCAGGGGAAGGTTGCCCGTCCACTGCGGCGCCTGGCCGGGAGCATGAACATCCCCGAGTGGGTTGTGAACCTGAGGCACGATTTCACTCACAGGAAGCTCCCCACTTTGAAGTGGTGTCGAAAGGGCTGCAAGGTGGTTCTGGAGTGGCTCCAGCAGGAGTACTGGTCCAGACAGCTGGGTGGAGGAGCCGCTGACGAGGACTGGGACTCACAGCCGGATGGAGAAGAGGAGGACGAGGAGGAGGAGAGTGAACTCCGACAGAGGGAGGACGAGTTCATTGCGAGGCAAAAGGAGAAGGAGGCCTACAACAATGTCCGCGAGATGCTGATCTCCTTTGAGAAGGAGCAGTATCAGAATTTCGAGCGGCCGTCCAAAGACAACAGTCTGTCGAAGGCGCCGCTGGCAGACATGAGCTGGTTGCTTGGCGAGATCAAGCAGTTTGCTGAGGAATCCGGTGGGTTGCTCATGGACGTGTTGCTGGACGATGGATTTCTCATTCCAACTGTTGAACAGCTGGAAACGTTAGGCTGTTCCACAAGTGACCCCTCCTCCGAGCCCAAGGTGCCTCAGACCTTCTTGCGTTTTTGGCTGCCCCTCTTGAAGATGCTGAACGCGCCGGAGTTTATTCACCTCTTCTTAGAGAGGCTCTTTGTTGAACTGAAACGACTGGAAAAGGAGCCCAACGATCAGAGGGCCTTCTACTTGTGTGCCTGGGTTTCAGAAGTGATATTTTGCAACACCAAAAAGTTTGATTACCACTTTGAAACGAAGCAGCAGAGGAGGGCCAGAGTGAAAGACAGGTTCTTTGTTAACCGCATCCACCTGAGATGGCAGCACCTGCTTTCAGCTTGTATGGATGCCCCATGCAGCAGCACACCTTACTTACTGCAGCTGATCCTCAATGACATGGAGCATCCTCTCCCCATGGAGACTCAACAGAAGCTGCTTCATCTGTGCTCCATCTACACGCAGAATGTCCACTCAGGTTTCAACTCTCTGGAACACAAACAACAACAACCTGTGTACACACTTGAGACGTTGCATGAAAGGCTGCAGTATTCAAAGTGCCACAGTAAACCGTGTCCAACGGCCGAGCCTGAGAAGAGTCAGGACAGTAAATTGTCAGACTCTCACAAGGAAAAGTTGTCTTTTCTTCGAGGTTCTCCCTGGCAGGTCTGCACCGAGAAGATCCTGTGGAAGAACTGTCCTCTTGGTAAAGTCCCCGGGCAGTCGGATGACCCCTCGTACCTTATGGTGGAAAACTGTACGACCATGACTGTCTTTGACCAGCCTGTAGAGATGGAGAGCAGCACAACACACCGCGTTGCAGGAGTAGCAGCACCAGAGAGAAGTGCAGACGGCGTTCTGTGGAACAGCGGCGATGTCCACAAGCTGAAGGCTGGGCTACAGCTTTTTTGAGTCGTGTATTTTGTAAAACATATACGTTTCAGATATAGCACAATAGGTGTGCGCTGCCTGTTCTTATTGACGGAATCATAACCCTTTGAGACTTCTTCAAATTACTGGTACCTAACAAACTTCTTCGAAAGTGATGATGTTTGGTAATAGTCTTTTTTTTTTTTTTTTTTTGCATAATGAACCCCCCCAAAAAAAATGTTGCTCATCAAAGAAGAGATTGAATAAGGATATGGTTGAATCACTTAATATGATGTATTTATAACAAGGCCCCTGTATTCATGTATAAACAAAAACAGAAAATAAACAAATACTACACCATCCAGATGTTTTATATGTAATTGGTCATTTCTTTAAATATCTGTGAAAATTTAAATGAGGGTTGTCCACAGCAGTTTAAATGACCCACGTGTGTGAATGTGAATATATGTTGTTTCTCTGCGTTGGGTTGACTGTGTCCATGGTGTTCCTGCACTTTACCCCCTGACAGCTGCAATAGGCTCATGACTCCACAATTCAAGTGCAGGATAAGCCATTCAAGAAAATGTGTGGTCAGTGTGTTAATGATTTATTATATAGGTTGTGTCATATTTTTATATGGTAATTTGTCTTTTATGTCTCTATCATTTAAATCGTATGTATTTTATTTATTTATTTATTTATTTATTATTATTATTATTATTATTAGTTTTTTTTTTTTTTAAGGAGAAAACCTGGAAAAACAGAACTTTAAAATCATAATTTTCCAGGCCTGGAAACATGTACACCTCAAGATTTGGTCACGGTTAATTTTTTTCACTAAGTATATTATTGATTGAAAAAAAAAAAAAAAAACTCATATTCGCAAAATCCCGTGCATTGATCTGAGCTGTCAGCCACACTGACAATCGGGACTTTTATTTTCGAACAATTGAACCGGAAGTGGCGTTGCACAACTTGTGGAAGGCTCCTTTATGTTGAGCACATACGCGCCATGTTTCTCCGTGTTGACCAGTAGAAGAAGCGGTAAAGACTGGAGAGTCTCAACAAACGACTAACTGGACGTTGCGGACTCTTCGTTTCGAACACCAAAGGTGAGTCGGTGTTTTAAAGTACACCCTGGAAATGTGGCCTGAACATTTCCTGGGTGGCGGTGTTGTTTTCTCGCGGGTTAGCGGAGCTAACGGCTGGCTGCTATCAAAGTTATTAAAGGACTATCCTTTAATTTTTAAATACACCAAATCGAGTGTTGGCCTAGAGGTTGTTACATTCGTTAGTCGTTACGATGTTCGCTGGGTTTCAAAAAAACATTTTTAATCTAAAGTAGGCTACATATCTCGATAGCTGGCTAGTTAGCTCCGAATGTCGTTAAACTAAAAGTAGCGGTGACGGTTTTCGGTTTGGAATTAAGGCGATCAACTTTAAAGTTTTCGCTGTGTAGAATGTTAAAATGGTCGTGTGAGTGAGAGACGGTCTGCCTAAATATTCTCAAAACATTTCCGTGTCGCTGCCGGGGAGGCCTGACTTTAGCAAGAGGCGCCGGTGGCGAAGCAGTTACGTCGTCGGATCGTTGGAGCGAACACACACCCCCACCCGCACCCGCACGAGGTCAGCAAGTAGAAACAAAATGGAGGCTGCTCGGCTCGAGCGCCTTTACGAGCCAAAGTGATTCCAACAACAAGTCCAGAAAGCGTTGTGTCGGTGCAAGTTGGCTGCGCAAAGGTACAAGATAAGCTAGATAAGGTCCTTCTTTATTAGGCCCACGTGGGGAAATTGCAGCGTTGCAAGCAGCCGAGTTTACACAAAATCACACCTATTTCCTATCAAGTAAGATTAGATTACATTAGAGATTTATTGCCATTTGTACATGTTGAAACATGTACATTTGTCAGTGTAAAGATACTGTTAATCTGAAATAATAATAGAAAACGCATAACAAAGTGCCTGTGCGGCAAATTAAATGCATTGAATTAGGCTTCACTAAGTTAATAATACAAAATAACTGAGATCTGTTATTTCTGTTTTAACGGCGCTGCATTTTTGTTTTTTTGTTTTCAACAGAACGAAAGTTAAAAGGTGACGTAAAAGTCACAGCAAACATGATCACCAGAAGAAGAGGCCGCGCAGTGGCCGCAGCAGAGGAGCAGCTGTCAGAAAGTGAAGGAGGAAACGCAGTGATAATCGACAGCCGGGCCCAAAGCCCGTCTGAGAGGTTCCCAGCTGACGACACAGACACTGACACGGCTCACATAGAGCTGGAAGATCTGTTCGGGATGGACGAACTGGCCTGGATGCTCGAGAGGGGCCCCGCCTCCACGCTGTCCGACCTCCAGCTCCCCGATTGGAGCGCGTGTGGCGCCAAGGATCAAGATTCTGGGACCGACGCGTCGGTAGGCTCGTCTCCAGTCCGACTGTCGTCGGATGCGAAGATGAACAGAAAGAACCAGTCGAGCTTCGTGGGCAACAAAAACGCCATCGCCGCCCGACTGAACCGCCTGAAGAAGAAGGAGTACGTGACCAGCCTGGAGAAGAAGGTTGGCCTGCTGTCCTCTGAGAATGGCGGCCTCAAACAGGACAACTCTCGGCTGACCAAGAGAGTGGAAGAGTTGGAAGATGAAACCAGGTACCTGAGAGCTGTGCTGGCCAATGAGAGCATGTTAGCCCAGCTCTTGTCCAGACTCAGCGGTGTGAATGGGATGAAATTATCTTCCTCGCTTTTCCAGGCCTGCGAATCCAACGACCACGACTATGCGCTGCCCAAGAAACGCGTAAAAGTGGAGGAGAAAGAGACCCCTGGTGGCGTGTGTCTGCACGTGGACAAGAACCACGTGTCTGTGGAGTTCTGCACCAATTGTGCAAAGAGTGCGAGCACGTCGTTCAAAATGTAGGGTCAAGTACCAATCTGCTTTCAGACATTGACTGAAGTTAAGACGTAGCTTTGTGGGTGGAGCTTTACTGGGGGGGTGGAGCAACGCTTAAATTGCCTGACAGCTGCTTGATGAAACATGTTTGTGTCGATGGATTGAAGTACACGTTACTGCTAAACCTTGTTGACAGTTTCTTCTAGGTAATGAGTGGTTGATCCGCCATGCGGGCCGAGAGGCTTTCTGAACAGCTTTCCCTGCTTGACTCCATGGTAAGGATCAGCAAAGAAAACAGCTTTTTTTTTTCCTTTTCAAATGTTGTTGCAGGATTGAAGGCCACGGCAGAGACGCCAAACAAACCTTCACATTTAGCTCCTAAGTGTGCTTTATTGTTTTGTTTTAGAGATGTTTCACTAAATGAGTTAAATTGTAACACATAGTTTTCTGAATGTGAAATGTTATGATAAAGGTGACGGTCCACAAAGAGTAACTTTGAATTTTGAACTTTAAATAATTATCCATTGGCTAAACTAAATATGTACGTACTTTAATATATGCGTTGTCTTTTTTTCTTTTTTTCTTTTTTTCAAGAATCAAACTCTTTGTGAACCTGTCCTTGACAAAAGATTACTTTCATTCAGCACCACCTATTTTTTTATTTTATGCTAAAGTGGATTCTGCTGGGAGATGAAGAGGCTGGACATGCAGCTGCCAACCGCCTGGTATTTTTTTTTTTTTTTTTTGGAAAGGTAGTATCGGTAACAAATGGTATTTTTAAATCTCTTTTTTTCCAACACCCCAAACACTCAAAGGCATGTTCATGTTCAGTAAGTCTTCTCCTTTACGTGCAAGTATTGAAAGCTGCTTCTCTCTTGTGTTTTTATACACACACATACACACTTGCTCGCAAGTCAGTATCTCGAGACTCAAAAGTCTCAGTTGTGTCTTATTGAACCATCTGAATATACCACACGCTCAAAGCAGTTTGCTCAGTCAGTTGAGGGACAAAATGTAAACCTGTATATATTTTTGATTCTGTAATGCTTGGAGAAAATGCTCTTCTGAAAAATAAATGATATTTTCGTTATGTTTACGCGACGCATTTCTGCCGTCTTGTTCTGCGCTCTTGATATTAATGCATCTCTTCTTTCTCTTTCTAAACAGCAAGGTCTCTGCGATAATGGTCTAACTTTCCCTGAACATTTGGGTCAAGTCTGGTAAAGGTTGTGGAAAATAAAGGGGGGCCGAGACCTCTGTTTTGACGGGAGTACAAAAAGCACATTGTCCCGGGCTGGACTGCAGTGTATACAGGGGCCATGCCAGTGTTTTATTTTCTTCATTTCAGTTTGGGTTGTAGGATGTACTTGCTGTACTGTGTCAGGCTGGTACACCATGCAAAGGAGATCCACTGCACACAGGCAGGACTACACATTGCATCACAAGTGCTCAATGCAACTCAATGCATTTTTGCAAGGCTAAAAGGTTGATTCATTGTGGAAAAGCTTCCATGAGTGGCAAACTGCAGCTAGACTCCTGCTGAAGGACTCATTTACCACTGCACTGCTAATCATGCACATCTCACCAACGTGGGATTAATAAAGGCTTCTGTTCTCGTGCTGCCTGTATGAGCTATGAGCCATGGAAGTTTTTTTTTGGAGGAAAACCTGCTGATATTCTACTGCATAGTGAGGCTCTCTTGCAAAAAAAAAAAATATATATATATAGCTCAGCTTTAGGTGTCCTTGACCGCATTGTCATGGTCATGGTCAAGTACATTCTGCAGCCCAAAAATAGGAAATACCACTGAATTAAGTTCATTCTGTCTTTTCTTAGATTTATTTCGTTGCTGCTTTTATCTCAGACGTTTTATTTTAAGGTTTTTATTTGCCCAACATGTTTCGCTGTATTCCTCAGCCGAGAGTCACACGATGTTAGTATGACAATAGGAAATACCACGATAGTAACAAGTGTGTGTGTGTGTGTGTGTGTGTGTGTGTGTGGGGGGGGGGGGGGGGGGGGGGGGGGGGGGGGGAGACAGTTCAGCTTCCTCTTCATTTTTCATGGGATTTGGCAGTTTGATAGTTGCAGGTTTAAAATCAGGCGGGAAGTTTGTGGGTCCGAGGCACCAGGTTGTTCCTGGATGCTCCTGTACATGTTCCCAAGTGCTAAACTGGATTTCATTTTAGTTCACCAAGTACGTATCCACCTGTTTGTCACTTTGCACCTGCACCGTTCCGTCAGTGTAGCTGGACTCTGGATCTTTACCGTGGAATGCCGACTCCAGTAATAAACGATGCAACAATAACATAGTGCTGTCTTTACTAGACAAACACCTGCATGTATGTACGGCAGGTGATCAAGGTCCCTCCACCGTAGCACACGAGCACTGGTGGACTGGCAGTGAAACACCGGAACAATAAGTCAACACACCTGAGAATTTGATGCCTTTAATCTTCTAGCAGAACTTCTGTGTAGCCCCCAAACCTCCTGGTGTCACACCTGGCAGTGTTTCTGATCATCTTCACCCTTGGAGCACTTTCCCAAACGCTGTGGTTTTAGTGATGGAAAAATCCTCTGTCCATGAGCGTGAGAGGGCCGACAGGCTGCGACAATCAGGTTTTTTGGGGTTGACTGCAGACTGCTCACTCCAGACCATGTGATCACGTTTGTCGTCTATAGTTTTAATTCTGGACAGTAACGCATGCACAGACCTGTGAAGGACGAAGCTGCAGGAACCACGTCTGAACCAGGAGAGGCGGTTCTGAAGGTTGGAGTAGAACGTTACCATCGGCTCTGCTGACATTCTGAACACATTCAGTTTGCGTTAGAAAATGGCGCCGCATACTTTCACCCCACATGTAAATTGTGGTAATTGTGATGAACTGGAACGAGTGTTAGATGGTGCGAGGACAGAGGGATTGTCTTGAAGTGAAGTCTATGGAGAGCCGGTATCCATGTGTGTGGGCTGCACCACAGCGTCACCATTGAAGCTAATTTATCCCAGATCTCCAGTTCATATTAAACCCCTCCCCTGAGGGGCGGTGAGCTGCAGCAGTGTCACGCTTGGGAACCAGTTGGAGCTCAAAACCCTGCAAGCCCAACCTTGTAATGTTGAGTAAAGGCAGGAATGGCTCCCAACTTTAAAGCCTGGTATTTCAGAAAGGTTCAGAAACTGACACAGGTCAGTGAAGTTGAACCCAAAGATCAACCAAACTAACAAAACCATGTTTACCGTGTTGCAAAGACAAACTGTTTGTGAGAAAGTCATTCAAGCGCTACACACTGCAGGTATGGATGGAAGCGATGTTCTCTACAACAGAGCAAATGTTAGTGCAGTAGTTCTCAACTGGTGGAATGGAGCAATGTCCAAATCTACCTGATTGTCCTCAGACACAAGATGACAGTGTGAAGTTGTGCAGTCGCACCCTGTTGAGACTGAGCACCTGCAGCAGGGTCGCCTCATGAGCTGTGGGTGTCTGTCTGCTGCTGAAGGAGCTGCAAACAGCGCCCCCCACAGTGCCATGTGAGTAGAGCTGTCCATGCAGTATGTCAGCTTAGATAAGGTCCAAATTACGCTTTGTGGTCCCCGCAAAATATAACGCAAAATCAAAATCCACTGCATTAAATCCACAGAACATTGACGCAGTGAGTCTCTGCAAAGGATGAACCGACCAAATCCAAACACTCAGAACCACAGCGAACTGAGCAGTGGCAGGTCTGCAGATACAGCAGCCATAACATTTTTTCCACAATGTACAGAATTCAGGATGAAATGTTTTTCCTGGTCACTGTCACGTCATGTGATCACTGCACGAGGAGAGATCAGCTGGTTTACTCTCTGTGATTGCACAAAGCACTCCAAGCAGCTTTGAATGTGATTTAATGCTTAAGAAATTAAAGTTCATGTTTTGTGGTAAGATCCAATGTTGCCAAGGATGTAAGCAATGTTAGCAATGTTAGCGATGTTAGCATTACTGTTCAACCTCACACGGAAGCACGATGCACAAAGTGGACACTGGGGTTGGAGAAGGCAGTTTACACAGCAGTCTGGGAACAAACAACACGGGACCACACAGACTTTGTCAAAGTTATTATTGTAGAATACTTTGATGGATTTTTTTTTCTTTCATACAGACAAAAGGTGTTGGACTTAATCCTCATTAATTCTCTCAGATTTTCATACAGATTTAGTCTACAGTATACAGGTGTGTTCTTTCTCATATATAGATATTTATTCGCATAAATAACAGGCAGGTAACTCTTTAATATATTCAATAGTCTTTGTTTTTTTTTCTTTTTTGGTCTTTTTCATTTCAGCACAGTTAAGGCTGCATTTTCTGTCTGTCGAACAGCAACTGCATTGTGCAAGAAAAGGGAGAGGGGGGCTGGGGGGCATTTCACACGCAGTATTTACAACAGTATGCACTGTATAATGAATCATGTAAAACCTTTACGTTTCTTTCCCATTGTAAGTGGCAGTACAGGTAGTGGGGATCAGATCTAAAAGAGCAGCCTAAACAATGCACGCAAACATTGCACTACTGCAGTCTCTAGCTCTGCATCGCCGCTTCACTCCTCCATCTCCCCCCCGCGTCCCCCACTGTGTCCAGTCCTTCAGATCAGAATGAGGTACATCTGAATGGCCTCTTATGTACAGAGCGCAGCCTCTGCTCTTAAGAGACTGTCAGAATCTCCACACCTCAGCAGCACAGGTACGGGACTGTTCAGTGGACAGAAAACACAGCCCTCAGAATATGCTCGGGAGAATGTGCAACCGTCTTATTTTCCATCAGTGGGAGCACTGGTGGGGGGAAAAAAAAAGAGAGAAATCAATCGATAAATCATAATATACAAGCGCTTTCAGTTGTGTTGTTCCTCTCTTTACAAAAAGCAAAAGGATCAAAAGAAACCGGAAAATAAAGAGAAAGAGTGGTACAGGAACACGGTACCTGCTCGTCAATAGATGCACGTCTGGGCGAACTGTACAGTAGTGGTTTACAACTTAGAGTCTCGATAAATATAATATTCTTTTTCACATTGTGTCCTGCCTTCTGTGAAACTCTCACAACATCATGATGCAACGTGGCCGGACGGATGGACAGAGAATGGCTGAAACTGGACAGTCAAATTTACATCACTTTGTAGATTATTCACCTGCGTGTCTGCTATGTGTGTGTGTGTGTGTGTGTGTGTGTGTGTGTGTGTGTGTGTGTGTGTTTTCTTATAGCGCGGAAAAGCTTTTCAAGCTGTTCTAAGAGGTGCTGAGATAAAATTAGCTTTGTAGCAGGATATGAGCGTTTGTGTGCGTGTGTGTGTGTGTGTGTGTGAGACAAGAGACAACGAGAAAGAGGAAAAGAGCAGGTGTGTGTGTGTGTGTGTGTTTGTGTGTGTGTGTGTTGGGGGGAGGGGGGGTCATAGCACACAGTAGCGACAGTAGCCTAAATGATTTATCAACACATAAAAGAGTGACATTAATGATACCAAAATGCATGCTTCGAAAAACAGACAGAGCGATACAATGAGCCCCACCTCCCCCCCCCCCCTTCCTTCCCTCCCTCCCCCCCCGTGACAGGACAGGTCAGGGTGATGGCCAGTATGATGGTGATGAAGGTGATGGTGATGAAGGTGGTGGTGAGCGTTCAAAAAGACAGAGTTCTGTACAGAGAGGGAGTTTCCCAGAGAGCTGCGTGCATCCTGAAACTGTACTGGCAGGACACGCGTGTCCGCTCACTTGGTTTTGCATGTTATTATATCATCGTCTACAATGTGGAGGTGTGTTGGGTGGAGGTGTGGAGGTGTGGTGGGGTGTTTGAATGGCAGTCTGTTTGCATATTGTCTGTCCTTTGCCTTCTCTGGCGGTGGGACCGGTTGATTATTTGGAATAAGAAGCGAACAGGGGGACAAACGAGGGTCTGTGGAGGTGGAGGTGGGGGGCCTGGGGGGTAGGGTGGGGGCACTGGGTTCCAGGTCTCCATTGCCCTCACACTCGGCACGTGACGGAAGCTAACAGCTTTGCCTCATCCAGTGCGAGATGGGGATACTGGGGGGGAAAGAAAGCTAGCATCCCAGCTGGAATGTGATGCAGTGGTTTGGAATGTATGGTCCATGGAATGTTGAGGAGGAGGCGGAATCTGAACCAGGTTTGAACCTGTTGACACGCGCGGCCGTCCCAATGACTTTGTCATCGGGTGACTTTGGGAATTTCAGCCACATTGTGCACAAGTGTCTGAAATCTCATCAAAGAGAATTAAAATAATTACATGATTAAAAAAAAAAAACCCTTTGGGGGAAATAAAAGAAGTGCTCAAACATTCACACAGGTGCCGAGAGTCATGGGGTCAAGACTTGGAGCTTCAACTATGGAGATAATTTGCTTTGATGGGACAGTCTATGATGATATGTTGTAATGCTGTTGCATTTGTTTTCTTCAGTTTTAGATTTCCCAACCTAAATGTGAAGCATTATGCTTTGGGCCTGTTAGCAACATTTTTTTTTATTTTTTTTTCAATAGTCAAATAGGAGATGGGCTTTCTATCTATTGGTAGCTTGGCAGTAGCTGGCGCTACTGAA
Organism: Nelusetta ayraudi; assembly: GCF_046127955.1. Lineage (NCBI taxonomy): Eukaryota > Metazoa > Chordata > Actinopteri > Tetraodontiformes > Monacanthidae > Nelusetta > Nelusetta ayraudi. Next base: position 1,013,081 of record NW_027466138.1, on the reverse strand, counting down.
ACTGAAACATGCCTGCTCTGACAATGCAAAGTAGCCCAGAGAAACTCTTTCACTACTGCAGATGCATTTGCAGCTCATGGCTGCTGCTCTTTTCCCCCCCATCGCAAAGAACAAAACAATTTTTTTTTTACTTTGGAGAAACAGACTCATCTTCTGTTCCTCTCTTACCATAGTTGTATAGACCTTGTTTCTGCAGAAAAGTAATCATTCATTCATTCATTTTCCACACCCGCTTCTTCCCACACTCACATGCACACCTACGGACAATTTAGAGTGTTCAATTGACCTCACATGCATGTTTTTGGAGTGTGGGAGGAAGCCGGAGAACCCGGAGAGAACCCACGCAGACACGGGGATAACATGCAAACTCCACACAGAAAGGTCCCAGGCCCGGAATCCAACCCACGACCTTCTTGCTGTGAGGCGGCAGCGCTAACCACTGCGCCACCGTGTGGCAAAAAATGTTCTTAGAAGGTCAAACTACATGAACACGTGTTGACTGAGTGACAGAAATGACATGTGAGCTGTCACCGGTTGTCCCTGATAGGTCAGAGTCGAGCTTTGGAGCTAAATACTGGAGCTAAATACTGACATTAGACGTGGGCTCCACTGATCCACCGGTCGCTTGCTTAGTTTTAACATTGAACACATGTTAAGTATCTACTCTGTGTATAAAGAAGAGGACAAACATCCAACACGTAGGAACACTGATGAGAGGAGCACTGGTACGAGGTGGCGACTGACTGGCATGATGAGCTGGACTGGGTCTAAAGTGAATTTATGCAAGTCTTAAAGGGCCATCGCCTGTGCATTGTGTGTTAGATGGTGCTTAAAGGGTTAATGCTTCACAAGCATTCCGCTTCTTTTTCTGAAAGAAAAACAAAAGAAAACACGGATAGAAACACATAGACGGGGGGGGGGGGCAAGAGGGTGGCGTGGTGAGGATGGCGAGAGGTCGACGGTCAAAGTTGAGAGTGGGGCTGAAGAAGGAGGGAGCGCGCGGCAGAAGACAGAGTGGCTGGAAGAGAAGCTGCTGGGAAGCTGACCCAGGGTCAGCGCCACACGCACTGCTCCATCCAGCAACGCACTCCAAGCACTTTGGCCCCTGATGCAACAATTACACACGTACACATCATGAATTGATATGAGGCTCATCACAATGAAACCATCTAAGAGCAGGGGGGAGGGGGGAGGGGGGGGGCAGGCCGAGCCAGAGCTGGACAGTGATAGAAGAAGTCTTGTTGCCAAACATTCAAATCTTATATTATAAATATAATGTGTGTATGTTTACTGCCGTCAGTCCTTCCGTTGTTTTTTTTGCAGCTGCTTTATTATTCATAATCCTATCTTCCTTTGTTGGTTCTAATATTGTTCAGCTTGCGTCTTTTTTTCTTTTTTTTTTGTCAGAGGAGACCGAACAATACACAGATGATGTCGAGAGACGGGCGTGGAAGTGAAGAACGAGAGAGGGAGAGAGAGAGAGAGAGAGAGAGAGAGAGAGAGAGAGGGGAGGAAAAAAAAGAATCGTTTCATGTCAAAGAAAGAAATGGATGAGCACCATCATGTGGAGACGTCAAGAAAGCAGAGGAGAGGTTCTTAGAGTGGCTGCACGGTTCAGCCACGACGGTGATGGTGTTGGGGTGGAGGGGCGGGGTCGGGGGGGGGGGGATTCTGATAGGTGGGAGTGGCAACACGAATGATAAACACCAATACAAACAGAGCAAGTCAGCCTCTGACCCTGATGTCAGCCTGATTCTACTGAAGCACAGAGGGGCGGGGGGAGGAGGGGGGGGGCAGGGGAGGAGAGAGTGGGGAGGGGCAGGGGGGGCGGGTCTTTAGTTTTGTGGGTCGGTGGATGTTCCGTCACCTGTGCACCCCCAACGTCCCTGAGCCCACCAGCGCTGGGACGAAGCAGCGAGAGCAGACCTGTGCATGCGTGGTGCTGCCGTAGTCGGGCAGGGTGGTGGTGGTTGGAGGGGGGAGGTGGGGCCGGGTAGGGGGAGGCGGGGGGCTGCGGTGGGGGGGGGGCAAAGGGAGGAGAAGATACCCAATGTTCCTCCAGGGGGAGTTTCTGCAGAAGCAGCAGAAGATCAGTCCTCTCCCTCTGGGGCCGCCCTCCACCTTCGCCCCCTCCTTCCTGTCGCTTGCTGGATGGAAAATGTCATGTGTGAGTTCTCAGCCCCTCCCCCTCCCCCACCCACCCCCCCCTCAGCCCCCCCTCCCGCCCAGGTGCCTCCCCCTTCCTTGCACCCACAGGTTCAGTTATAAGGAGGTCTCCACGCAGTAAAGGTGGGCCGGGTGGAGTGGGGGGGCTCTGCCCAGTCTGTCTCTCCCTTCATAGTTCTGGTGGTGGTGGTGGTGGTGGCGGTGGGGCGGGTGGGGGTGGCGGTGGTGGTGGGGGCTCCACTTGATGCAGCTGCTGCTGCTGCTGCTGCTGCTGCTGTTGTTGTTGTTGTTGCGGTTGCAAGGGGTGACGGGGAGGCTGTGCTGGCGGTAGGGTCGGCTGGGTCGCACCCGGGCCTGGGTCTGGGCCGGGGGCTGCGGCTGGGCGGGGGGGGGCGGCGGTTTGCGGAGGGCCGGATGCAGGTGCTGGTATCGGCTGAGCTCGGACTCGTCGTCGACGTCGGTGTCGTCGATGAGCGGGATGTTGTGGATGAGGTCGTTGATGAGGAACTCCGGGTGGGCCATGAAGTTGTGGATGGAGTTGCGGGACTCTGGCTTCTCCCGGCCCTCGTACAGTGAACTACGGAATGCTTTCACCACTCGCATCTGCCCAAAGGAGGGGGAGGAGGGGAGGGGGTGACGGAAGGGGGGGCCACAAGAAAAATGAGAGAGAGTCAGGCAGAGAGAAGAGCACGGAGGAGCGAGAAGGGAAACCCAGGCGGACAGACTGCTGTCCTCCAACACACAATGACGGACAAAACACTCAGACACTCAGAACCAGGTGGTCCAGTCACAGCTTCATCTAGATGACCGCTAGCGGCTAATACTTATTTACCTATATCACTAGATTCCTTTTTGCAGCAAGTTGGATGAAACTAATGACTGTGACAGAGGGCGTCTGCAACCTCTGAGGCTCTGATTGAAGACTGAAGGAGCGTTTTGAGGGACCTGAAGACGGATTCACTCAACTTTTATTCTCTGCTTTTCCCGGCAGATCCCCTCGTGCGTCTGCCCATCCTCTATAAAAATGTACAGTTTTAGTGTAGTGACCTTGAAATTTTGGAAAAGTCAGTCAGCTAAGTCAACTAACTTCTGTAGCAACTGCGCAATCTGCTACTGTCGCAACAGTCAGGGAGGCGCAGATGCAATCCAACGGTTCAACTCAGCCAATGATCCAAGGAAAACAGTCAGCTAGTACAGTCTGTTTTCTCCATATTCAATGATAGATTGTTTCCTCCTCTGAGGTGGCGGCTGACCACTCCATCCATCTGCTGCTGCTCCGCTCCCCCCCCCACCTCTAGTGACATTTTCCAACCCACTGTGGCCCCACCAGTCAAAACGTTGGCCCACCTCTGGACTGGGCTGAAAACTAAATTCTGTCGCTACTGGTGTTGGGCGGGGGGGGGTCCGGACCAATCAGAATGACGTTGTCTGTAACGTCTCTTGGGTCAAATTTGGGCTAAATTTGTGTGGTCTGTGTGTCGTGATGCTATAATCTTATTTAGTTATATCCAAATTGCCGAGTTGACACACTGGTTACTGTCAATGCATTTGTTTTGCTGCAACACACTGTCATGAAAACAGTTGAGCAAATTTATCCAACTTTGCATAAATCTTGCAGCAATCTGTCTCCACTGAAGCGGCGTCCTGACTCATTTAGATGTGACCAGAAGAACACCACCTGATCCTGTGCATCCTTCCAATGGACACACACAAAAAAAAAAAAAAAGAATCAAAGGTGTCTCAAAAATGAGTTGGCAGATGGCGTGTTGTTGTCAGTTCTCACACAGCAGTCACACCCCTCCAGACAAAAGGCATTGAGTCGCCACCACAGAAGCTGCCCAAAGCTTCCCATCACACACACACACACACACACACACACACACACACACACACACACACACATACACACACGTGCATGTGTGAGCGCATGTTTGGAAAAATTATTCAAAAAGCAAAGAAAGAAAGAAAGAAAGAAAGAAAGAAAGAGACCCATCCACACGGCACACTGGCCTGCATGCACATCCACACAGGTGAGGGTGGTTGTTAGGCACAAATGGAAAAGAAGCAGAAACTGTTAGATACTGGCAAGAACCTATAGCAGTGACCACTGGGACATAGAGACACACACACACACACACACACACACAGCGACGCATGCAGCAACACCGCACCTTGAAAAAAAAAAGAAGCAAGATACTGGAGCGTATTGGAGGTCACAGCAACATGCATCGGACAAGAGTCAGTCATCGTACACACTGCTCGTTAGAGACATTCGCCTGAGTGCAGCAGGGAGCAGGTATCAGTCACTGGCAAAAATGTGCAACATGTGGCCAAGTCATGCATCAGTGGAGTGACAGGAGAGCCCAGTGGCCCAAGCGGTGATGATGCTGGGATGAAGCTGCTGTGGGATACAGAGTGTGAGGAGGGGGGTGTGGTGAGGTGATGTGGGGGGGGGGGGGGGGGGGGAACCACTCTTGCAAAAAACAAAAAACAGAAAAGTGACGTAACAAAGAATCAGCAGGTTAGAGCAGCGTGTGATTGGTTAGAGCACCACAACACGGAGAGTGATTGGCTGAGAGGCCGGAGAGGCGGGTCTTCACATCAGCCCTGTCACACAGCAGCAGCCGGCTCATGCACACGCACACACACACACTGGCAGGTGTATAACATTAAGGATGCGGGTGGAGGTTCCTTTGCTTCCTTAAATTTTCTTTCCATATTATTTTATAATCAGGAAGTGTTTAAAGCAGCTGGGAGGCTTAGTCAAATTTGCTAATTGAAAATTAAAAATGTTACACTTAAAAAGTAGGAAATTGGTAATTCATTGAAAATAAAATAAAAACATTTGATGATATTTTTGTTTTGTTCTATAATTTATGATCATAAATGAAAAAAAAGTAAAAGCTTAAACAAAAAAACAGTTTCACTTTTTAACTTTAAGTGCAACAAAAAAAAACAACCAATTTTCACCTTCCAGTGAGTCAAACTGCGTCTGAACCAAAGTGTTAAACTCTTCCAGTTTGACGTCTTTCAAGGTCCCTGAACACGCTGCACACACACACACACACACACACACACACACACACCACACACACACACACACACACACACACACACACACACTCAGAAGGCTGATTGATGAGTGTTGAGTGTCGGGATGGATGATGTCGTCTATGATGCTGTGTAATGTGTGTGTGCCATGTTCCTCTGCCATGGGTGGTGATGGTCCATGCACCCTAACACCCCCCCCCCCCTCACACCCCCGACAAGTTCAAAGAAGGGAAGAAAAAAAGCAGCATGAGCTCAGAAAAGAAAGAAAGGCATAAATTAGGAGAATTCAGTGCAGAGACAGTGCAGTCAGTCAGGCACGAGCAGGCAGAGCCCTACATAGAGAGGCGTTTGGCCCAGTCACATCACATGGACCAAACTGGAGGGATGACAGGTGGACGGTCAGGCACCCACATGGAGACCAAATTAGCAACGTCTCTATATATGACTCTGGCGTTCACCACAGACAGACAGACAGACAGACAGACAGACAGACAGACAGAAGGACAAACATACAGACAGACAGACGGACAGACAGACAGACAGACACAGACTTCGGTCAAGCAGTAGGTTCAGTGCTTATCTGTTTTTCCAAAGAGCCTGTCAGACAGCAGGAAAAAATAAACAACCCCCATGCAGACTAATAATAATAATTTAAAAAAAAATCTCTCAGAGTTACTTTCTCATTTTGTCACTGCTTGGTTTGGTTTTTCATTTAGTCTCCATGGAAAGAGTAAACTTTCGAGTATATAACACCCACAGTCTGAGTCTGAGCAGAGAGAGACCAAGGAAACCAGGCCACTGCTGTGTCACTTATCTCTCTCACCCACTTCCTCTCTCTCTCTCTCTCTCTCTCGCTCTCTCTCTCTCTGCCAGCTCTGTCAGCAGCAACAGCTTGATGGAGAGACGACGATGGTTAAAGAGTACAGGGAGGAGGAGGTTGCAAGGTGCTGGGAGGTAAAAGGAGGCTGCTGGGTAACAAAACAAGTGCTGGGGAGAAGAACCACGACATGAATCCAGGAGAAGCTGTGAAGGGCGTGAGACTCATTCTCCTGTGTGTGAGCCTCCTCTGACTGGCTTCTATCCAGTAATCTGTGACGACCGAGCTTAAAGGTCCAGTGTGTAATATTTGGCTTGATTTATGATTTTCATATTGTTAAAAAAAAACAACACAATATATTGGCCATAGATGTATTGATAAAAGTTTATACTAGCAGTACAACGGAAACAGTTTGGTTTTCCTACTGATAGAATAGTTCATATTTATATATAAGAATCTCCATAGAGCAATAAGGTCTTGCTCCCCGTTAGCTTCCATCTCGCACCGTTAGCTTCCATCGTAAATGGGGTGAACGCTCGCGTCCTCAAATAAACCAACAAAGAAGAAGGTGGACGAGGTATCCAGGTTTGGGTGTGCAGGCCACCGTAGTTCACTGGCAAGCTAAGGAGGGGGAGCGAGAGAATAAAAGACCCTGCAATCTGAAGTGTAACCACTAGATGTAGCTGTTCCATCTTCAAAATCTTCAAATATTACACACTTCACCTTTAATCAATCAAAAAAAATAAATCTAACCAAAACCAGCATTTTCTATCATTATGGGCTATTAGTGTAGCAGATAGAGACCTAAAAGCTTATTACTCATAAGCAACTCTAAATTGTCTGTGTGGCTGTCAGTGTGGGAGGTTCTTTGTCTCACTGCCTCACTGCAATGGCTCTGCAATAAACTTGTGACTTGGCCAGTCCTCCGAACATGCTGCCACTCTGACCACAGGGTGAGCAGTTACAGAAGACGGATTGTTGCATATTTAAATCTCTTGAGGTCACTCTGGGGTCTTTGGCACCCAGGGATGATAAATTTGTCTAAAAAAAAATCTTTGCTTTGCAGAGAAATCTGCTGAGTAAGACACCTGATGACCTTCAAGCCAACAGCAGACCTGCTGCAGCGATGGAGCCACCGAATGGATCAGAAAGTATAGTTTATGTCGTCTATTCATTGTCAGATAGGAACACCTGACTGCACTGCATGTTGTCTTTCCATGGAATCAGCTCTTATGAAATTGTAGAATTTTAGCAGACCAGTAAAAGATGAATCAGTGTCTGGATGTTTGATCCCCTTTGTGGATAAAATCCAACTTAAAAGCGCAGTGGGAACGATGGATTCCAGGCTGCTCCCAGAAAAAACTACTCCACGTGTTGTATATTTATCCATACAACAGAATGTGACAGAAGCTCTTTGAACAACTGGAACTGATATTCAACTGAAAAAAGCAAACAATGAGCTGGCGGTGGGGATGCGTGAATGCCGCTTCAATACTTTGTAAATTCCTCTTTCCACACATTTGCCGCGTTCCTCTTTTTTTTTTTTTTTTTTTTTAAACTAGGGAACCAATATTGCTGCAATGTCTTTGGTGAATGATCACACAAATCCTTTTTGAGATATTGCCAAGTGATGGAGAGAAGAATGTGTTTCCAAAGTAGTTGAAAAAGTCTGATTGTAAGGGTCAGAAAAAAAAAATAGCGACTGCTCTGACTTGGACTTTGCTTTTATCTGCATTTTACGAATAATGAAGGAAGATGAAGAGAAAGGCAGCCAGGAAAGAAGAACTGAAGGAAAGAATAAAGAGGGGAGGATGAAAAGAACCGACAAGTGTGAGCAGGCAACTGAGAAGACAGATGAATGAAAAAATGAAGAAAGAGTATAAAAACATGCATGCGCTCTCTCTCTCTCTCTCTCTCTCTCTCTCTGTCTCTCTCCCTCTCTCTCTCTCACACACACACACACACACACACACACACACACACACTGAAACAAAGCTCAGACTGCAGCTTTCTAATTTCTGGCAGGTGCCCACAAGCAAACCCACTTGCAACCAGACACACGTGGAACTGACATATCAAGAAATCAAGGGAAAACATGGAGGGTGTTTGCTAATTTAGGAAGGATGGCAGGTGAAAAAGGGGGGACAAGAACAGGGACAATACAATGATACAATAAAAAAAAAAGAAAAAATGGATAGAAATCTACTAAAGAAATCTTATCAGTATGCTAAAAAAAAAAAAAAAAAAAAAAGGAGCCTGTATTTAGATTAGGAAAAATCTAAATACTTCTACAAAAACTCTACTTATAGAGAACAATAAGAACACATTCACAGAATATATCTGCAAACAGGGAAACCTGCAATGTCTCTTAAATATTGAAGAAAAAGGAGAGAACTGTGATGGGGGGGGGAAAAACAGACTGGACAGAAAAAATTCAGGAGTTTCAGGAGACATCGGGATGGGTGGGAAAACTTGTGACGTTGGAGCTGGAAAATACTGTTACAAAAATAAAACAGTTGAACAACCGCAGACAAAAGTGAGAGGAGCACAAAGAGGAGAAAGAGAGAAAGAAAGAGAGAAAGAAAGAAAGAAGGAAAGAAGGAAGGGAAGCCAGAGCCACAGAGAAGGCAGCAGTCTTTTCTCACGACAGTCTGGAAAATCAGCAGTGAGTTGTTGGGCTTTTTTTTTATACTCGAAGGTTTACAGTTTAGAGGATTGTGCAAAGGTCAGATGAGAGTCACCGGCAGCGAGCCTTTTAAAATCAATAGAAACCACATCTTACCTAAGCATTTCTCTATAAGGCGATAATTTGTGGATAATATCTCGGATAAAACCAGAGAAAGAAAAAAAAGGACAGCAGGTGGGGCGACCAGTAAGTAACCACGCTTGACCTCAATTGTACACAGGAAGTAGCACATTGCAGTGCAGGAGGAGCTGCTGTGAGCGCTCTGAGTGTCGAGTGCCTTGCTTGTCTCCTCTCACTCAAACTCATTTTAATGGTTGATTTTGATGCAGAATTATTGTCCGTCCGCCCGTTTGCCTCTTTGTCTACGCCAGTGTTTTTCAACCACTGTGCCGCATCACACTGGCGTAACCGTGAGATAATGTCAGGTGTGCTACAAAGCGACTGTGTTTTAAAAGGAATGTGATTTTCCGCCCGGGAATTCAGCTTTGTGTGGATCCAAACGGGCTTCCCAGGTTTCACACTGAGTGAGTATAAATAACTTAAAAGACCATGTTGTCATTATTAGGCTAAAAAAAAGAGTAATTTGATAATATTTTTGGTGTGCCGTGGAACTCTTTCCAGAAAAAGGTTGAGAAACACAGAGAGAGAGAACAGCCAGCCGCCTCCTGCACCGACCGAGCGACCGACACTCAACAACACAAGTCAGACTCTGGACTGGGGTCGACTGGACTGTAGACCAGACCAGACCAGGCCAGGCCAGACCAGGCCAGACCTGACCAGAAGTACACAGTCAGCCAGGCCAGGATGGCTGGGTGCTGTTTAATAAAAGAGGGACAATAAGAAGAAAGAAAAAAAAAAAAGGAAACAGAGGAGACGTTTGCATACACACACGAGCAGCAAGCGAGCCAGAGGGGAAACACAACCAGAGTCATCAAAATCACAGCAGTCCACGTGCCGTGCAGCAGTGTCCATGAGTAACTGCGTGTGACTGTGTGTGTGTGTGTGTGTGTGTGTGTGTGTGTGTGTGTGTGTGTGGTCGTATGTGCAAGAATGACAGGGGATGACTGCGCTGAGTTGTTCACATGTACTCGTCTGGTGTGAGTGTGTGCACATGCGTGTTGGCGGACTCACTCCCGGGCGCTGGGCTGGTATTGGCTGTTGCGGTGGAGAGAGCTACGTGAGAGGGGGTAGAGATAGTGTTTACGTCGTGGAGCTGACTGAGCACTGACGAGCGCCGTCTCACCGCTCCCTGAAACGAACCGCTTCGCTTGAACGTGCTCACTACCTCCATCTGCAGGACAAAGACAAAACAGCAGCACTCAAGTGAGGTGAGGTTGTAAGTAAAGTAAAGCGGTCTGAGTGTGCACGAGCGCTTCGTGCGTGTGTGTGTGTGTGTGTGTGTGTGTGTGTGTGTGTGTGTGTGTGTGTGTGTGTGCCTCTGTGTGTGTGTGTGTGTGTGTGTGTCGCCGCGTTTGAAGACGAAGGCCTTCATTGATCCCACATTGTGTACATTTGCACAATTACGTTAAAAAAAAAAACACCGTTTTAATGGACAAATTCTTATATTTTCCAGTTAAAACGTTACTATTGGTCAAGCCTAATCATTCAAATGGGGATAAAAATTGATAAATGTTATGTAGAGTTTATTCTTTTTGATTTGTGATTTGATATTTTGTGAAGGACATCAACGGTGTTGCTGCACTTCCGGTTTAGATTCGTTCCCAGACGGACAGGTGTCACGCGGCCAGGTGTCCGGAAAGGAACTACTGCGGTGAACGTGATAGTTAATCACGTTCACCGCAATTTAATTTCAATTCAATTTAAGTTAATAAATATAAGGTAACTTTTGCGAAGTTGGACACCTAGCTGCTAGCTAGTTAGCAACATTATTAGCGCTAAAATATGTTTTAATTCACATTTGTTTTATTAATCTTTGTACACACCCACATATGTGTACACATGTATGCGTGTGCGTGTGTTGGTGCGGAATCGTGAGTATGTATATTCTTATGTATTTTTACCCGCACCGTTGGTTTTGCACTTACAATTTCGTTGTACAACGTGCAAGGACAATAAAGTTAAAGTTAAACATATCATTCCCCAAATATTTATTATATATTTATGTGATTTTGTATGTTCACAGTTCGACAATGACAAAAGAAGAATAAACGTGATCTGTCTGAAGAACTTTGGTGCTGTGTTGTTTTCCCGGGATGTGCAATTTAAACCTATTCAGTATTTAGATCAAATTTACGTAGCACCAATTTAGCTGTAATCTACATCAAACCTTTTTTTCTATTTATAAATTTAAAACCTGTTTATGTGTATGTGCATGGAATATATATATATATATATTTTTTTTAACTTTCATGTACATTTATAGTGTGCACACTCAGACAGAAGCCTCTTGACGGACAAACTGAGCACTTTAGGCAAAGACAGGCACTTAAGCGGAGAGTCTGGACTGCCTCTCTCAGGCTGCACATTAAGCCCATTGTCCTCCGTGACAATGTTGGTTTGCACAGAGAGCAAAAGCTGATCAATTTAAATGATCAGGCAAGTCAACAGCCTGTCTCCTAAGCGTCGGCTTCAATGCGCTGTGCAAACAACGTGGACGCAAATGGAAGACAATCAGCAGCAGCATTTGTCTCGTTTTACGAGTGTACAAAACTCCACTTCCAGCATTAGTAAACACAGAGGTTAGACTGCATTGGAGAGAAGAGATTGAGATCATTATGCTTGGCACAGAGTTCTACAAACGGCACAGACGGGATGAGAGAAAGAATCAATCAAACACGTAGAGTTTCAACTTGAATCAAAACTACGACTGGACTGTTGAGCCATTCACTAATATTTTTCAAAATGTCTTTTTTCCTATGGTGTGAAGGTCATGATACTGGCAGTTTATTTTAAAGGCAAATTATGGAAAGTCTCTCATTATTTTTCAAATACTGTTTTATGACTCACGTGTTTAGATTAGTGGAGCAGACTTTTAAACTGTCTTTAAAAATACAGTTGCTTAAGTCAACCGCTTGTTGTCACTTTTATGCACCTACTTCAAATAAACTGCTGTGGTGTCATGACCGCACAGAGCATCCAGTTTTGGCTCGACAGTGACTGTGTGTGTATGTGTGTTCCTGTAAAAAAGTAAATTAAAAAATGAATGAATCAAATAAAAAGTTTGGGTTGCTTGGCCAGCACCTGGGTTTGGATGCGATTGAGGCCTCGGAACCAGAGGATCTGCCCACGGCGCAGCTCCCTCTCAGCACAGTCGATTTCCTCCTCGTCCTCCGCCAGCTCCTCTCCTTCCTCCTCACCGGGTTCCAGGCCCAGCCCGGCCTCCTTCAGGCATGGCAGCCGCTCCGTCGGCACTGTGGCAATCACCTGCAACAAGACCGTGGAGCAGCGGACATTCAAATGGTCTGTTTGTGAGAGCAATATCATTTTAGCATTGCCAAAGTCCAGATGAAAGTGTACACTCGCAGTACAAAAGAAACCATTAGGTTTTCGTACCCTGAGAACGGTTCTTATTCATATAGAGTATATTAGAATATACGTAGATCAATAAGGGTCTTGCTGCTAGCTAGCTGCCATCTTGCACCACCATATTTCTAAGGAAGCCTGGTGTGGACAATCCAGCGGTTGACAGCATGGTTCTTATTTAGGATGATTGCGTTTGAAGAGGTATCCAGGTTTGGGTGCACAGGCCACTGTAGTTCACTGGCAAAGCTCAGGATGGGGAGGGGGAGTGAAAGACTCCGCAATCTAAAATGAAACCACTTGATGGCGCTTTTTCTTCTTTCCAAAGAAATTTCCAAATATTCCACACTTATTATTTAAATCAACTTGTAATGCTAACACTACTAAACACACAGCTACTGTGCAGGAAGACGGCGAAAGTGCACAAGCCAAGGTTTATTCCCCTTTTCAAAGTGCTGCCGGTGGGCTCTCTATCAGTAAAGCACACCGGAAGAATCCAGGATCCAGGATTCAGGATTCCTCCTTGCGTGCCAGCAGAAATACCAAAGTGAGTTTCAACAAATCGTTCTCCTCTGAGAGAAACGAAAGGTAAACCAGGCCCGACAGCCTACACTCTATGAGTGCTGTTTGACTCATCGCACTGAAGAGACGCTCACCTGCCCCCAGAGCAGCTCTCCTACTCCCACAAAGAGACACCAGAGCCACTGCTCCACATTGAGAGGGGCACAGCTGAAGGGCTTCCCTCCCCACTGCACGATCACGATCTGCAGCAGAAACACACAGGAGCACAGTTGGAAACAAACAAAGGCACAAACAGAGGAGGATCCTCGGAATCAACTTCACATCACTCGTATTCACTCTGTAGTTTCTAAATTGTATTT